>NC_052058.2:110050506-110350506 GCF_903992535.2 Arvicola amphibius | reverse complement strand
ATAAATAAAATGTTCTGTTTTGTGATTTACAGGGGGACTTCACCCACACGAACCTTGTGCAGCTTCAGGAAACAGTTTAGATTCCTGTAGTTAGCTGAAAAGATTTCTGTCTTAATCCTTGAGTCACTGGAGCCACGGGTGGGCATGGAATGGCAGTGCCCAATCATGGGCGAGGCTAGCAGCGGCAGCCATTGGGTGTGCTGTATAAGTAACCATGAGTAGGCTTGCAGCTGTGTAAGCCACACCTAAATAGTCTATAAGCCAATGGCATCACAGACAAGGGAAGGAAGGCTGACTAGACTGTTGCCATGGCCCTCCATGGAGGGTACTGCAGAAAGAACCAGGCCACTATATCAAATATTCTTTTTCCATTTTTACTAATGAATGAATTCTCACTGAGATGCCAGACAATTAATTGAAGTTAGATAAATGAGAGGTACTTGTCCTAGGAGACCCCCTTCCAGGCAAGCACAGACTGGCTTTCATGGGTGCAGCCTCCAGCCTACAAGTGGAAGTCACTAGTGTGGATGCGGGAGACCTAACTTCATTCTGTCCTCATAACCAACAATCTGGAGAAATCATCAAACCTGATTTTACCCACTGGCAGGTTGCATCCAATGCACTGATCATTCAACACATCACAAGCATATAACCTAGGCTAAAACGTGAAACAATGTTTGAAATGGGTTTCAAGAGGAGTGCTGCTTTTTAAGGTATTTTGATGAGCAGCAAGCTTGTTTCTCCAGACGACTCTCAGCAGAAGGTAGTAAGATGCACAGGAAAGGCATTTGGCCTCCAGAGACCTCAAGCACTACTCCGGAACATATCCTTACACCAATTAGCTATTGATTTCAGACTGCGTTTTCAAAATACAAAACTCATAGAATTATTACAAGGTTTTGATAAACACCTAAAATTGTGTGTAAACACCACATATGCAATTGAGCGTCAACATTGTTTTTAGCTGGAGCCTCCCTGTCCTGGCTGCATGCCGACATCTTTTCAGAGCAGTTAGCAAATACACTGCTCAAGCCCTTACTTCCCTCAAAACCTGACCTGGGGTGGCATCCAGGCTTCAGTGGTTTTTAAAATGCTTCTGGGCAATTCTAAATAGCTGCCAGGGTTGAAAAGAGCCGGATAGAAGAGGTCTCAAACTGAGACATGAAAATGGTTTCAATGTAGTCTCCCAGGATGACTGAGATGAGGATTCAGGGCAGGGCCCCTCCCAATCCTACTGATTCACAATTTCTGGGAGGAACCCAAAAATCTCCATGAATAACTTCCTGAGGTAATTAAAATTTTATTCTAAAATTCAAAAGCAGGGAGGGAAGGAGAAATGGTTGGAAATCAAAAGACAGGTCTCTGTAGGCCATGCCCAGAAAGACCCATCTTTATTAATACCTCTTTGCCATGTGCCCAGCTCAGGAGGACCAGTCACCATGCTTCCCACCAGTGCTACTTGGTTAAATAGTTGCATGCACAATATATGACCAAAAACCAGGATGTAGATGTTCATAAACCAACTTGCCTTTCCCATTTAACAGCCACAAAACAATATGATGGAAACCCAGCACTCCATTCAATCAGGAAGAAACATGAGTTAATAATGTCTCTCATCCCCCACCTCCTTTAAACTTCTTCCACAGCTTTGAGGAAGAAAAGGTCAAAATTTGAAAGAAAGATTCTCATAATATAAAAAAGTGAAAAAACTTTACTTCAAAGGGCACTGTCCAGAGGGCAGCAGAGGCTTTCAGAGTCCAGAGGGGAGGGCTGAGTGTTACTGGGAGGTGAGAGCAGGTGGTGCGGATAAAGGAGAATCCTGCCACAGAAACGGCCCCTTCTGATTTTCAAGAAATGGCACACAGGCTTCTTCAGATAAGACACTGTGCAGGACTGAGGGGGACTCTGTATGACAGTCACTCAAGACACTCAGTGACAATGCCAACCCAACTCACCTTGTAAAGTTTCTCAAAGGTATTCCATTTCCAAAAATTCTACTTCAACAATGCCATCACCTTCCTCTTTTACTCAGGCTAAGAACCCAGGGTTTCAAATTTACTCTTGTGTTTCTATTTCTAAGAAAAAATTTACATAACCCCCTAGCTTCACTCACTCTTGGGTAACTCAAAAATAACATTTAAGGTCTCAGGGTGTATCTCTGTGGCAAAGCACTTGCCTAGAATGTTTGAGGCCTCAGGTCCATCCTCAGCACCATGAGAAGGCCACACATATGAGTAATGCAGTACTATTCTCCCAGTAACTGTGCTTCAGACAACACCTCTTCTGTGTAGGTTATGACGATAACAACTGTCTGTTACGGTTTCTGAGAAACTTGGCCATTTTGCCAGTTGGTCTGCAGATGCCTGGGGAGGAAGAAAAGACTCAACCTCTCACTGATTTTCTAGTCTGTCTCCTTCACTGCCGTACATTTCTGGTCAGATTCCACTCAGCTCTGTAAAGAGCAGGTTAAGAATTTGATGTGTTACCCAACGCTGTAGCTCAGGACACTTAACTTTCAGCCTCCTTTGAGTTGAAGATGCCAGGTGCCATGACAGTAAACACCACACACGAAAAGAGAGAGAAGAGGTGACGCGATTCCTGGGTGATCTCTACCTGTTCCCAGAAGACACATGAATATCCCTCCCTTAATTTTCTTACAAGCCTCTTTGTTACTCCTGATGCATCTGTAAGCTATCTAAAGTTTGTGATAAAGAAGAGCTGATTTAGCTTCATGTTGAAGTCTTTGGACTTCAGTTTTGTGTAAGGTAATAGATATGGTTGTATTATCATTCTTCTACATGTTGATATCCAGTTGTGCCAATACCATTTGTTAAATATGCTTTCTTTTCTTCATTTGATATTTTTTGCTCCTTTATCAAAAATCAGGTGTTCGAAGGTGTGTAGATTAATATCCGGGTCTTTGATTCAGGATCAAAGACCTCAACATAAAGCCAGCCACACTGAACCTCATAGAAGAGAAAGTGGGAAGTCCACTTGAACGCATTGGCACAGGAGACCAATTCCTAAATATAACCCCAGTAGCACAGACACTGAAACAATCAGTGGGACCTCCTAAAACTGAAATGCTTCTATAAAGCAAAGGACGCAGTCAACAAGACAAAACGACAGCCTACAGAATGGAAAAAGATCATCACTGAACCTCACATCAGACAGAGGGCTGATTTTCAGAATATAGAAAGAATTCAAGAAATTGGTCATCAAAAGAACAAATAATCCAATAAAAAATGGAGAACAGGCCTAAACAGAGAACTCTCAACAGAGGAATCTAAAATGGCTGAAAGACACTTAAGGAAATTCTCAACATCCTTAGAGAAATGCAAATCAAAAATTCTGAGATTCCATCTTACACATGTAAGAATGGACAATATCAAAAACACTGATGACAACTTATGCTGGAGAGGTTGTGGGGTACAGAGAACACTTCTGCACTGATGGTGGGAGTGCAAGCTGGTACAGCCCCTTTGGATGTCAGTGTGGCGATTTCTCGGAAAATTAGTAAACAACCTTCCTCAAGACCTAGGAATACCACTTTTGGGTATATATCCAAATGATGCTCAATCATGTCACAAGGACATGTGCTCAACTATGTTCACACCAGCTTTGCTTGTCATAGCCAGAACCTGGAAACAGCATAAATGTCCTATGAATGGATAAGGAAAATGTGGTACATTTACACAATGGAGTACTACACAGCAGAAAAAAATAACGACATCTTGAATTTTGCAGGAAAATGGATGGAGCTAGAAAACATCATTTTGAGTGAGGTAACCCAGACACAGAAAGACAATTATCATATGTACTCACTCATAAGTGGGTTTTAAACATAAAGCAAAGAAAACCAGCATACAAGTCATAATCCCAGAGAACTTAGACAACAATGAGAACACTAAGAGAGACATACATAGATCTAATCTACATGGGAAGTAGAAAAAGATAAGATCTCCTCAGTAAAATGAGAGCATGGGGACCTTTAGGGAGGGTTGAAGGGGAGGGGTGAGGCAGGGAAGAGAGCAGAGAAAAATGTAGAGGTCAATAAAAATCAATTTAAAAAGAAGACCTGATTTGTAAGTACAAGTTTCTGCACTTTTGCATTCTTTAGCCATTGAATAAAGCCTTCTTCCTCCAAACATTTGTTTAGGCATCATTTTTTGTGTTGTTTATTTGTTTGTTTGATTTTTACTTAATCAAAACCTGGGTTTAACAACATGTCCTTCTGTTTTGTTATATGTAATGTTACTGTGGTAAAGTCAAAACCTTCCTTTTTATTTAGACAGAAAATAGATGATGTGGGATTTCCCTTTATATGTTGTGAATATGTTTTATTACCGTTGATTAATAAAGAATCTACTTCAACCTATGGCAAGACAGAATATAGCCAGGCTGGAAGAGACACAGGGAGAGAATAAGAGTAGGTGGAGTCAAAGAGATGCAATGTAGCTGCCAAAGGAGGCAGATGCCATGTAGCAGCTCAAGAAGCAAAAAGTAACAAACCATGATCCTCATAGTAAAATATAAATTAATAGAAATAGGTTAATTTAAGATGTACGAGTTAGTTAATAAAAACCCAGAGCTAATAGGCCAAATAGTGTTTTAATTTTTTTTTTTTTTTTTTTTTTTTTTTTTTTTTTTTTTTTTTTTTTTTTTTTGGTTTTTCGAGACAGGGTTTCTCTGTAGCTTTGGAGCCTATCCTGGAGCTAGCTCTTGTAGACCAGGCTGGTTAGTGTTTTAATTTTTAAAAAAATGTTCTTGACCATCCCATTCTTAACAAGTTTCTTACATTCAATTTCTTCCTCCTTGTTCCTTTCTACCTTTTTTGTCTTTTTAAAGATTTTCATTATCATTTTTATTGTGTGTGTGTGTGTGTGTGTGTGTGTGTGTGTGTGTGTGTGTGTGTGTAAATTCCATATGCATGTGAATACCCACAGAGGCCAAAACAGGGCATCAGATTCCATGGAGCTGGAGATCCAGGAAGATCAACATGAGTTCTGGAAACTGAACTCAGGGCCTCTGGAGGAGCGGCCAGTGCCCTTAATGACTGAGCAATCATCCTAGTTACATCATTCTACCATTTCTTTTGAATCTTCTTGCTGTTGTCAATAATAATTTTTATTACCCTATGTATATAAAAAGTTTATGCCACTATAAAAGTAAACATTGTAATCTTTTTTCTTTTTATTGTTTTTATTTAGCTATATTTTTTTCTTCATTTCCCTCCCTTCTTCCCACTAACCTTCTACCTTCACCCATGATCCCCATGCCCCCAATTTGCTCAGGAGATCTTGTCTTTTTCTACTTCCCAAGTAAATTAAATCCATGTATGTCTCTCTTAGAATCCTCTTTGTTGTCTAAGTTCTCTGGGATTGTGAATTGTAGGCTGTTTTTTTTTTTGTTTTATGTCTAAAAGCCACTTATGAGTGAATACACATTATATTTGTCTTTCTGGGTCTGCATTACCTCACTCAATATGATATTTTAAAGATCCTTTCATTTGCCTACAAATTTCAAGATATCATTATTTTTTTCCACTGTATAGTACTCCATTGTGTAAATGTACCACATCTTTTTTATCCATTCTTCTGTTGAGGAACATTTAGGTTGTTTCCAGGTTCTGACTATTACAAATACTGCTGCTATGAAAATAGTTGAGTACATGTCCTTGTGGTATGATGGAGCATCCTTTGGGTATATACCCAAAAGTACTATGCTGAGTCTTGAGGTAGGTTGTTTCCTAATTTTCTGAGACATTGTCATAGTGATATCCAAAGTGGCTGTACCAGTTTGCACTCCAACCAGCAATGCAGAGTGTTCCCTTTACTCCACATCTTCTCCAGCATAAGTTGTCATCAGTGCTTTTGGTATTGGTCATTAGAAGTGAAAAGGGCACAGAAGTCAGCACGAAGATGCTTTTCCCAGTTAAGCTGGGAGTAACCTGATCATAAAAATCATCACAATGGATCATTAGCCATATTTTAGAAGAGGGTGTGGACCCCACAACATCAGTCACTCATCATAGCGCCTGTCATCAGAAATGCCAAAATGCCATCTTCCAACTCCAAGCAGAAAGACCTCACAGCATCGTTCTGATTGGTCTGGCTCTGGTGACATCATCAGTTACTATTGTCCAAGTCTATCATCAATAGAGTACATGCTGCAGCTCCTTGAATTCACACAGCCCCCTGCAGATAGGCCAACCCCTCCTGCCTTTTCAGGAACCTTGGGACAACTGCCACTGTACATTTTAAGCATAATCACATTAATAATAGGCCACAGATTTTCATTTACCACAACTTCACTAATTTAAAATTTATTTGTATGCATCCACAGTACTAATTTGTGTTTGCTTAAGAATCAAAAATATGGGCTGGAGAGAGGACTCAGTGGCCAAGAGTGATAACTGATCCCCCAGAAAACCTCAGTTTGGTTCCCAACACCATGCAATCACCTGTAACTCCAGCTCCAAGGGACCTGACACCGTCTTCTGACCTCCATGGGCACCTACACTTATTTGTACATACCTACACACAGATACAAACATGTATGCATAAATAAACATAAGTGAAATATTTTTATAAAGGGGTTCAACAGACTTTTTTAAGCTTGTTCTCTTTGGAGGGATACCTTGCTCAGTCTAGATACAGGGGAGAGGGCCTTGGACCTGCTTCAAAGTGATATGCCAGACTTTGTTGGCTCCCCGTGGGAAGCCTTACTCTCTCTGAGGAGTGGATGGGGGAAGAAAAAAAAGTTCAAATCTTTTTTCATTTTTGATTTTACATATATACTCACATATGTATATATACATATATACATATACATATGTATATATGTGTGTGTGTATAGTGTGGGGGACTAAGAAAAACACACTTTCATTTAATTGATGAACCATCATAGGTATTTCAGATTGTTATATATAATAGTTTTTAAGTAACAAATTTTTTGAATATTCCATAGGATATTTTACTTTACCTAAAGATATTTCTTTCTAATAGTTCTAAGCAGTGAGAATTTGTGCCTCTCTTTTTCTAGACATTCCTTCCTCTCTCACTCAGTCAAATTCAGCCCCACAAAACTTCTAAAAAGTTTATTGATTTCCTCACCAGACAAAACATTTGGCAGAAAAATACAAATGGAATTGGACAGATTCTCTGCCCAGGGACTGGGCACAGTTCCAAGTGGAGTTTGCCCCCCAGATGGTAAGGCTAACACACCCCTCCAGGCGGTTCTCAGAAGGTTGGTCTCTAGGAGAGAGTTACTCTGTTACATGATGCCTGCACTCTATCTTCAGGGAACCTTGGCTCAAAAGGATGAGCTCACACTTAGAGAAAACTAGAGGAAGGATTGTGGGGCAGCTAAAATGGCTTGTATTGCAGGTCCTTGGGCCACCTCTGGTTACTGAATCGTACCTTTGAGGAATGAATGACAAATACTTGAATCTGTCATCATGATATGGACCCTACCTCAGGGATACATTTTATGTTGCACTAAGTAATAAAGTACAAGCACACACATTTTCAGAGATGCATTTACAGCTCATGGAACCAGAAACAGAACATGTTTCTGTGGGAACTCTTTTTAACTCCTGCTCAGTGATGGCTCCCTAGGTATTTATTGCCAGTGACATAATTGCTATCTCATTCTGACAGCACTTTTAGAGAAATTACTCAGGTTCACCGATCAGACAGGGCGGGGAAGGGCGCAGTAAGATTCCTTTAAGGTACATTGTGCTTTAACTCTTTGTATTACTAAATGTCTAGGCATTTATTCAAAGTTAAAAGAACTACTACTCAATAATTAAAGTAAATAATGTGTTTTCAACCTCAATACTCTTTTTTTAAAAATGTATATAAATCTCTCTTTTAAAAATTTATTCTTCTCTCATACATTGTATTCTGTCCAAGTTTCCCCCCCTCCTCCTCTCCTCCCAGCTGCCTCCTACCCTCCTCTCTCCCATATCCACACCTTCCCCTTTTCCCTTCAGAAAAGAGCAGGTCTCCCAGGGATATCAACTGATCACACCATATCAAGGCTAGAGTAGGCAACCCAGTACGAGAAGAGTCACAAGAGCAGGCAAAAGGGTCAAAGATGCCCCCACTCCCACTGTTAGGAGTCCCACAAGAACACCCAGAAACACAACTATAACATGGATGCAGATGACCTAGCTCAGACCCATATAGGGTCTGTGATTGTCACTTCAGTCTCTATGGGACCCTATGAGCCCTGCTTAGTTGATTCTGTGGGCCACATTCTCCTGGTATCTTCCACCCCTCTGGCTCCTACGATCCATCCCCCTGCCCCCGTATCTGTGGGTTTCCCACGCTGTGCCTAATGTTTGACTGTGGATCTCTGTACCTGTTCCCATTAGTTGCTGGATGAAATTTCCTTTCTGATGACGATTGGGATAGGCTCTGATCTGAGTATACCTGAATATCATTAGAAAATTTTCATTGACTTTTTCTTTTGACCAGTCATGTTGGAATTTACCCTAGGTCTCTGGGCTGTCCAGCCTCTGGTCCCCGACATTGCTAGGCATCTGCTCCCTCTTGTGGTGTGGGCCTCAAGTTGCACCATCATAGACCAGGTTTCCACATCGACCCCCACAATGGCCCCCAACAAAGTCATCTCTGTCAGTACTCTCCCTCCATCACTCCACCCTCTTCAATACTCTTAATTGAATAAATGGTAAAACAATAAAAATTAATTTTTATACTTGTAATACAAATCATCAAAAGAGCAGAAGGTTAAATCTTATTTGCCCTGTATCCTCAAACTTCCAGCTGTGCCACCTCCATTGGCTCAGCTCCCATGGGCTCAGATTCTGACTCCCAAACACTCCAGGTGCAGACCCCTGAACCTCACCGCTCCTCCCCCTGCTCCTGTCCTCACCCTGATCCACTCTCTCTGACCCACAAGACAACTGTCCCTCTGCTCCTGTCCTCATCCTGATACACTCTCTCTCTGACACAAAAGACACCTGTCTCATGCTCCTGTCCTCATCCTGCTCTCTCTCTCTCTCTCTCTCTCTCTCTCTCTCTCTCTCTCTCTCTCTCTCTCTCCCTCACACACACACACACACACACACACACACACACACAAGACAGCTGTCCGCTGCCCACACTCCAAGCTCTTTTAGGACCCAATTCTCTTGTGCACAGAGACTGTGCTTGGTGGTGTGTATTATTAGATGTCGTTTCCACACTCCTTGTGCAGCCTTCGTTTACATTCACAGTCTCTCCCATTAGCTGTGGCATGGCCAGAATTGGCAACAAAAATGTTAAGCAGAAAATAACAGAAAGGAGGATGGTAAAGAAGATGTGGGTCTCCGAATCCCACCCCACACCAACAGAGTGACAGACTATGATTTAATGAAAAAGAAAGGCTTAGAGAGGAGATAAAAGATGATATTTAATGTGAGAGTCACCTAATTCACCTTGAAAGTTGGGTCTGGGGTGACAGGAGGCAAACGTTGATCTTATCAGGATCTGGCATGAACTAAGAGACATCTCTGGGCAGGTCTGTCAGGGTCTGTCCAGGAAGAATTTACTTGGAAGACCTTCCACTAGGTGTATGACAACTTCTGAAGGAAAACCAAGACTTAAAGAGGCCCTAGGAAAGGAGCTAAGTGCTACTAACTTGCTCCTGAGGATAACTGTGTATGGGGGGGGGTGGCATTTGTGTTAGTGTGCATTCCTCTTTCTCCTCACCATTCATTTTATTTTCTCCTCTTCCTTCTCCTGCTGCTGCACCCTGCCATCTCTGGAATGACACGCCATCTTCTCCTGCTGCTGCTGTACACCAACTTCCATGATGTCACAATCCAGCTTCTCCTGCTGCTGCTGCTCCCCACCATCCCTGATGTCACATCCCAGCTCCTTCTCCTGCTGCTGCTGCACCCCACATTCCCTGATGTCACAATCCAGCTTCTTCTCCTGCTGCTGCTGCACCCCACCATCCCTGATGATGTCACATCCAAGCTTCTCCTGCTGTTGCTGCACCCCACCATCCCTGATGTCACAATCCGCTTCTTCAGCCTTTCACTGGTCTGAAGAGTAGAGACTTTCTAAGAACTTTCCAAGCCTTTAGCACACACTGGGACAGCTGAAACACCCCGGTAGCTTTATGTACTGAGTACTATTTTTTCAGCCTTTCCAGAATGCAGGCAGCAATAATTGTTGGACTCCCCATTTCCTATGGATTGTGAGTCCTTGTAATGAATCATATATATAAGGAGATTAGATAGATAGATAGATAGATAGATAGATAGATAGATAGATAGATGATAGATAGATAGATGATTGATTGATAGATAGATAGATAGGTAGATAGATAGGTAGATAGATAGATAGATAGATAGATAGATAGATAGATAGATAGATCCTTCCAGTTCTCTTTCTCTGGATAGCCTTGCCCAATTCGCGGCAGAAGTAAAGACACCCAGTAAAACTTCTGTTCAGGTTTCAGAATCCAAGAAGAGGCAAGACCTGAGGCTTAAAAGCTGGAGGAGACCCCAAAGGTCGCAACCGTCACAGGAACTCCTTCCAGAGTGAGGAGTTACAGCCACCCTCAGATGGAAGTAGAACATCTGACCATGTCTGGACATGTGTGGGCATCAGGTGGAGCTATGGGAGGACCCACCAGGGTGCTTACATTCAGGAAAACAGTGTTTGGAATACGATTCCAAATCTGGAGCTGAAGCTGCAAGTCAGTCACATTCTTCTTACAATGGGATTCACTTAGAAGTACTAGCTTTTTTCTCTGTATCCCCAGTTAATTCAATTACCAGAAAGCCTCAGTTTTGCACACCCTGTTTCTGAAGTTTATAGCATTCCATGCCTGATGAGCTTTGTAAGTTCAAACATCTCATTACATCCCTTTCTATCACCATGTGTTCTATCACTCAGAGTCTGATCTTTCCCTTTGGCAACATATTCCTTACAAAGCTCTCTGACAGAAGATGGGCTTCATGCAGTCGTCTTCAAGGAAGCATTTCCAGATTACACCCCCTTTGTAGCCTAACATGTTCATTTTGTCTTTATTATACTCAAATGAGTTATGATTATCTCATTTACTGGACCACAAGATCCATGTCTTTCTTACTGTTGCTATCTCCAAAATCAAACAAGGTACATCTTACTTCAAAACTCTCGATCCACAAATACAAATACCTCCGAAAGACAGATATGTCACATCTAGTCACTAAGTACATTTTGGGCTGGCATTTGCTATAAATTAGGAGTTTACAGCTAAGGTACACAGGTAGATTTTCCTGAAATGTAGCCCCCTTCCCTCATTCTCAAAGAATTAGTAGCTAGAACATCCTCTGTAAGAATCCTGTCTCCTCCTCTCAGTATCCTTCATGGTCTTGAGGATGCAGCTTTAGCATGTTGAGAGTCTCTGTGTTATTCCAAAAAAAACTTCACTTCCATCTCAAACAGTTCAAAGAACATTCATCTTAATTTTTTATCTTTTTATTAAGAATTTTTAAACCCTGTATCGAAAAACAAAAAAAGAATTTTTGTTCAGTCTTTTCTCATTTTACATAGCTATCCCATTCCTACTCCCTCCCCTCCTCCCGCCCCACCCTTCCCCAACCCCACCCCACCCCACTCACTCCTCAGAAAAGGTAAGCTTCCCATGGGTAATCAACAAAGTTTGACACTTCTCATTGAGGCAAGACAAAGGCTCTCCCCACTATATCTAGGCTGAGCAAGGTATTCCTCCGAAGAGAATGTGCACCTAGATGCCAGTTCAAGCACTAGGGATAAATCCTGGTCCCACTGCCAGTGGCTCCACAGACCGCCCATGCCTCACAACTGTCCCCACTTTTAGTGGGCCTAGTTTGGTCCTATGCAGGTTCGCCTACTATCAGTCCAGAGCCAGTGAGCTCCCACTAGCTTAGGTCAGCTGTTTCTGTGCCTGTCACCATCATAGCCTTAACCCCTTTACTCATATTATCGCTCCTCCCTCTCTTGGACTGGTTTCTGGTAGCTTGGGCCAATGCTTCACTCTAGATCTCTGTATCTGTTTCCATCAGTTGTTGGATGAAGGGAGAACACCCATTTTAAACAGCCTTGGCCATGACTTACATTTGCTCCTCAAAGCATAGGCGGAGCTGTGGATATGTATACTAGCAACACTGAGATGGGCAAACCAGAGGATGCTCAACATAGGAGGCTGAGGAGAGTGGGAGGGTGAGGAGCATGTTGGCTAAGACAACCAACAATAGGGCCTTACCTCTAGCCTCCGGGAGGCAGCCAAGGTAATGGCAGCTTTCTACACTGTTGTAGGAGCTTCTTGAACCCCCTTGACCAACAACTTGAAGGGAGAATTCTCATGCCTGTGACTGGGGTTTTTTTAGATAGCCTATGGCTCTTGGGACAGGATGCATTATCACACAGTTTGATCCTTTTAAGCTACATGTATGTGTGCTCATGCACATGAGCATATACATACATACATATTACATACACATGTTTTAAAGTAAGCTTATAAAGTAATTTATTTCCCTATGGCTTTTTCAAGTGCCCTTAGTGCTGTTTCTCTCTCTCTGGCCCGGAGTTAACCTCCATCCCCTTGCCATCCTATCCCATTCTCTGGAGCTCCTTGTCCCTGCCCACCATGGTCAAGTTCTACCTTCTGGCCTCTTCAGGTACTTCAGGTTATGTCCTCAAGTCTGTGAGGACTCCACATAGTCCACACAGGCCTCAGAGGCATTGAGCTGGAGCTGTCATGGAAGACTCCTCCCTGAAGGCTGGTTCTCATACATTGGAAGGCACTGTTCAGACTGCAGGGGAGAGAAGTAATCAATAGTGCTACGCAGTTTAAAGCCCATGAACCATAACAATGACCAGTCTAGCAAGATATCAATGCAATCACTGGCACTTTTATCTAGGGGGATAACCAATATCTGTCTAATTGGACTCAAACAGATGTAAATTCATGTCTGGTTCTATAAACCTAGCAACCTACTCATGGCCGGTGAGGCCGTGAACCCTAAGGTATAACCTACCTACCAGTTTCCTAAGTCAGCTTGATTTCTAACTGAATTCTAAATGCTTCTTCTTATACTCACAGAGGTTCGCCTCTCACCTCTCATCAAGGAAGCTCCTCTGTAGGCACCAGAGAATCCAAAAATGGTGGAAATGCAGAGAATAAGTGACTGTGGGGGCCCAGACCAAGTTAGTACGTCTACAATGCTACCCCTATACCTAGCGCTCAGGGAAAATGTGGAAGAGGAGTAAAGAAACAGTCAAGGCAAGAGGGCCAGGACGTGTGCTGCTAGACAGTGACCTAGAAGTGAGGGGAATCAGCACCCATGAAACCTCAACACTACAACCACCTGAACAACACCTGCATAATGACAGCACGGTTAGATGTGGACAGACCCAACGCTGGGAGAAGAGCTGCTAAGAGGAAGAATCAGTCTTCTCTGAGGACAAGTCCTCATAGGCCACTACCTCCCCCAAGGAGTCAGACATAAACACATGTGCATAATAGAACACTGCATGGGCTCCGTGTGTGTGTGTGTGTGTGTGTGTGTGTGTGTGTATGGATGAGTGCAGGTGTTCATGCATGTGTGTGTAGAAGAAGAGGTCATGAACTTGACACAGAGTGGGGAATTGGAGGGAGAAGGGGAGTAGAAATTATATAAATATAGTACTCATATATGAAATTCTAAAAATGACTTAACTAAGTATGGAGAGGTGGTGAACCTCTTGGTGGTCTATAATGAATTGAGGGGAGTAGCTTTAGCAGCTGCTGGCATTCAATGGCCTGCTTGAAAAAGCAACTACAGATTGTAATATACCTTGCCTAATTTATAATTCCTTAAATGCTCATCAGTACAATCATAAGACAGGGAAGTGAATGAATGGATGAGTCAGGTTTGCAGGTCAGGGAGAAGGTGAGGAAGCAGAGGTGAGGCTGGGAAAGGAGAAGGTGAGGGAGTGGAAGAGGTGAGGCTGGAAAGGGAGAGGGTGAGGGAGTGGAAGAGGTGAGACTGGGAAGGAAGAGAGCAAGAGAGTGGAAGAGGTGAGGCTGGGAAGGAAGTATTTCAAATCCTTCCTTTCCAGAATGAAGCGTGAATAGATGGTGGCCACAAGCAGAGACGTGTGTCCACTGGAGACATGGAAGTCTCAGGGCGACTGCTGAAATGTGATGAACAACATCCAGGGCCGCTGTCCCTTCCCAGCTTGCACCCAGAATCCTCTCCCCCCTCCCCCCGCCTCATCCTCCCGTCTTTGGGGCCACAAAATCCCACAGCTCACCCTGTTTGGGCGCTGGGGACCTGGAATTGAGTGCACCCAGGCCGGCGGGAGGTCCCCTCCTTCATTTGACTGCCTGGGGCAAGGTAGGCCTTTGTCAGAGAGCTGCTTGGCCTGCAAGGGGACCTGACAGTCTGCCAGAGGATCCATCATTCATTGGGGTGAGTGAATTGAATTCATTGGGGTGAATTGAACTTCTAAAAGAAGACCCAAAGGGGATTATTCAGAGGAACAAATGGGCAGACGCCAATGCAAGAATTCCTCCAACAATTTGAAAAACAACATGAAAGCACCAGAACCCAGCAAACTTATAACAGGAGGACTTGAACACACTAATCAAGAAGAAGTAGAAAAAATTGACTTTATGAAAGTAATAGAGTCCCTTAAACAGGAGGTGAAAAACTCCCTTAAGGAAATGGACGAGAAGAATAACAAAAAGTTTGAAGAACTGAGTAAATCCGTAAACGATATACTAGGAAACCAAGAAAAAACAATCAAACAGATAATGGAAACAGTGCAAGACTTGAAAACTGAAATGGAGGCAAGAAAGAAAACACAACCCGAGGGCCAACTGGATTTGGGAAATGTATGTAAATGAACAGAGACTACAGAAACAAGCATAACCAACAGAATACAAGAGATAGAAGAAAGAATCTCAGATTCTGAAGATACCATAGAGAAAATAAATGCACTGATCAAAGAAAACAGCAAATCCAACAAATCCTCATCACAAAACATTCAGGAAATCTGGGACACAATAAAAAGACCAAACCTAAGAATAATAGGCGTAGAAGAAGGAGAAGAAATACAGCTCAATGGTTCAGAAAATATATTTAATAAAATTATAGAAGAAAACTTCCCAAACCTAAAAAAAGATATTCCTATTAAGGTTCAAGAAGCTTACAGAACACCAAATAGACTGGATCAAAAAAAAAACATCCCCTCGCCATATTATAATCAAAACACAAAACATACAGAATAAAGAAAGAATATTAAGAGCTGCAAAGGAAAAAGGTCAAGTAACATATAAAGGTAAACCTATCAGACTAACACCTGACTTCTCTATGGAAACCATGAAAGCCAGAAGGTCCTGGATAGATGTTTTGCAGAAACTAAGAGACCATGGATGCAAGCCCAGATTACTATACCCAGCCAAGCTTTCAATCACTATAAATGGAGAAAACAAAATATTCCAGGATAAAAACAAATTTAAACAATACATAGCTACAAATCCAGCCTTACAGAAAGTAATAGAAGGAAATTCACAAACAAAGGAGTCCAGCATTGCCCAAAATAACTCAGACATCTAGTGACCCTTCACCAGCACATCGCAAAGAAAGGAAACACACAATCTCTACTACCAAATAAAAAATGACAACTGGAGTTAACATCCACTGGTCATTAATATCACTTAATATCAATGGACTCAATTCACCTATAAAAAGGCACAGGCTAAGAGATTGGATACGAAAACAGGATCCAACATTCTGCTGTTTACAAGAAACACACCTCAACCACAAAGACAGACATCTACTCAGAGTAAAGGGTTGGGAAAAGGTTTATCAAGCAAATGGACCTAAGAAACAAGCCGGTGTGGCCATACTAATTTCTAACAAAGTTGACTTCAAACTAAAATCAATCAGAAGAGATGGAAAGGGACATTTTATACTCATTACAGGAAAAATCTATCAGAATGAAGTCTCAATCCTGAATATCTATGCCCCTAATACAAAAGCACCCACTTATATAAAAGAAACATTACTAGAACTCAAGACAGCCATCAAACCAAACACACTGATAGTGGGAGACTTCAACACTCCTCTCTCACCAATGGACAGGTCAATTCGACATAAACCTAACAGAGAATTAAGAGACTTAATAGAGGTAATGAACCAAATGGACTTAACAGACATCTATAGAACGTTCCACCCAAACAGGAAAGAATATACCTTCTTCTCTGCGGCTCATGGAACCTTTTCGAAAATTGACCACATACTCGGTAACAAAGCAAACTTCCACAGTTACAAAAACATATTAGTAACCACCTGCATCTTATCGGTTCACCATGAATTAAAATTAGAATTCAAAAACAATGCTACCCCCAGAAAGCCTACAAACTCATGGAAACTGAACAGTCAACTACTGAACCACAGCTGGGTCAAGGAAGAAATAAAGAAAGAAATTAAAGTCTTTCTTGAATTTAATGAAAATAAAGACACAACATACTCAAACTTATGGGACACTATGAAAGCAGTGCTAAGAGGAAAATTCATAGCACTAAGTGCCCACTTAAAAAAACGGAGAAAGCAAACATTGGAGACTTAACAGCACACCTGAAAGCTTTAGAAAAGAAAGAAGCAGACTCACCTAGGAGGAGTAGAAGACTGGAAATTATCAAACTGAGGGCAGAAATCAACAAAATAGAAACACAGAAAACAATCCAAAGAATCAATGAAACAAAAAGCTGGTTCTTGGAGAAAATCAACAAGATTGACAAACCCCTAGCCAAACTAATCAAACGGCAGAGAGAGAACACACAAATTAATAAGATCAGAAATGAAAAAGGGGACATAACCACAGACACAGAGGAAATCCAAAGAATCATTAGATCTTACTACAACAGCCTGTATGCCACAAAATTGGAAAATGTAAAAGAAATGGACACTTTTTTAGATAAGTACCATGTACCAAAGTTAAACCAGGACCAGGTAAATGCTCTAAATAGTCCTGTTAGTCGCGAAGAACTGGAAACTGTTATCAGAAACCTCCCTACCAAAAAGAGCCCAGGACCTGATGGGTTCAATGCAGAATTCTACCAGAACTTCCAAGAAGACCTAATACCTATACTCCTTAAGGTATTTCATAATATAGAAACAGAACAGTCATTGCCAAATTCCTTTTATGAAGCTACAATTACCCTGATACCTAAACCACACAAAGACTTAACCAAGAAAGAGAATTACAGGCCAATCTCACTCATGAACATTGATGCAAAAATTCTCAATAAAATACTGGCAAACAGAATCCAAGAACACATAAGAAAAATTATCCACTATGATCAAGTAGGCTTCATCCCAGAGATGCAGGGCTGGTTCAACATACGAAAATCTATCAATGTAACCCATCATATAAATAAACTGAAGGATAAAAACCATATGATCATCTCATTAGATGCAGAAAAAGCATTTGACAAAATTTAGCACCCCTTTATGATAAAGGTCTTGGAGAGATTAGGGATACAGGGGTCATTCTTAAATATAATAAAGGCTATTTACAGCAAGCCGACAGCTAACATCAAATTAAATGGAGAGAAACTCAAGGCCATCCCACTAAATTCAGGAACGCGACAAGGCTGTCCACTCTCTCCTTATCTCTTCAATATAGTACTTGAAGTTCTAGCAATAGCAATAAGATAAAACAAGGGGATCAAGGGGATTCGAATTGAAAAGGAAGAAGTTAAACTTTCATTATTTGCAGATGATATGACAGTGTACATAAGCGACCCTAAAAACTCCACCAAAGAACTCCTACAGCTGATAAACTCCTTTAGTATCGTGGCAGGTTACAAGATCAACTCCAAAAAATCAGTCACCCTCCTATATACAAAGGATAAGGAATCAGAGAAAGAAATCAGAGAAGCTTCACCTTCCATGATAGCCACAAATAGCATAAAATATCTTGGGGTAACTCTAACCAAGGAAGTGAAAGACCTATTTGACAAGAACTTTAAGTCTTTGAAGAAAGAAATTGAAGAGGATACCAGAAAATGGAAGGATCTCCCTTGCTCTTGGATTGGGAGGATCAACATAGTAAAAATGGCAATACTACCAAAGGCAATCTATAGATTTAATGCAATCCCCTTAAAGATCCCATCAAAATTCTTCACAGATCTTGAGAGGACAATAATCAACTTTATATGGAAGAACAAGAAACCCAGGATAGCCAAAACAATCTTATACAATAAAGGAACTTCTGGAGGCATTACCATCCCTGACTTCAAACTCTATTACAGAGCTACAGTATTGAAAACAGCTTGGTATTGGCATAAAAATAGAGAAGTCGACCAATGGAATCGAATAGAAGACCCAGATCTTAACCCACAAACCTATGAACTCCTGATTTTTGATAAAGGAGCTAAAAGCACACAATGGAAGAAAGAAAGCATCTTCAACAAATGGTGCTGGCATAACTGGATGTCAACCTGTAGAAGAATGAAAGTAGATCCATGTCTATCACCATGCACAAAACTCAAGTCCAAATGGATTAAAGACCTCAATATCAATCTGAACACACTGAACCTGTTAGAGGAGAAAGTGGGAAGTACTCTACAACATTTGGGCACAGGAGACCGCTTCCTATGTATAGCCCCAGCAGCACAGACATTAAGGGCAACATTGAATAAATGGGACCTCCTGAAGCTGAGCAGCTTCTGTAAAGCAAAGGACACTGTCACTAAGACAAAAAGGCAGCCTACTGACTGGGAAAAGATCTTCACCAACCCCACAACAGACAAAGGTCTGATCTCCAAAATATATAAGGAACTCAAGAGACTAGACTTTAAAATGCTAATGAACCCAATTAAAAAATGGGGCACTGAACTCAACAGAGAATTCTCAACAGAAGAAGTTCGAATGGCCAAAAGACACTTAAGGGCATGCTCAACCTCCTTAGCAATCAGGGAAATGCAAATCAAAACAACGTTAAGATACCATCTTACACCTGTCAGAATGGCTAAAATCAAAAACACCAATGATAGCCTTTGCTGGAGAGGATGTGGAGTAAGGGGTACACTCATCCATTGCTGGTGGGAATGCAAACTTGTTCAACCGCTTTGGAAAGCAGTGTGGAGGTTTCTCAGGAAATTTGGGATCCACCTACCCCAGGACCCAGCAATCCCACTCTTGGGAATTTACCCAAGAGATGCCCAATCATATTACAAAAGCATCTGTTCAACTATGTTTATAGCAGCATTATTTGTAATAGCCAGAACCTGGAAACAACCTAGATGCCCTTCAGTGGAAGAATGGTTGAAGAAAGTGTGGAATATATACATGCTAGAATACTACTCAGCGGTAAAAAACAATGACATCTTGAATTTTGCATGCAAATGGATGGAAATAGAAAACACCATCCTGAGTGAGGTAACCCAGGCCCAAAAAGATGAACATGGGATGTACTCACTCATAATTGGGTTCTAGCCATAAATAAAGGACATCGAGCCTATAATTCGTAAAAATCCTAGAGAAGCTATATAAGAAGGTGAACCCAAAGGAAAACATATAGTTATCCTCCTGGATACTGGAAGTAGACAAGATTGCCGGACAAAAAATGGGAACATAGGGGTGGGGTGGGATGGGGGAGGGGGGATGGGGCGAGAAAAGTGTGAAGTGGAGGATGGGAAGAGCTTGGGGGAATAGGATGGTTGGGATATAGGAAGGGTGGATATGGGAACAAGGAATAAAAAATTAAAAAAAAAAAACATCCAGGGCCGGCCAGGGACAGGAGAAAATGATTCTTTTTTTAATATTTTTCATGGTTTATTTAACTTTATTTTATGTGCATTGGTGTGAAGGTGTCAGATTCGCTGAAACTGGATCTTCAGACAGTTGTGAGCTGCCATGTGGGTGCTGGGAATTGAACTTGGGTCCTCTGGAAGAACAGTCAGTGCTCTTAACCACTGAGCCATCTCTCCAGCCCAAAAGCTGGTTGGGGTTTTTTGTTTTGTTTTTTTTTTTAGATTTATTTATTTTCTTTACAGTGTTCTATCTGCATGTGTGCCTGCAGGCCAGAAGAGGGCACCAAATTTCTTTACAGATGGTTGTGAGCCACCATGTGGTTGACGGGAATTGAACTCAGGACCTCTGAAAGAACAATCAGTGTTCTTAACCTCTGAACCATCTCTCCAGCCCGAGGAAATGGTTCTTGCCCCAGGAAGCCACACGTCTCAGATGGAACTAGCAGGACCAAAACCAATCCACTAAGGTTTCCCTTGAAAGTGGTAAGGCTGCAGAGATAGGTCAGCAGTTAAGAGTGTGCACTGCTCTTGCAGACAACCTAAGCACCCAGCATCCCCATGGGGGGGGGGGGTTGTGGAGGACAGAGGGAGAGTTGGGTGGGTGGGGGAAGGGAAAGAGTGAACAGATCACTAACACCTATAACTCCAGTTAGCTGCAGATGGAGCTTCTGTGTCTCCTGATACACACATACAAACATACACATCCATACAAACACACACATACCAGACACACACACATACATACAAACACACACATACATTCACGTGTATACACATACATACACACATATACACAAATTAAAATAAATCTTTGGAAGCAGTATGATAATCATTCTGTGTAGATGGCATATTGTTAAAAAACTTTTTATAGCTAAATATGTGTTACTATGTTTCCTGACATGGGCATTAGTCACACCTGTGATTTCCTGCTTAGAGTCTACCTCTGGGTTAGAAGACCCTCCAAAATATCCTACAGTTCCTTCTAATTAGATCCAACAAAAGGCCTTGGGAGAAAAAAGATCTTTATGATCAATAAGAATCATTAGTTTCATTATGTATTTATCTTAATTGGCTATATACTTTATTTTATGTATGCACTTATATTTTAACCAGTCCACCCCATCTCTGACCCTAATGAAAAGAGAAAGAAAAGCAAGCCTCAAGTGTGGCCATTAGTCTCAGAGATTGTGGCTTTCTAAAAGCAGGACAAAGCAGATATGTAGGACCATCCAGCAAACAGGCGCCTGGCAACCCCAAGTCATGATTTTACTCATGCTCTCATGCTCCAGTTCCCAGAAGTGTAACTGCTGGTCCAGAGCCGTGGATGTCCGGGATGTAGCTCCGCTGGGATGTGGTGTGGCTCCTAGGCAGAATGCAGGAGGCTCTGAGTTCTCGGCAACATAGACAAAGCAGAAGCTTGCACACTTGAAAATCTGGGTGTGTAACATCAAATGCCTTCCAGATTTGTGATCAAACTTGCGTTGACCAGCAATGATACAAACACACATCAAACTTAAGGTCTGGGAAGCCAATGTATCAGTGTGTGACAGGCCATTTCTAGATGGCCAATGTGAGAAGTGGATGGTAAATTGTAAAACTGTGGCTGCGATGTGTCTTGCACCTTGTCCTTACTGTGGTCAGTTCTACACCATCCAACATGACAGCCACTAGCCCTGGGGACTACCGATCATGGATGTAGCTAGTCTTCACTAAGATGAGAAACTATACACCAGATTTCAAAGTCTCTAAGCAACGTAAGAAGGAAAATACCTTCCCCCTTTTTATGACAAAGTGTCGGATGACAATGTTTGGGAAACATTAGGGGAAATTAGTTTTGTTCATTTGGTTGCTGCCTCGGCCAGGCTGGAGATGGGACCCAGTGCCTTTCAAATGCCAGGGAAACGTCCTAGTAGTGAGTTGCACAGTTTCTGGTTTCATTTCTAGTTTTTTAAAAATGTGGTCAATAGAAAAATTTTAATTACGCACATAGTTCATACATTTTTCTATTGAATGTCAGTGTACGATGTCTAATATCTTCCAAAGAGCTGTGGGCTCCAGTTTGTTTTCTAACCTGCATCTCTCAGTGTTCCTGTCCTGGAACTCACTTTGTAGGTCAGGTTGTCCTAGAACTCAGAGATCCACCTGCCTCCCGAGTCCTGGGCTTAAAGGCCTGCACCACTATGCCCAGACAATTTTCACGGAACCACAATTTGAAATCTTGTTTGAATTTAGGAAATAAAAAGTTGTAGTTTCTAAAATTTGCCAGTAGATGGCAATGTTATCACACTCGACTGGAAACCAAAGCCGTCAATTGGCACTATTTGGAAGAGAAATTCTGTTTTTAACCAATTTGAGATTGATTGTTAACAGATAAATTAATTAAACTGAGAAAATGAAAGTAATTAGTACGTCATGAAAGAATGAATTTCGTTAAAATTTACAGATGGACCCAATATTGGAAAATTCTTTTCATAAACCCATAAACAAAATTGAAAACCAATATTTAAATTATTTTACTTTTTCCTGTAAAATCTTCTGAACTATGATCTTTAAAAATAATTTGAATGCCCTTTTCTAATCTCTAGACATTGATTGTAGGGTAAAAGGGTCAGCCAAAGAAAACCACCCTCGCCCTGAAACCAGAGCCAGTGAAAGAAACACACCCTGCTCTTTCTGAAACCAGAGTCAAAGGTTAAAAAGGGTCAGTGAATAAAACATTTTGTCTCTGAAACAAGAACCAAACAAACAGTCTGCCCTTAACCAATTCAGTTAAACGAATTGGTTTACGAAAACCAACCAATCCCTTTACAGGAAAACCAACCAATCCGAGATCACAAAACTGACCAATCCCTGAGCACGAAATCCAGCCAATCTCTGAGCTTGCCCAAGCTCAGGAGTTGAAATCAAATCTTCACCCTTGAAAAACTCCACCCCAAAGAAGTCCTGTATAAGCCCTGTGCCTGCTCAGTTGGCACCTTCTTTCACCGGAATCTGGAGGTACAGAGTAGTAACTTTTCTCCGGAGCCAGAACGGAGCAGGACTGTAACAGTTTCCTGGGAAACCTTCTCTGGCAGAGCCAAGAGTTGTTGCACCTCCCAGGGACCTGAGCAGAACTGTAACAACTTGGCTGGGGAAGCCCTCCCCTGCTGGGGCAGAGCTGCTACACTGGGGAAGTCTTTTCCTAGAGCAAGGTCGTAAGCTGCTGCGCCTATGGAGGCTTTGTGGCACTCTTTGGCCCCTGACTGCCAGGATCCTTTTCCATCTCAGTTGTAATGCTTAAACTAATGAATAAAATTACAAATTGTCCTGACGTTATTATTTATAAAAGAACTTCACCCTGTCATTTATATAAAATATTTATAGCAAGGAAGACTTGGCAGTCAATATTTAATGAGCTGTCATAGTTAATGGTCTAACAGCAGTTACTTTCATGAAATTATTGTTCTGAGGTTAGGTTCTTTCTGGATCCTTCTGGAAATATTTGGATGAAAAATGTGGGATTTTTTGTTTTTTTGGTTTTTTTTTTTGTTGTTGTTGTTGTTTTTTCGAGACAGAGTTTCTCTGTGGCTTTGGAGCCTGTCCTGGAACTAGCTCTTGTAGACCAGGCTGGCCTCGAACTCACAGAGATGGTCTGCCTCTGCCTCCCGAGTGCTGGGATTAAAGGCGTGCGCCACCACCGCCTGGCTGAAAAATGTGTTTGTTTTGATATGTTATTGTTACTCGGAATTCTTGGTCCTGAGTGATGTTCCTGTAATCAACAGGGGGGACTTGGCACTGAGACCCACACACGGGATGTGGTGGTGATAGAGGCAGAGAGCTACATAGGGTTTGGTGGCCATCAGGATGGCCGAAGAGTTGGTGCTTGTCTAAAGCCTTCAGATAGAGTGTGGTCATGTTGACATCAGACTTCCATCCTCCACGGTTCTCAGAGAATGTTTCTGTTGTTTAAAGCCACCTCCTGTTTGCAGAAATGTGAGGATGCTGAACTGTGAACCCCTTGGATAAGAAAGGGACTTCTAATGAGTTCAGAAGAGGAGACACCGCACACCTCAGACATAGGCTTATCTTTTAAGCATCAATGCGCTTGGCAAACTATCTTCTAAATGATTTGTTGTTGTTGTTTTGTTTTGTTTTCTGTTTTTCAAGACAAGGTTCCTCTGTGTAGCTTTGGTGTCTGTCATGGAACTAGCTCTTGTAGACCAGGCTGACATCAAACTCACAGAGATCCACCTGCCCCTGTCTCCCTCCCAAGTGCTGAGATTAAAGGCGTGCTCTACCAGCCAGTCTAAGTCATTTTTTAAAGTTCTTTTAGGTCTGAAGAGATAATTCAGTGGTTAAGACCACTAGTGGCTCTTCCAGATAACCAGGGTTCCACTTTCAGAACCTACATGTGGCTTGCCATTGTCCTTAACTCCAGTTTCAGGGGATCTTAACCACATTTAGAAGATAGTTTGCCAAATGCATTGATGCTAAAGTTCCAGCATCTGGTCTCCGTTGGGGCTACAAGGACTCTGCCTTCTTCCTCCCAGCATTCAATTTAGTTTTTCCCACCTACCCCTACTCCGTGTGCAGGCCCAAGACATTTTCTTTATTAACCAATGGTATTCACAGCATCCAGAGGGGAATCCCACGTACTACTGCTCACACTGGCTTCTGCTACTGACCTTCCCTGTTGACAAATCTAGACCGAACATGACTAACCTCTACTCACACTCAGGTGTCCAACGCCCAACACTCACTTTTCTTCTTTGTGTTAGCCTTAAACAAAAGAGTATTCCCCAGCAGAGATGAACTTCTGAACTGAGTGAGGGGGACAAAAAAAAAACTAACTTTCGTGAAAGGTCTGTAGGAGGAATCTGCACAGCCCACAACCAGCACCAACATCCCGTACACATGCATCCCTCAAACCGAGTCTTTGAACTCCGGGGCCCATGCCATCCTCTGCTTCAGCCTCCAAATGGGCGAAACTACAGGTGGGTCCAGCCACACCCAGATATTATTTAGCCTCTCTTGTCTGTGCTTTCCTTACCCATGCTGCCCATCTCTAACAGTACGTGCTGTTTTAAATAAGCCCCTCAAAGCATAACATAATGACAGTGCATGACATCACTGTGACATCCACTGTGGATACGTAGAGCGGTGTTTTATAATTCATGTTCGACTCCTGGGGAGCTGAGATATGAAAGTCAGTCTTAGTGATTTTGAAGTGAGACCCAAAAAAAGCCACTTCAATAGTCTCAAATTTTATCTTATTTTCACAATGAGATCAGTAATTCCTCTTTTACGAGGTCACTCCAAAGATGAGAGACAACTGGTTGGGATCTCTGGCCTATAGTGGATGCTCAGGGACTGGCGGGGAATGGGGGCCCACCAAGATTTTTACCTCTAGAAAATATTTAATGGTCAACAATAACATTTTTCCCTAGGAGAAAAATGAAAAAGGCTTTACAGGTATGGGTCTAGGGCAGTGCTTCTCAATCTTCCTGATGCTGTGACCCTTTAGTACAGTTCTCAGATAGTGGAGTCCCCCAACCATAAATTATTCTGTTGCTACTTCAGAGCTGTAATCTGGATACTATTATGAGTCATAATGTAAATATCTGATATGCGACCCAGTGGGGCCTGAGACCCCCATGTTGAGAACCACTGGCTTAGGGCATCAGAGAGGCTGATACTGTATGGAACTCTCCTCTATAATGGAGACTACTGAGCATGAAGGTTTAGGAAAACTCACTAATGAACTCTGTTGGGAGTGCATTACTTTACTTGGGAATATGGAATGTTGCCTTTGTGGTGTATGGCAGTTATTTCTTATATGTAACACCCACGGGTTCCACGGGTCCCACGGGTCCCACGGGTCCCACGGGTCCCACGGGTCCCACGGGGCTCAGGCCAGTTCCCGAAGGCTCCGAGGTGGAGCCCAGTTGCTGACTGAATGAAGGCATTTCAGCTCAGCACTTTCTCCTGCCACCGTTCTTGCTCTTCTTTGTCATCATGAGCGCTGGCAGATCGTGGCCCTGCTGCTCTGTGCTTCTGCCTTTTTACCACATTGTGGGTACTTTTCGGTGTTTCCTCTTTTAGTAAAACAGAACAGCACACATGTTTGTGCCGTCCTTGGCCACTTCCCTTGATCTCCCAAGTACCACTGTGGCTCTCCAAAAGTCCTAGAGCTTCCGTGTTTGCCGGCGGGGTTTGTTTCTGGGGACCGACTTCTAGTTAACTGACTTATCAAGCACTGGTCCCTTACTGGTGGGGACAGGATTTACTGTTGACACAAGGATTTGATCCTTTGTAATGTACTCCGCCTTAACACTTTCCCAGCACCTCCGAGTCTGCACACCGTCCTGCTCTCAAAGAGTTTCTGTCCGTTCCTGTTGGAAGAAATCGACATTCTGCAAACGCTGTGTGAAAGAGCAAGCAGAGGGGTTCAGGAAATGGTGCTGAGAAGGGCTGGCTATTCAGAGGGACCAACCTATGAACTATCTTGCCCAGGTGGGAGTGGAGAGGCTGATATTGCTGAGGCCAAAGGAAAACTGGAACAGAAAATGAGAGCGTTGCACCCAAGTTCTGAGGTGATGGTCTTTCATGCAGTGGCCTCTTCTATCTCAAAGAAAAGTTCTGGGCTGGAGTCAAACCTAGAACTTCAAGCTTCTAAGCATAGAGAGCCTATTCACTGCAACACAGTAAGCAGGCATAATGTAGTAAAATCATAACATCCTGGTATTTCAAAAATAGATTTGTATTGTGATGCCCTGAGTTATAGGATCCATGTGCAACGTGCTTCCTTCTTTCTTGAGAAATATAAAAGTGCCCGGAGCGCTATACGCCTTCCGGATAAGAGTCAACCTGGTCAGGTCTCTCGAGTGACATCCTGGCCACATGGATCACTTACATGATACTTTACACCCTGTGGTCTTTGAGGGGATCCACCCCAGCCACGTGGATCACTTACGTGATACTTTACACTCTGTGGTCTTTGAGGGGACCCAACTTATGAATAAGCTAATGTCTCCAGCTCCCTCCAAGGTTTTTCTCCTGACCTAAATCTACACCATTTGGGGACTCTTATGACATCCATTTTTTTAGAGTGTCTCACTTGTCCCTGGCACAGTAAAACTGCTTTGTATTGAGGTATTTCTTGTCTTAATAGAGACTGTATACTTTCTCTTTTAAGAAGGAACTTGAAACTTTTGCTTCTAAAAAGCACCACCATTAAAAAGATAGGCCCACAAACATGAATGAGAACTGAGCAGCATTGCTGAATTTTCATGTCTTTATGTATAATGCTCTCACGTATGGTACCTTAACACTGTACTTTTAATAACTGTGGACACATGGTCAGAGTAATATATGGAAACCATTTGTGATCAACTCTAGAAACCTGTGTGAATATGTCACATGTGTATGTACAGGATCATGGGAACATAGGTATAGAGACCAGAAATCAATATCAGGTGTCTTTGTCTATTGATGTCCATTTATTTATTTATCTATTTATTTATTCATTCATTCATTCATTCATTCATTTATTCATTTAGTTATTTTTTGAGTCTCTCACTGAACATGAAGCTCAATTCAACATGAGTAGCTGACCAGTAAACTTAAGGGACCCTCTTGTATTTGCATCCTCAGTACACAGAACCACACCTAGATATTTATGTCAGTGTTAGGGATCTGAATTTAAGTTCACAGTTTATTAGCCAAGCCATCTCCCTAGCCCCACATAGTATTATAGACCTACCTCCCTCTTCACAAAGCTTGCTGCAACATTGTGCTTTGGGCTGCCGCCTACTGCCATCTACAGGTTACGGGTGGGTTGTGTGGGATGCCCTTCGCTGCTCTAGTTTAGGTAAGCTGTAGAAATATCCGAGAGTACCAGGAGCAGAGATGAAACTTTCCTATGAAAAGCAAAGCCATTTTACAGTTTCAAAAACTGACATTGGCCAGGAATTATCCTTGGGAATAGTTTGCTTGGCACCAGACAGCTTATTTTCCCAGGATGACCTTAGGATATAATTTGGTAATGAGATCATTTGGCAGCTTGGGCTCTAATACAGTGAAATTAAATAATTGAATTGGCAGTGGCTTTTAACTTACTCTTAGTTCTCCAATGTGGACTTTGGCCAAGATTATGAGTAAATGTTTGGGGCTTTAAAACTTCTATTTTGTAATTATAATTTGAATAATATGCAAAAAAAAAGCTCTGTAGCACTAAGTGCCTTTATATGGGCAAGTAAATTCCTTCACTGTGTCCAGTTTCTGCAGCACAGTTCAGGCCCACATTTTTTGTGCTCTTTGAATCCATGCATTTCTTACTTCTTGTTTTAACTCCCGAAGCACACATTGTCTTTCTTGGTCATTTGAGGACACAAAGGTTGATTTCTGCTTCATTTTTCCAACTGAATACAGATTTTCAGAAAGAAAGGACCATGTTATACTTCTCCTTTGAATCTATTTGACATCAGTTTCAAGTGCAGCATAGCCATCAGAATCTCAGCCAGCACTGGTTGGCTAACTAATTGAAAAATGGCATTGGTTCAGACATAACTGTGTCACCAAGTCTAATGCCTGTTCTTGGAGTCCTTTCCACACTGAGCATTCTCCCTTGCTGGAATGTTTGCTTATATGTCAAATAGGTGTGATCGCTGTGCCTTCCACTGGGACCCACAATGGAAGGAAAAAACTGACTCCTACAGGAGGAGAAACATGCACATGATTACATACCACACACATGGACACATGCACAAAAATACATAAATATGCGTACACACATACATGTAAGCATGTATGCATGCACACACAAATAAAATAAATTTAAAATAATTCCATATCATATGTTTTAATCTAAAATTCAACCTCCTTCCACCTAGTGCAGGAACAAGAGTATGAAATTTCTACCTTAAAATACTCTGAAACATCAGCTCAAACACTCGGAAACAGCAGCTTAAACACCCGAAAACATCAGCTCCAAACAGTTCTTAAGTTTGTCAGTTTCTGCTTTTTCATCTAACCATTTGAACCAATCTCAAAACGTATCTCTTTTCTAGGATTTTCTTTTTCTTTTTTTTTGTGTGCATCTATGTGTAAGTATGTACCTGCAAGCACTGATGCCTGTGGAGGCCAAGAGAAGACACTGGATCCCTTGGAGCTAGAGTTAACTGGTGGCTTTAGGCTACTTGACATAGGTACAGGGACCTGAACTTAGATCTTCAGCAAGAACACTACTCATCTGCTCATCTTTCTTGTCCCCCAAATCTATCTTCACATATTACACACAGAAGCTGACCAGTCATACAGCATTACATTACCAGACTACTCCTTGTAAGACTTCACTCAAGCGGACGGACCTTTTCCTCGGGGGGTCACCGCTCAGTCTTTGTATCCTCTGTCTGGAGTACTGTCTTCACTTAAAAACTCACCAAAGGGCTGATTAATCAATGTTCAGCTAGTGACTGACTCATGAGGCTTCTCCATGTGTTCTACAAACAACTACAACCAATTTGTGCTTTTTCATGAGAAAAATTAAATCATTTAAAAAATATTTATGGTTGAGGATTGCTCAGTGGTTAAGAGTGCATTGTTCTTACAGAAGACCCAAGTTAAGCTCCCAGTGCCCAGGTCAGGTGACCTATAACCACCTGTAACTGCAGCACCAGGTTATTCACTCCCTTCTGGCCTCCACAGGCAACTGTGTTGTAAGAAGCTACTTGCTTGTCCTGGCCACCCAGAACCTAAATAATCACACAAAACTGTATTAATTAAATCACTGCTTGGCCCATTCACTCTAGCTTCTTATTGGTTAACTCTTACATCTTAATTTAACTCATTTCTATCAATCTGTGTATCGCCACATGGCTGTGGCTTACCGGGTAAAATTCCCAGTGGCTGTCTCCGCTCCATGGCATCTCTCTGACTCCACCTTTCTTTCTCCCAGCATTCAGTCCAGTCCTCCCCACCTACCTAAGTTCCGCCCCATCAACAGGCCAAGGCAGTTTCTTTATTCATTAATGGTAATCACAGCATACAGAAGGGACTCCCACATCACAACTGCACTCACATGCACATTCCCACATGCATAAACCTCATGAAGCTGACATTTAACATTGGTCATCAGATCCTGTTTCAAAAAAAGTTGATAGCATCAAGAACTGATATGTGTTGACATATGTTCATGGACTTTGAAAAGCAAAAGCAAAAGGAAGATGGCAGCAAAGCCGAGGTTTGCACAAAGATTTTCTTGACGTGGGTACAGATGAGGTAAAGGAGGGCCAACTGCACTGTTTCCAGAAAGAAAAGCACGCTGTGACAAAGTTGGGCTGGAGTCTTCTCTGGTGTGGCGCATGACTGCTGCTCTTACACTGCATTTCCTTTGTGTCTGTTAAACGCTGCTGGGTTGACTTGATTTAAAAATCAAATGAAAATGTGAACCACTGACATGTACTGTATTTCCCAGGAAAATGTTCTCTCAACTCAGATAACACTATGCCAAATTGTGTTGTTCATGTCGATAGTCACTAGCTTAACGATGACATTGTCACTGTTTGGGAGATCATACTATTCAGTGCTGGGTCATCCTATGACTGAACCTAGGTTCCGCTTCTGAAACTCTTCATTAAGTACATGAAGGATGGTTTTGAAGTAAAATCGATTCCACCCCAGTACTACTCTGTTCTAGTTCCTTTCCTGTTGCTGTGATAAAATATCCAATGAAGCAACTTCAGGGAGAAAGGGTTTATTCTGAAAGTTCGAGATACGGCCCATCATGGCAGCAGTGAAGGCAGCAGGAGCTTGAAGCAGCTGGTCACTGTTGTTCACACCCAGGAAGAAGAAACCAATGAATACTTGTTCATGCTCTGAGCATAAGAAATGGTGCCGCCCAGAGTGGGCAGATCTCTCCACCTCAGTTAACTTAATAAGACAACCCCCACAGACACACGTGATGCTATCTCCCAGGTGACTGATTCTATATCTGTTTGAGGTGACAGCTGAGATCAGCCATCACATGCCCTCAGCCCACATATCAGTATTAAGATGGTGACAATGATCATAAAGGACTCTCTTTTCTTAGTAAAGACAGCTGGAAAAGTCACTCTGAAGTTGTGCTCCACAGAAAAATAAAGCTATTATGTCCTTTATCATCAGGATTATAATCCCTGTAAGGTGCACAAGTGTCTGTATACAACTGCCACCCATACTCCTGTAAACAACCCTAATAAACCTCCATAGGCAAATCTCAATCTCTCTCTCTCTCTCTCTCTCTCTCTCTCTCTCTCTCAAATTAGGAGGATAATTTGGAGAAGGAAGTAGAAGTGAACATGATAAAATTACACTACATACATATATGAAAATGTCAGTGAAATTCCTTATTACTTTAATTAATATATGCTAATTAAAACATTCAAAACACTTTAAAAAACTTCTGTGAAGGTTGGAGAGGTTGCTCAATCAGTTAAGAATGTTTCCTGCTTTTTTCAAGGACCCAAGTTCAGATCCCAGCATCAAGTGGTTCACAATGACCTGTAACTCTAGCTCCAGGGGATCCAATGCCCTTTTCTGCTCACCATGGATACCTGCACACACAAACAGAAAGTTGGAGAAGATGTCATTGAACAAAGGGACCATGCTCCAGCCCCAGCAGCAGCAGTACTTGCCAGCTTTGGCCACATGGTCCTGGCTTTAGAGTCAAAGAAAGAAGAAAGGGGATATGGAATCTCTCTGTGTGACTATGGAAAGCTGCAAAAGCCAGGCATGTGTCAGGGGTGTCCCTGAATGGAGGCCTAGAGAGCTCATTGCATGAAGCTGTAAAGTTGAAGCTGGATTGCCTTAGAGATCCCAAAATGTTGGAAATGCCAGATCTGTGGAATACATAATAAGAAATGCTGCTAACAAGGAATAGAACCAGCCCAAGAGGGAGAAGTGATGCAGACAAAGCAACTGAAAGAAGTTGGAAACCCGAAGAGCTTTTTTTTTTTTTTTTTTTTTTTTTTTTTGGTTTTTCGAGACAGGGTTTCTCTGTGGCTTTGGAGCCTGTCCTGGAACTAGCTCTTGTAGACCAGGCTGGTCTCGAACTCACAGAGATCCGCCTGCCTCTGCCTCCCGAGTGCTGGGATTAAAGGCGTGCGCCACCACCGCCTGGCCCGAAGAGCTTTTTGATATCAGACATGGAAGTAGAGAGTTTGGAGCTTGCCCAGCTGGTTTTTGGTATTGCTTTGGTCCTGTATTTTCTTACCGTGCCCCCCTTTCCTCCATTTATGAATGGTATTAGATACCGTGTGTCATTATGTTGGCAGTATGAGATCTGCTTTTTTTTTAATTTTCATTTTATAGGGGATTACAGGTTCATTTCCCAGCACCTACATCTTAACTTCAGTTCTGGGAGACTGGATGCCCTCTTCTGACCTCCACAGGCATCAGGCAAGCATGAAGTACACAGAAATACAAAGCATCTAAACACATAAATAAAACAAAAATTTAACAAGAAGTAAAACAAGTACCCTAAGTTGAAAGGGCTTGGTTTTCACAATACTTAGTATATTCAGAAAGGTGTGCCTCTCTGAGTGGACCAGCAGGTTTCTAGCCTGAGAATGCCCATGAGTCACCAGTCACAGGACCAGCCCTGCCAGCACTTGGCCTGCTTACCAGTTGTATTCCAGGTCATGAGATGGAAACTCAGCAAGTAGAGACCTGACTTGTGGGTATGCATGGGTGGCTGTGCAGGGTACGGAGAAGGTCTTACGACTATGCACTTCCTTTAAGTCTTCCATTTAAGACTGAGATGGATTCTGTTTATGAAACTGAATTTCAGGTAAAACTCTTTGAAAGGCTGAATCCATAAACACCACCCATAAGCTCCACTGATCTACTTCATTTCCAAAATTCCTGAAGTCAGAAAGTGGTTCCCTGAAAGGTTTCCCTTGAGGAAGGGAAGCTTCTTTGTTCAATTAACTTTGATTGTGTGAAAACACAATCAGTGGGTGTGTGTCGAGAAAAGGGCAGAGGGAGTTATAAGAACGTGTAAGGTTTAGTGCCCAGGGGATTAGTCTAGGAAGGTGGGGTTTTGGAGATCTACCCCTAGGAAGAAAGGATACTAAGCCAATGAGGGTAACAGATTGTTTTCTTATTTATGATTCGCAAGCACTCAACAGACATCTAAGGGGAATTAAAGTTCCAAGGTACAGTGAGAAAGAAGACATTTCCAAGACTTCATGAGTAAGGAACATTGGAACAGACACTTGAAGAATTTCTGTGTGTTTATTTAACAGGCTGAGTTAATCTAAAGCAATTGAAGAAAATGATCTACTATTAGCCAAACCCCATGAGGTAAGAAGTAAGCTTTGTGCCACAGGAACAACAAACAAACAGAGAGTATCCTGTTGGCTCTATGACCTCTCTCCTGAAGTGTAGAAGCAAGACACCAGGTACTTTATCCTATTACCTGCTTTCTCTTGATCCATTCTACAAGAGATACTCAGATTCTTCTCCATAAAGCCAATATCCCACCAGTCTAGAAGGACCAACAATGCTGGGCTTTCCCAAATCCTACTGGCTGCAGGGAAAGCCTGACACACAGAGCCCTAAGCACCCCAAAGCACCTACTAATACGTTTCCAGCATCATTTCCTTCTACTCTTTCTCCAGAGTGCTTCTGCTCTCTGCATGCCAACATCCCATAAATGTGTTGGATGGCTTCCATCTGTGCATTTATTCTATCCTGACTGCTGTCTGAAATGGCCTGGTCTATGGAAATCAATTTAAGAATTTGATGTTCTGTTCAAATGACTCTTCCCTTAGACATCCCTACCCAAGTAGTCAGAAATGAGCAGCCTCTAGTGCCATGGTGCATTCAGTCTCTAGTTACTTGTCACAGTTCTCAGATGAGATTGTCCCTGAAGACAGGTGACCTGGGTTCACGCTCCAGCTCTGCAAAGGGTCTTCTTGATCACCCAATTAGCTTCTTTATTTATAAAAATTGGACACTTACTATCTTAATTAGGGTCTCTATTGATGCAACAAATACTATGACCAAAAAGGAAAGTTGAGGAGGAAAGGGCTTCTTGAGCTTACACTTCCAGATTGCTGTTCATCACTGAAGGAAGTCAGGACAGGAACTTCAACAGGGCAGGATCCTGTAGGCAGGAGCTGATGCAGAGGCCATGGAGGGGTACTGCTTACTGGTTTGCTTCCCATGGCCTGCTCAGCCTTTCTTATAGAATCTAGGACAACCAGCACAGGAATGGCATTGCCTACCATGGGCTGGGCCCTCCCTTATTGATCACTAAGAGACTTTATTTTATAGAAGTTTGCAAACTTGGTCTCTCTGGGTGTCCAACGTATTGGAATAATTAGAGAGCCCTGAGCTCAGTCAGTTAGGTTTTCATAGTAGTAAAGGTGGTGATGAGGGGGTTCTGAGGTGTCCTGTCTAGGTGAGTGTGTGCTGGCAGGTGATCTTATCTACAACAGCTGGAATGTTAGGAATTTCCTTGGGATGATCTGTTCTTGGGTGGTGCCTGGGTAATCTCAGTTTGTGGTTCTTCCTGCACCCAGGTATTGCCTCAGGGTAAACTACTGAGACTCTGGCCTCCATTAAGCTTAACATGACTGGGTCCCACTGTTTCTCTATTCAGCTTAGCATAGCTGAGTCTTTGGTGACCTTGATGTTTTTATACAGCTGTTTATTTACAAGGAGAAACACCCTGTGAGGACTTTCTCATTTTTTTTCTCCTGATTAGAGTTGTGGGTTTGGAGGAATAGCATCACAGAAAATGTGCCTTCCTCTCTGCACATGGAGAGAACATCTTATCAGTGACACTGGTTGATGTCCAGTGTCTGGAACAGGCTGGCTCATGGTGATGATACTCGATACATCTCAACAGGGTTTTCAGTCTAACATTTAGACTACGTAGCAAGAACACGAACAGTGTGTTGATGCCTACTCAGCATTTGTACTTAGTTTCACTAGGTATTTAGGAATTGAAGGGCTGAGGGTACAGTTCATTTATGGAGGGCATGCTTAAGGCAAAGGATTTTTGGAGTCAACCAACATCAATGCACAAAAGAAAAATATTTCAGAAGTGGAACTGAGAGGTAAGTTAGAGTCTGGTCATATTTTCAGGGAAAGTCAAGCTTATTTGACCATCACTGGGAACCAGTAGCTGATTTTAAGCAATAAATTAAACAGCTTACTAATTATCAAATGCCCTGCTTTCTCAGGTTGGGTTCCTATTGTACTTCTGGGAAAAACGAGAAGCAAGGACTAAATTGCAGGACAGGGGTGAGCTCTGAACCTTGAGCCAGAATGTGGCAAGTTTGGTGATGCCAAACAGAAAGCAAAGAACAAAATTTGTGGTAGAAGGTAATTAATTTGGCTTTGACACAGCAAATAAAACCCTGTGGATGGATCTTGGGAAGGACACAGCAAATGCAAGGCAGAGGACAGAGTGGGCTTCAAAATTTTTATTTGAAGTCATTTCTGTCTATGGACACCTTCAGTAAGAGGATGAATGGAGATGGTGTAGAGGGAAGATATGACTTGAGAAAATTCGGTACCTAGAGGAGGGTGAGTGGGAGCCAGAGGAAAATGTAGAGGAGCATTAGAGAACTACAAAAGAGCAACTTCAAGGGTGGTTGAACATATTAAATACGGAAAGACAGTCCGTATGAATCGAAACGGGTAAATGCATACAGAAGAAATACTATTATAAACACCTATTCTACTCTGCTCTAAGAAGCCTAGCCAGGAACAAAGGAAGAAAACGGGGATTGCGCAGTGGACTGAGAAAAAGAATATTTCTGCTTCTAATCCTGATATGTACAATACCACTGAGGCCTCTGTTACCCTCTGGAGCCAATAACTTACTTTGTATATTATAACTGGTACTTTATATACTCGGTCTGCAAGACAGGTTTCAGCAGACTGCTTCATCGCCAGATCTAAAACGCAGAGACAGTAGCTGTGAGGAACGTTTTCACATAAATTTTCCAAAGCTTCCCGAGCCAACAGCGCGACCAGACCCATCACATCCACACGACGAATATAAACGTCTAGGGCAATGAACATTTAAAAGAAGTTGCACACACCCGTGACTGCATTACCCTGTCACTGCAAACCGCCCCACCCTTCAGGACTGAACTCGCCTAGAGCTGGCGTTCGCCCTGACTTCCGCCAGGCCGGGATCTTGACTTCCTGTTCTTATCTCGCGCGAACTCATCTGTGGCGAGATGCATCCTGGGTGACTAGTTAGCGCGCGTGCGGATGACGAGGCGGAAGTGCCGGCCGGGAGGCGGTACCAGAGCCCAAAGGGGCTCGGGATTGCGGAAGTTCTGTGGGGAGGGTCGGGTGGCTGGCAGAATCCGTCGTAGATTTACAGCTCCAGAGCCGAGGCTGCTGCTCGGGGTCTCAGAGCCACCGCATCCGGAAGAGTGCGACTGTGACCCGAGCGCGACTCGACGGTACCGCTGCCGGTGGTCCTCGGCCCGCGCTCCTTCGCACGGACCCGCCTCTGAGCCCCACCATGGCGTCCACGAACACCAACCTCCAGGTACCTCGGCCCCCCCTCAGCCTCTCTAAAGAGCCGGGCCGGGGGCGGTGCGGGGAGGGTGGGGGCGGGGAGCGAAGAACGGCCGCGCCCCTGTCCCGGGCCCAGGCAGGCGGGGCCGCGCCGACCCTGCTGCGGAGAAGGGGCGCTTCCCAAACGGGCTGGCCTTGCCGTCTGTCTGGGGGACTCTTGATTTGCTGGTGACATTGGAAAGCAAACCAGCAGAGTTGGGCCGAACTGGGCAGATCTCTGCAATCAGGAAGAGCTCCAGTTTCTCTACCAGGAAGGAAGGAAAAGTATAATTTTGGCAAAGCACTACTCTGGACAGTTTGGAATAGGGTCGTCTGGGTTTCTCATGCTGATAAACAAAGCTCTTCCAGGTGTCTGGTAAATATGAATACGAAAATAGCTCAAGAACCTGAGGTTAGAGCCATCCCCATGGATTCATTAAGAATATGTTTTTATGTATGTTCTCCCAGATTGCATTATTTAAGACCAGGGAGTATTTTAATCTGTATCTTCACTTCCTGCCTTCATCGGAAAAAAAAAAAAAGTGTTTTGTGTGTAAATTTTGGATTCCTAAGATAGCTAATGTTAGGAAAAGATTATTGCTCCTTCGTGGGACGGCATTCATTGACAGATGTTTGTGGCACTGTCTCCCAACATGGGATGTCAGTGGGGGGTTGAATGTGGCTTGGTGTCCAGACTTCTAGCCCAGTAGGTTAGTTATTTGTCAGAGAGTAGAACGAAATACCCTCCAATATCGATCTTTTGGTAGTTTCTCCAATAGTTACTTGTTGAGTAACAATAAGTAGCAATGATAATGTAAATGGAGGATAATTGATTGTGAAGAAATTCCACCAGAAGGAGGGCCCTTTAAACAGAGATCAGCACACACAAAGAAAGGGTGGAGAGGCTTGACTGGTGCTCCTGTTGGGAAGTTCAGCCTAGAAGATTATTTAAATGTTTGCTATCTTCAGTAAACTCTAATTGCAACCATGGATTATTTCTGAGAATAGAGTTCACTGTTGATGTGTGTGCTTATCTTTTCCACCAAGTTTTTGTAAATCTATTTTTTTTGTAGCCCTATTCAGAAAACGTTGTTTGGATTTAGTTTGGTTGGTTTTGGGGTTTAGGGGCTTTTTTTGTTGGTTTTGTCTTTGCTTTTTTGTTTTCTGTAAATGCATTTGTTTATTGGTAAAGGCTTTCCTTTGGATATTAAAGATGGTTTCTTTTTTTGTTGTTTTTGTTTGTTTTGTTTTGTTTTGGGTTTTTCGAGACAGTTTCTCTGTAGCGCTGGAGCCTGTCCTGGAACTAGCTCCTGTAGACCAGGTTGATCTCGAACTCACTGAGATCCCCCTGCCTCTGCCTCCTAAGTGCTGGGATTAAAGGCATGTGCCACCATTGCCTGGCAAAAGATGGTTTCTTTTGTAGTACTTAGCATCTTTATAGCATTTGTACTTTGACTCTGTAACCAGGTGTGTTGTGTTTGAATGGACTGTGGAATGCTAGGTGTTCTTCAGTGACCCAGACTGAAGCTGACAAATACTACAGTATAGGTGTGAGTGGTAACGAGGAGGATGCTGAGCTGCAGTTGTTGGTGGTGGTGGTTTCAGGCCGGCTTTTCTCCTCCAGCCTTTTCAGCTTTCTAGCTAGGAAATTCAGATGGAAAACTGCTAAATGAGCAGCTTTCCCAAGGAACAAAGCAAAACATCTTTGTAGACAGACACTTTCAACCTAGTGCAGGATGCAAAGAAATAAAACAAAAAATGATTCCATAAATGCAGTAACAGGATTAGAGGTTAGTGTGGGTCAGCATCCAGGGAGGGTGCAGCTCACTCTCCCAAGGACAAATAAAAAAAACATTTCACGCAGAGGTGGTGTGATCTCGGATAATGTGAACTAGCTCCGGTCGTCTCAGTGTTGGATGTCATTGAATCCTCAGGACAGCTCTTCGAGCTGAATGCTACTCCAGTTTCACGGGATTAGAACTTGAACTTGTCGATCCTTTGGTGTGCTGAAAGACATGCAGCTATTAGTGTTGAGGGCAATTTTGAACCCAGGCCTGTCTGCTTACAAGCATGCGGGGGTTTTTCACTGCAAGATTCTGGTTCTTTGAAGAAGAATGGTGAATGCTTTCCAGGTAGAAAAAAATGCAGAAACATAATTTTTAAAAAAAGTAAAACAAAGCAAAAAACCTTGTAGAGAGATGGAGAAAACTCCAAGTAAAAGAACGTGAAGTAAAACTCAAAGATGACCCAGTCCTAAATATTTGTTGTCCATATAAAACCGTTAAGATTTGGGGAATTGGGGTGTGTGTGTGTGTGTGTGTGTGTGTGCAGAAAGCAACTGATAGAACACAGTATAATCATTAGAAGCATGTACAGGCAATCATAGGAATCTAGACCAGTTAGTTTTGGGGAGTGTGTTGCACCAGGAGAGCCATACTGGCACTGAAGCCTTGAGAAGCTGGGGTTTTACAGGGAGACAATGGCATAGGGTTCTTTGTATGTATGTCATTTGCCTTGGTTTGGGTTATACCAGCATGACAGGAACTCGGTGTGCAAGGAAGGAACCAGAATTCCTAACAGTCACCAGGAGTTTGTGTGCTGCATCTTATGTTGGGTCCTCATTCTGCTGTACGTGGATGAACAGTGGAGAGGCAGTTTCATGCTTTTGTTTCAGAGTCAAACTTTGATCTGCATACAGTAACATCTGACTGGTAGCCAGTATGAATGAAAGGGGGCCAATTACAAGACAGAGGTCTGTGTGGGGGAAGGTGGTGACTGGCCAAATTAGGGTGGTCCCTATTTTAAATGCCCAAGAAAGGCTGGTGCAGAGAAAATTTTAAGAAAGAAAATAGTTCAGTCTGTGTCTTAAATTAAAAATTAAGAGAGGAGGAATTGGAGTCTGGGTTTTCTATAAACGTTCTGGGCTGACTATTAAAATGGATATAAGTTGGTTTTGAAGATAAAAACAAGCATGCATGGAGAGAAGAAAAAGAAATTGAGTTCTGAACTAATTTTGAGATGTTTGTTGAGACAGCCAGATGGAAATGCCAAGTGAGCGTTTTGTATACACATGCTTGGGGACTGCACCTGCAATAAGGATCTGGGAGTTCATCATAAAGGTGGTGGACACAGAGAGTCCCATCTTGGAGAATTTACAGAATGAGAAGAATATAGCGTATGTTCTATAGCGTATCAGAGACACTGGAAAATAATCACAGCACAGTAAGTATCTAGTGGTTAGTGGTGTAATGAAGACCAAGAAAGGAGATACTGTTCAGGTATTTGTTACTAGTGCTGTGTCCTATAGAGAGAGGAAGTTAGATGAGCAAGTGCTTTCACAGTCAAAAGACAGCATTTCAGGAATAGGAGCTAAAGAAACTCAAATGAACTTGGGGCTTTCTCTGGGATTTTATTGTCGAGGTAAAGAGATGCTAAGGTGGCAGTTAGAGAGAATTCTAGGATCCCAAGAAAGCTGGTGTGTTATAATGGAATATTGTATCTATTGATCTGAGACAGAACTTAAACATGTTTTTCTTCAGGGGAGGCCCCAACCAAAAAGGGAAGGGCTGAGCAGAACAGTCCAGTGGTGTGTCACTAATGGAGTGAGTAAACATCAAAGGGTTTGATGGAAACGGACTCTTGAGCATAGAGGAAAAGTCAGCCTTTGCGGATGGGGATGGAACGTCTTTGTCCGTATGCTATTTTCTAGGATGGATACTCCATCCAGAAAAAGCCAATCTCAGATCTTCCTGAACTTTGTACTTTATATTGATGGCTAGGACCTGACTGACCCTGGGGCAGTGAAGTCACTTGGTCATATGCCAGCCCTATGCTGATGCATGCAAAAGAGAAGACATAACCCCCGACTTTGTGAAGCTTTTCATCTAGTGAGAGACAGAGAGCAAAGAGACAAATAATAACAAAAAGAAATGTATATAATTATAGCAACCTGGAGCATTTTATTCGTAGGAGTGATGTGGACATTGTGATCAAAATGGAATAAATTTGGAAATCAGCTTCATAAAGATTGTCAGCCCTGAGTCCTTAAAAACATTCCATGGCTCAGACCAAATTCTGAGGGAGGTATGTCAGTCTCAGATGTCAGGGTGCAAATCCTGAAGCTGAACTGCTTGTGTGCTCTTGTGTAGAATGGAGCAGCGGACTATGTCCCGCCACCCGGCTAGCTTTACCCAAAATAATTACACAGAAACTGTATTCATTTAAATACTTCCTGGCCCCTGGCCCGTTATCTGTAGCTTCTTATTGGTTGATTCTCATATCTTGCTTTAACCCATATTTAGTAATTTATATAGCACCACGAGGTGTGGCTTACCAGGAGAGATCTTAACGTGCGTCCATCTCGGAGAGGAGAAGCATGGCGACTGCATATGGTGACTGCCTGAAGCATCTCCCCACTCCTGCTACCCAACATTCTGTTCTGTCTACTCCGCCTACCTAATTTTCTGTTCTCTTAAAGGGCCAAGGCAGTTTTCTTTATTAATTAACCAATGAAAGTAATATAGACAGATAACTCTCCTCCATCATTTCCCCTTTTTCTGTTTAAACAAAAAAGAAAGGCTTCAACTTTAACATAGCAAAATTACATATAACAAAACAGTTATCAAGCAAGTATTACAGTTACAATATTTAGATCTATTTTATCTTTTATGATAACTAAGGAAAGCTATAACTATCTATTTATTCTTTAACTCCATCAAAGACTCCAGAAGGATATAATATTACCTAAGTAAACAAGAAATATGCAACTTTCAAACTCTAGAAATGACAGAGACAATTCGCTGCCTGGACAGTCACCCAAAGTTCCTCTGTACCGTTGGGGCATCCATCTTCGGCCTTCAGGCCCATAGTGTCCAGCAGACATTTCCATGATGCAGGAAATTCCAAAGACAGTTCAGTCACTTTCTGCTGTGTCCTGCAGACCGTCTTGCAGACTCTTTCACGAATCAGGAACCCCAAAAGACCATCTCACCTTTAGGCAAGTTCAGCAGACCTCTCTCTGCAGGTTCTTTGTGTGCAGTTTATGCAACAGTCCAGGCAAGAGCAGTTTCTTGCCCAAATGGCTAATAAACTCCATAAGTAGCCTCTTCGATGCCCATCTTCCTCTCGAAGTAGATTGGTGCTGCCAGGAGCAGATGTGTCTCATTATCATGAAAAGCCCTAAGTTATTAAAAATCTTAACTGCCATGTTCTGTAGTCTTTGAAAGATATGAAGAATGCCTATCTGAAATATATCTATGCACATCTAGAAAATCTAACATGACTACAAGCTTGACTATTATCGATGATTATCCATTAACAACCTATATTTCCTAATTATACATTACATTTTAAAATGAACTACACAATCACAATAGCTTAATGAAGATCAGAAATACATATACATATAACAAAATTGACCTTAAAATCCATACCAATGCAAATCATTCATATCTATATTATATCTCCCTTTAAATGTAAAAGAACATTTATAAACAATATTTGGGAAAATGGGCGCAGTTTTTTTCTCTCCAAACTACTTCCTGCTGAATGGGGGCGCTGTTAATAAGATCTTTCATGGTGTAACCTGTCTGCCAGGTTCATCTCAGTCGGCAGTTGAGTGAAGTAATTTTTTGAAGATGTTCATAGCAACCTTTCAGGAAGGCGTGGTCTATCATACCATATTGGGATAGAAGCAATCCACAGAGTCTCATCCTCTGTGAAAACAAAAGAAGAAACTCTTCCAAAGCATGATATCCTTAGATCCAAGTTCTGAAGTCAAGATACCTTTAAGATATCCATTCTGGTCTAGCCTGGCAGCCCATATAATGAAATGTCTCTCTGTATTTAGTTCCTTTACAGTCAAAAATTTCAAAGAAAACACAATAAAATACATAATCCAGACTCTGTGAATTTTCCATTTTTACGTGGCTTATTCTTACTCTATCACTTTACTTTATTCTGTCTCTTTAAAGACTTTACCCTTTTTTTAAGGCATTAACTTTATTCTCTCTATTTTTTCTCTCTCTCAAGCCTACGTACATTCATCCAACACTGTGACCCATTTAAAGGTCTTTTCTGTCTGAATCTTTTTTATTGTGAATCTGTAATTTCTTACTGTCGAGAAACATGTTTGATTTCTGCCTTTACATCGCTAAGCACTTAAGACTCTAAGCTGTGACATTCCTGGGTCAAAAACAGGTACTGTGAGCTTGCCACACCCAGTCCAACATGGTGGAGCCACTTGTGCCTCTGAGTTGCAGAGCAGCAGACTGCTCTGAATGTTGGCTCCACCTCTCTCCAATTTCAAAATGGAGGATGTACCATTTTGTGCTAGCTCTGTGGCCGCCAGGTAGGAGCCGCACTCAGCATTTTAACTCTGAGACTGATCGTGCAGCACAGAAACTCTTTTCATCAAAGTTACAGCCAAATCTGATGCACAGAGCACTGCGCAGTCTGAAAACATCTCTCTGTATGGCGGCAGAAATCCGCCATGCTCTCCCGATCGCCTAAGCCTGATTCCGCCATCTGCCCAGGTGCAGGCAGGGAGCAGTGAGCCATTGGCCTGGTCTCAGAGTACTTTCTTTCTGATCCCAAGCGGGCACACAAGCATCCAGTCCCATAAAAGCAATTGAAATGCTTTAAAGCCAGAGTTTGCACTGGCGGCACAGCACCAGAAAGCCGCGTTTTAAAATGACTCAGCTTTTTCTCTGCCGCTATTGCCAAAAACAGGAAATCTCTCTACGGCACGTCCTAGCAAACAGCAAAAAGCTGTGTTAAAGTCTCTCTCTCCTTTATTTAAAGCCCTCTCAGGTTTTTAAGTGTATTTAGTCACCACGTTGGAGCGCCAATCTGTAGAATGGAGCGGCGGGCTATGTCCCGCCACCCGGCTAGCTTTACCCAAAATAATTACACAGAAACTGTATTCATTTAAATACTTCCTGGCCCCTGGCCCGTTATCTGTAGCTTCTTATTGGTTGATTCTCATATCTTGCTTTAACCCATATTTAGTAATTTATATAGCACCACGAGGTGTGGCTTACCAGGAGAGAGATCTTAACCTGCGTCCATCTCGGAGAGAAGCATGGCGACTGCATATGGCGACTGCCTGAAGCATCTCCCCACTCCTGCTACCCAGCATTCTGTTCTGTCTACTCCGCCTACCTAATTTTCTGTTCTCTTAAAGGGCCAAGGCAGTTTTCTTTATTAATTAACCAATGAAAGTAACATAGACAGATAACTCTCCTCCATCACTCTTGGAAATACCCAGAGAAGAGGGATTGTTGTTAGAGATGACAGGAATAGCCAAAGAGCAGAGATGCCTGGAGTTTTCCCTCATTCAGCAACTTAACAGTATGTCCATCACTTACCAGTGCCATTCTAGGCTCCAAAGCTCTCGACAGAGAAGTCTGTCTTCATGGGGATTACTGAGGAGGTGGCCTGTGAGTGCAGACAGCAGCTACTGCAGACGGAGTGATGGGAGAAGAGCGGGAAAGAGAGCTGACAGAGGAATAGAACCCAGCCTGGGCTTAGAAGATTCAGGGAGCCTTTTCTGAGGGGTGGCCAGCTGAAGTAGGACTAGAATGTTCCAGTACAGAGCTAGGGACTATGGCATGTAAGGCCATATAGACCGTGCTCCAGCATTTATATTCTGCTGCTTGCAGCGAGGAGACATCAAAGTGTGACAAGAGTGGAAGCAGGCTGACTGCCCACACACTACATGGGAATCACAGCAAAAACGAGTGGATTGGAGTGATTTGGGGGGAATGCAAAGATCTGTATTCCTAAAGAACAGCTCCCTCTTCAGAAACGTGCAGGACAGTTTCACGTGCAGGATGCCACCAAAACCAGGGGCCAAATGGGGCGTTCATCACCAATCAGACTTTAAAGGATTCAACGGATTCAACGTGCGAGACTGTTTTAGACTGTGTATTCCGTACACTATTTGACACCAGATACCTAAATAAGAGTTGTGCTGTAAGCTAGGCGTGGCGGAATGTCCGTGTAATCCCAGCAACTCTGGAGTATAGGACTGGAGGATTGCTAGAGTGCATAAGTTTAAGACCAGCGTGAGCAGCATAGCAAAATCTTGTCTTAAAAAAGTGAGATAAGGTTTTAGCATGTCATACTGGGCTTGTAGCAACCCACAATTGCCCACTGTGGACTAAGTGATGGAAATGAGTGACTAAAGAAACATAGCATTTCACGATAATCTGCAGAAAATTTTGTCTGAATAAGGACAGTATTTATTTATGCCTTGTGGCCTAATAAGCCCTTAGAGTATATGGTTGTGTGTACTGTTGCCCTAAGCACCTGTAACCATGTCTGTGACTTTCCACATTTATATCCTGCCTAGTTAAAACATGAGAAACTTGCCCTCACATTCTTACTGACCTGTGAAGCATAAAACTAGTTCCTTTTTGTCAATTCCAAAACATTGTAAGAGAAGGGTAGCCCCACCTGCTTCTCTACATCAGCACATGCTTCCGAGTCTAATGGTATTCCTGTATGTGAGTGGCTGTGGAGATTTGAGTGATTTTCATATTATTTATGTTCTTTTGTTTAGTGTAGCCTAAAGAGTATCATTCATATATTCCCATTCCCCGTTTGTTCTTATTTCTGTTAGATACAGTTTACTACCTAATTTAACCAAATTAGACTATTTTACTATGATTTTTTATTATGGTGTGTGTGTGTGTGCCACACAAACATGTGCCTTAGGAAAGGTCAGAGGATGACTTTGAGGAGTTCGTTCTCATTTTCTATTGTATGGTTCTCAGGAATCAAACTCAAGTCATCAGTGTTGGTGGTAAGGCACCCTTACCCACTGTGCCATGTCATCAGTCCCATGCCTATACCCTCCACCCATTGGAGTGTTTTAATAATTCATGGTTCTTTATTTTCATATATCTGCAAATGTTTTACATTAGAATTTATTTTATGTGTATGGGAGTATTGCCTGTATTGTGTCTGTGCTTTCTTTGTGTTATTAATGCCCATGAAGACTAGAAGAGGGCATTGGATTTCCTGAAAATGAAATTACAGATGGTTGTGAGCTATGGATGTAGGTTCTGGGAACTGAACGCTGGTCCTTTAGAAGAGCAGCGAGTGCTTTAATGCCACCTCCATGTTTCTCCAGCCTCTAAATTACAAAGCTTAGTCAGTGTTATTTTGACCTAATGTGCAGTTGTAAGAAGTGTGAGGTATTCAGTGTACCCTTCCCCTAGTTGCATGTTGTAAACTAGTACAGTCAGGATATTGATGTTGACACATTGAGTAGCTCTTACTCATTCCCCACTTTGACGTGTACTTTTGTGTGCTTCCGTTTCTGTCAGGACAGTTTTAGCCTCTCTAAACTGATTGTGTGGCCAGCATATAAGCAGTTTAGAGCAGCTCTATAGGGACCCCTCATGCTGTTCTCATGTCCACTCTCCATTTTCTCCTTTGCTCACATTCCAGTTCCCTGGCAGAATTCATTCCTGCTCATCTCACATTTTGACGTTTTGAGAACGTTAGATAAATGGAGTCATTAATACAGAACCAGTAGCATTGGCTTCTTTTTTTGTTTTTTTGTTTTGTTTTGTTTTTTGGTTTGGTTTTATTTGTTTGTTTTTGTTTTTCGAGACAGGGTTTCTCTGTGTTGTTTTGGAGCCTGTCCTGAAACTAGCTCTCATAGCTGGCCTCGAACTCACAAAGATACACCTGCCTCTGCCTTCCGAGTGCTGGGATTAAAAACATGTGCCACCACTGCCCAGCAGAATTGGCTTTTTGCAGTAAACATAATAGCCTCAAGATTCATCCAAATCTTATATAGCAATAGTTAATCGCTTTTTATTGCTGCCTAGTGTTTCATGGTATTTTTATATAACTGTTTAGCTGTGATACTATTGAAGGCTATCTGGAACATTCACTCATATACAGGATTTTTTTAAAAGATTTATTATGTATACAACATTTTGCCTCCATGCCAGAAGAGGGCACCAGATCTCATTACAGATGATTTTGAGCCACCATGTGGTTGCTGGGAATTGAACTCAGAACCTCTGGATGAGCAGCCAGTGCTCTTAACCTCTGAGCCATCTCTCCAGCCCCCATATACAGGATTTTTTGTGACATAAATCTTTCTTTAGGTGATTGTCTAAGAGTGTAGTTGCTTGTTTATATATTAGCTAAATACTTTGTTCTGTAAATAAAAACCAGTTTTTCAGAATTTCTAGACCATTATACATTCTTAGCATCCCTTCCAGCGTTGATGTGTTTGTTTTTACTCTTAGCCATTGTGATAGATGTTTGGTCTTTTTCATTGTGGTTTTAATTTGCATTGTTCAAATGTCTAATGATGGTATGCCGTCTATAGTCTCGTTGGTGAAATTATGTTTCCCCATTAACTAAATGGATTATTTTTTTAAGCTCATGCTACACTGTTTTGGGACAGCTTGCAAGAACAGTTCGTTCTCTTCTACTGTGTGGGTCTCTCAAATCAACCAAGCTGGGTAGCAGGACCCCTTATTTGCTGAACCATCTCACTGGCCCATTAAGATTCTTTTTGAACTGTTATGTCTTCAGGATCCCTTTGTGCATTCTAGTAGATGTTTCTCTTTGTCAGATGTTTCACAGTATTTCGTCCAATCTGTACTGTCTTTTCATTATTTAGTAGAATCTTTTAGAGAACAAATGTTGTTAAATTAATATGTTTGATGTTAGCATCTTTTTATTTTATACACTGCTTTTGATGTTAAGTATAAGAATTTTTCTTTTTTTGTTTTTTTTCTATAAGTTTTATGTTTAAGTTTCTGTTCATTTTGAGTTAGCTTTTCGAGACAAATGGGACTTAAGTTAATATTCCTTTTTGTTCCCGCATGGCTGTCCACTTGCTACAATACCATTTCAAAAGCCTACTTTCCTATTGTTGACTTGGTTCTACATGTCTTTAAATATTCCTTGGCTGTGTTTGTATGGCTCTATTTCTGAGAAGGTCTTCCTTTTTTAAAATCTTTACTGTAAGCCGGGCAGTGGTGGCGCACGCCTTTAATCCCAGCACTCGGGAGGCAGAGGCAGGCGGATCTCTGAGTTCGAGGCCAGCCTGGTCTACAAGAGCTAGCTCCAGGACAGGCTCTAAAAAAAAAAAAAGCTGCAGAGAAACCCTGTCTCGAAAAACCAAAAAAAGAAAAAAGAAAAAAAAAAATCTTTACTGTAGTTCCCATCATAGATGTGAAAAGGTAGAAAATGAATCCTTGTCAAATCATCAGAAAATGCCCATCATAAATACTTTTCATGTTACTAAATGTTTAAAACATTGTTTTAATGGTCTTTTAATATTCTTTGATGTGACACTATTTTGGTTTGTTTGTTTTTCATGGCAGGGTTTCTCTGTGTAGCCCTGGCTGTCCTAGAACGTGCTCTGTGAACCAAACTGGTGTTGAATTTAGAGATCTACCTGCCTCTGTCTCCTTAGTGCTAGGATTAAAGGTGTGCACTGCTACTGCCCGGCACTAGTTGTTTGTTTGTTTTTTAAATGTTTTTGCTCGGTATAGTTTTGGAACTTTTCAGAGTCTTGATATCTCGTTGTTCCATGGGGGTTTTATCTTTGTGCATTATGTTTCTGCTTTAGGAAGCAGCACTAGGCTTTTTCAAATGCTTTAAATTTATTTTATGTGTATGGGTATTCTGTCTGCATGTGTATCTGTGTACCTGTGTGTGCCTGGTGCCCACAGAGGCCAGAAGAGGTCGGGTCCTCTAAATTGGAGTTACAGACATTTGTGATCTGACGTGGGTGTTAAGAATTGAACCCTGGTCACCTAGAAGACTAGCCAGTGCCCTTAACCTCTGAGCCATGTCTCCAGTCCAGCAGTTAACTTAATTTTGAGAATTTCCCTAACTACTCCTTCTTAATTAAATCTCTCTGCCTCCTCCATTTGGGGGGAGCATTGTTTGCTTCAAACTTAAGATTTATGCTTCCATATTAAGTTTATTATTTTGCCTCCCTCAAACAGAAAGCAATAGATCTTGCAAGCAAAGCAGCCCAGGAAGACAAGGCTGGGAACTATGAGGAAGCTCTTCAGCTCTACCAGCATGCTGTTCAGTATTTTCTTCATGTCGTTAAGTGTAAGGCTGCTTTATTTTATTTAAACCTGTGCACTAAAGGGGAAAAGATTGTTACATGTACAAAAATCCAAATACAAAGCCAAGAGAATTTAAAGATCTAAGGCCACCAAATAAAAATAAAGTCCCCTTTCTCCTAACTTTTAATTACTGCTCACACATGTGACAGCTGTTATAGTTGTTACTTCATACACCCAGTATCTTTTTGTGTATTCAGTGGAGAAACCCTTGTTTTATAGATAACCTGTACAGATTACATGATTTGAGCTTAATCATTGCCTAAGCATATCTTGGAAATGATTTGTTGTAAAAATAAATTGGGAGATACTAAGTGTATCTTACAAATGCTCTACTCTGGGAACTGGAGATTCAACACTGAGAAACAAGTGCATGAAAACCTGTAAGGTCCATCACTAATCTTATACTCAGTGTGTTGGGTTGTTTTAATTTGAACTTTCCCATTTAAGTGGAGGGGAGGGGTTATGCTAAAGAAAAACTGAAAAGGAAATAGAACACATAAGAGACATGAGGATAATACTATGCGTTGTCTATATTGTTCAAGTCCACATTTCAAAATAGCCATGATAGAGGCCGTTATGTAATACAGTTACCATGTTGTTGGTGCACATAATGTATGTGACTTCTGTTACTTTGTATACTTTGAAATAAAGCAAAGATGTTAATGAGGTTATTAACTGCTTTACTTCTTATTATCTTTTATATCTTAAATTTTTATTCACTTGTATTAATTTTATTTATCAGTATATGTGTGCAGTGAACAGAGAGCAAATCAGCTTCTGCTTTTCTAACTCCACCTTCCCAGCCTTTAGTAACCTACATGCAGAGTTGTGTGTCATCTCTCTTGTGATTGGTTCTATATAAGACAAACAGCTTTCAGTTCAGCTATCTGAAAACTGTTAAGGGAAGAATTTGAAACGTATAGACTCTTAAATACTTTGCTATTATAGAACATTAACTTAAAATATCTACCATTTTGCTCTGAGGTTTTTTTGTTTGTTTGTTTTTAAATTCACACTGTTGACCTCCAGCCCTGAACAGGAAGGAACAGAAAAGGGTGATAATCATTGGATACAATGAGTAAGAGATGGAAGTTCCTAGTTAAAAGAGTATCTCTTAAGCTTGAACCTTTCTCTGTTGAGTACTATTATTAGCTTCTTTTCTGATGTCCTGATAGAATACCCTGGCGGAAAACAAGTTAGGAAGAAAGACTTCATACTTCATTCTGCTTTACATATAGTTCCAGAGGGAATCCTGCTTGTCATCACAGGAAAGGCACAGCAGGAGAGTGTGGCCAGCCAGTCTGGGAGTCAGAAAGCTAACTGATCACAGACCATCAACACATAGGAAACTAGACAACAGAAAGCAGAGCTAGATCCTAAAACTTTAAAGTCCCCCCTCCCCCCAGTGACACAGTTCCTCTAAATGTTCCATAACCTTCCTAGGCAGAACCATCCACTGGGGTCCAAGTGTTTGGATATCTGAGCCTGTGGGGAACATTTCATATTGAAACCACAACAAATGCTAATGAAATAGTTTCTCATTCCCTTCGCAGATGAAGCACAAGGTGATAAAGCCAAGCAGAGTATCAGGGCCAAGTGTACCGAATATCTTGATAGAGCAGAAAAACTGAAGGAATATCTGAAGAAAAAAGAGAAGAAACCACAGAAGCCTGTGAAAGAGGAACAGTCAAGTCCAGTTGATGAGAAGGGGTATGTATTCTCAAGTGTTAGGTTTTATATCTTGTAACCTTTTATTTGTTTCATGGGTTTCTTTGACTAAGCCAGGTATTTTTCAACCATGAGTCATAGGCCAGAGGGAGCTTCTTGTCTATTTCAGTCATTAAGTTTTATTGAGACAGCCTTGCACATCTGTTTATATACCGTCATCTCAGGCAGCTCTTGTACTGTAACAGCAGAGTTGAGTGGTTATAGTAGGAATTGTATGGCCACAAAACCTGAAGTAGTACATCAAGCCTTTCAAAGACCAAAGTTTGCCAGTCTGTGCTTACTGCTTTTTATACCTCCCTGACTGTTTTTGAGTAACTGAGAAAATACTGTGGGCATGGCACTAATACACCCCTGTCAGTTCAAGTGATCTATGAATTAAGTCTGACCCTCTGGACAAAATGAACACAAATTCCAATAATGTCATTAATTTTTATTCATGCAAAGTTTTTAAATGTGGATTTGCACTATGTCATTGTGAAGAAGGCAACAGCACAGTGTTTAAAACTGAGCTCCAGTTTTTCAATGTCTTCCTAGATGCATGAGGTATCACAAATATAAAGAACATTTACTGTACTTTAGTGCATGCATTCCCAGCTCTCCTCAGCAGGGAGTACATACTCTAACTTGATTTGTTTTCAGTGGTTCTATGAATGAGTACCAATTTGGTTCTAGATGACATACTAGAAAAATGGCATTCTGGGTTGATGTGGCCGACTGGCTTTGAAGCACTGAGAATCTGGTGAGCTCTGGAGCCTATGATGCCCACAATTTATGTTCTGCAGGGTACAGGTTTCTTGGATGATGCCCAAGTTCATGAGGGAATGAGGGATGGAACCCAGTAGGCAGTGCTCCCCTCCCATGTTTGCTCATGTTTGCCTCTTTACTAGGCATTGCCAAATTTAAGAATAAAATTTACAGTTGACTACCTTAACCTGTGTGGCAGAGTTTGAAGATATGATAAGCTCAGAGTATTATGTTCCTTGTTAAGACATGGTTAGGAAACAGTTTCTGTGGCAACACCAAGAGCAGTTTATGCTATGAAATAGTACAGTAGTTCCCGACACGAAGCGCACAATTCATCATGAGCATGTATCTCACAGATTTCTGCCAGCCAGGGACTTTGATTGTCCCTGTCTACTGGGACACATGCTGTGTTAGTGAGGACTCTGTAATCACCTGCTTTGCAATGGCTGCCTGACAAGGGAGAGCCAGTCTTTCTTCCCTGCTAAATTACAAGTAGCAGGACTCACTTTAGCTGATTATATTCTAAAAGGGATTACCTTACTGAATTTTGAGGTCAGAAAGTAAACCTTGAGTTTAGATAGGTGGAGTAGACAGAACAGGAAAAAGGAAGTGAGGTAGATGGCTCAGACAATTGCCACGCCTCTCCTAAGTTAGTCAGACTGCCGTGCCTCTCCTGAAGGAGAGAGATGCCAAATGCGATGAAGCCAGCTGCCAGGTCAGAAGTGCTGAATATTTCCCGGTAAGACACTGCTCATGGTGTTACACAGATTATTAGATGTGGGTTAGTCAAGTTGTGAGTAAGAGGCTGGAAATAATGGGCCAGGCAGTATTTAAAAGAATACAATTTGTGTGTTGTTATTTTGGGGTATAAGCTAGCCGGTAGCTGGAAGCCGGGCAGTGGGAAGCCGGCCCGCAGCCCATCACTACACTTGAGTTCACATCATTAAGAAAACTACCCAGGATACCATATGGGGACATAGAATGAATTCATCCCTGTGTGATTTTATATTTAAGTAGAGATCTTATTGCTGCCACCTCCTCCATCAAATATTCCTAGGGCTCAGAAATACACAGCAAGACCTCTGCCTCAGTTTCCACAGGGCAAACCAGTGGTCTTCCCTGAAGATATGTTCTTCATGTAAGCAGCCTTCACCTTGGAGGATTTCAAGTCTGGTGAGAATAAAGGCTGTCTGCAAGGGAACCTACGAAACACAGTTGGTTTTCAGTGGTTTTTACAGCACGAGAATCTTGAATAGGAGACTGGGATGTCAGACTCAGCTCATGGAGTTTCTTCATCCCTAACCCTCCCATTCTACAGATAACCAAGGCTTTCCCACCCTATCAAGTTTTTTTAAATCCTCTTTGTATCTCTGTCTTTTTTGTTTGTTTGATTGATTGTTTTATTTTTGAGACAGGGTTTCTCTGTAGCTTTGGAGACTGTCCTGGAACTAGCTCTTGTAGACCAGGCTGGCCTCGAACTCACAGAGATTCAACTTTTCTTCTCTGTGTCACTTTATCACTCAACATTGTATCAGGAACATTTTTCCATTAATTGTTTTTACAACATTGTTTTCAAAGGCTGTAGCGTATTCTGTCATAGGGCTCATCTCTATAACTGAACATAAATTCTTTTTTTCTCAGTGTACTGTAGATGTAACTGCCCTTGTAGTGAAATTTTAAAATTATCTCCTCAATATAAATCCCTAGATATGAAATAGTGCTGTTCTAGTTTGTTTCTCTGTTGCTGTGCCAAATACCACGAGCTAAAGCAATATGGGGGAAAAGGGTTTTTAATGTAGGTAAAGGGTATAGTCTGCCACCAAGAGAAGCACGAGCTTGAAACAGACTAATGGAGGGATGCTGATGACTGATGACTGATGGGGGATGTTGTCCCTCGCTTGCTCAGCCGTCTGTCTTGTATAGCCCAAGCTCACCCACCCACAGAGGCACTGCCTATAGTGGGCTGGGCCCTCCTACATCAGTTAGTAGGAGTCAAGGTCGCCATACACATGTGCCCACAGTCCAGTATGATGGAGTGGAGGCAATTCCTCAGGGAGATTCCTTCCTAGGTAGTCTAGGTTTGTGATAAGTTGGCAAAAACTAACCAGCACGAGTGGGTTGGCCCTTTTTCTTGACATTCAGAAAATATTCATCAGGAAGCTTTATCTGTTGGGGGACCTCAGGCTAAGGGTTATAGTGTAGATGATTGTGTGTTGTACCTTTTCTTCCTAGCATCAAGTCTTGTTATATTTGGTTCTGACATTTTTTCTATAGTTGCTCGTAACTTTCCAAACCCTTCCTTGAATAGTGTGGACATACAACCTGCAGGTACATACATGCATGGGTGTGTTGTGAGGATGGAAGTGTATCTGACTTCATCCTGGTTTTGTCCATTTCCAGTGCATAGTTCCCTATTATCTGCCTGCTTCCTGTTTTAATATATTCTTAAAAGCATCATTTGAAACGCTTAGAGTAATGTTTAATGTCAGTGTCTTTTCTTGCTTAAACTCTCCAGGTTATCTTTTCTTCACTGTTGCATTGTTTATTAGCAGTGAGTGATCTTGTGCATGTATTCAATTCTTTTCATCAGGAATGAAAGTGATGGAGAAGCAGAGTCTGATGACCCTGAGAAAAAGAAACTACAGAATCAACTTCAAGGTTACTGTGGATTTCATTCTTAAATTTACTTATTGAAAAGACTCATGGATTGTCTGCTTGAATTGCTTAGTTTCCCTTTATTTCATTGAGTTTCAAAAAATGGCTTTGGTTGCTCATGGATCACATACTGGCTTGGTTCCAGGCTAGGGTTTACTTTCAAGGCTTTCTAATCTTGTGTTGTTTTTAACGGAGTTTTAAAAAAAATGGTTTGTTTATCTACCTTTAAAAGTTGCTTTTTCATTCGTTTTCCCTTGTAAAGTAAGTAGGAATGACACTGTTAATACACCGCAAGGCCCAAGGGCCTGAACGATTAGGAACTACATTGATTCTGCTGCCATGGCTGCACTTGATGTGTGCTCCATTTTCTCCCTGTTCTTCACTTCCACTTTCCAGTGTTGGCAGATATGCTTTTCTCTTTTATCTGCTACACATGGCAAGGCTCTTTGATTCTGCTGTCCTGGAGTACATTGGCATAATGGCATGTCCGCTATTACAGATCTCAGTTCCACTCTGAGGTCTGCCACTTAAAAGCATTCAGATTTTGGGCAAGTTTCCCAATCTCTCAGAATCTGAGTCTCCATCTTGAAACTGGTCATTTCTTTCAGGGAAAGAAAAGCAAGATAATGCAAAAAGATCTTAATAAATTCTAGAGGTTTGATTAATGGTAACTCAGCAAATCTAAAATGGCATCTACTTAATAGTTGGTTTCTTTAACTGCTGAGATATGATTGCATTTTTGTATGTTAACTAATGGCTTTTTAAATACAAGGCTCAGTCATTAGTAGTATGTATTTTTACCTTTGAGTCTTACCTAACAAAATATTTAACAAAAAAATTCCCATTTTGTAGGCTCAGTTTGGTTACTGGATAGTGAAAGTGTGTGTGTGTGTGTGTGTGTGTGTGTGTGTGTGTGTGTGTGTGTAAATGCATGTTCCTTTGTGTTAGAACTCATAACATGTTGGGAAGGGTGTGTGTATGTGTGTATTTGTAGAAGCGAGTGATTGTTGTGTTCTTGAGCATTCTCTGCCTTGTGTGTTGAGGCAGAGTCTCAGCTGAACCCAGAACTCACTGATTCAGCTAGTCTAGTTGGCCAGCTTGTTTCAGAGATCCTCTCTATCCCCCACATGAAGGAATCAAGTTCAGGCACACATGCACGTGGATGCTAGGAATTTTAGCTTCAGTTCTCAACACTTGTTTGGCAAGCCCTTAACCAACTGAAATGTTCCAGCTCTCATGGTGTTAGATTAAATGAAAATCTTATGTTAGCCAGATGATATACATGGAGAAAGAGAACTTACCTTCATTTAATGAATGAAGCCCTATCATGTGGTGTAGATTTTTTTTTTTTGATGTTACTGATGTTAGTGGAACCTATATAATGCACATTGACTTTCTTGTATCACACTGAACTATTATGAAGCAAAATTTACTTTTTTTCAATTTTAGCCTAGTAATTAAAGATTTTTGTACTTTAGAAAAGTTACTAAGTATAGGCTTAAACTCGTAGGTAGTAATTTCTAACAATAAGAAATTGGGTTTAAAAGTATTTCATGATTAGTGATTCATGTATATGAAGGTGTCTGTTCTGTTTGAACAACTATCTGCCATCGTTTGTGTATATTCGTGTGTGTGTATGTGTGTGTGTGTGTAGGCCAGAGGTTGACCTCAAGTGCCATCCTAGATCATTCTTCCATTCTTCCTTAGTTTTTGCAACAAGCTCTGTTATTAAACCTGGAGCTCATCTGCTGAGCTTGACTGGTGGGCAGTGAACCCCATGGATCTTCTGTGTCTGCACTACACATCCCCAGAGCTGGAGTTACAGACATGGGTGCTGGGGACATGGTGTGGACTTGGATGACTGAGCCATTCCCCAGCAGAGTGGCTACTTCTCATCTTCTTAGACTGTTTAGTGATTTAAAGTAAAGCAGTTCCTGTGTACTAGAAAGTTGAAAAGCTTTAGATAAAATAGCTAGAGGTTTCTTCAAATAATTACAGGATATTTTTCTTGGACTCTTACTGTAACAGTTTCTATAGTTTTTTAATGCACTACTCTGAGAAACTAAAGCACTCCTTTAAGTAACTTTGTTAATCACTTTTTTTTAAATGGTCCTGTTTAAAAGCCAGATAGACAGTTTTGCAAATCTCAAGAAATTGCAGGTCTAATTTAAGGGTATGCTTGTCTTTTCCATTATCTCTTTCTCTCTCGTCTCCATTCCTTCTGTCTTTCCTCTTATTTTGTCTCCTGTCTTTCTATTTTTAGCTAAAATCACTGAAGCATATTCTCTCTGGTATTCTAACGGAGAGTGTTAACAAGAGAAATAGTAAGCTAGCCCACTGGATGAGTCCTTTGATGGTCAAGAGCTAGCACACAGCTCTCATACTCAGTGTCACTTGATCCATGTGCTAACCTGTCTGTGTGGTTTGGCCAGGTAGTTCTATTTTCATTTCAGTAATAGGGGAGCAGAAATTTAGGCATTGAGTCCTGTCCATAGCTGCCTAGCAAACTACCTAAGTTCTTGCCTCCTGGTGATTTCTAACAATTTCTTCATGACACTACTTCACAAAGAGTCATAGTACTGAAAACATTGACGTTTACAGTGTACTTTTTAAATGTTGCTTTCTAACTTTGCTGCACTAGTCTTTCTCAATTTAAAGATGACCCATTATTTTGTAGGTGCCATTGTTATAGAGCGACCAAATGTCAAATGGAGTGATGTTGCTGGTCTTGAAGGAGCCAAAGAAGCACTTAAAGAGGCTGTGATTCTGCCTATTAAATTTCCTCATCTATTTACAGGTGAAATGGCTTCTAACAGTTTTATTTCAAACATATTAGTGATTAAGGTAGAGCATTGTGAATTCATGTCTCCAATATGTGAATTATCTTGAATTGACATTTAGATGTAGTAAACTATTTTTATGAAGATGTTCCTTTCCGTGTCTATATTTCAGGTATACATTGCAGAATAATCTAATTGTCAGCCAGTGGGGCTTATGACAAATCATTGGAATACTACAAACTCAATACAATATATATATATATATATATATATATATATATATATATATATATATATCCATATTAATAAATGTACATCTACATGATAGCTTACTGAAAGCTGTCCACATCTATTATAAGGATCAGAAAGCAAACTATAAAAACATAGACTGTGATTCCACATTAAGTAAATGTGTTGGCTTTAAAATGCTAGTACTAGGGAATATATATATCTTCTGAGTTTTATCTGAATTTGTACAGTAGTCACCTGTTAGTTTTAAAGTATTTCTATTTTTTAAAATGAGGACTTAAGAGTTACGTAACTGCCTGGGATGATGCACATCCTCTAGGAACAGAGAAGGCACTTCTTATGCTGTGCAGACAGCTTTGCTGACCACAACACCTGGAGCTAGCCCAGCAGCTCCAGGTCCAGCATAAGTGATCTTCTGCTGTGCAGGACGGTTTTACTTTTTTTTTTTTTTTTTTTTTTTTTTGTGGCTAATTGTCATGTCTGTGATGTGACTATACCCACAGTCTAACACACAGAGGTTTTTCACTTTGAAAACAAGCTGCTTTGTATAGAGAACACATTGTGATGTTGGCTGCAAACTGAGCAGGTGCAAACAGTAATGTCACAGAAAGGAGACAGAGCAAAGAATCTGTGGGCTGCATCTCACCTCCTTAATTTCAGGGCATTGCTTACATCCAGTCTCAAGGGTATAAAACAGATTCTATAAAAGTTAGCACTGAAATGCTGTGAAGGTTCAGAAATCTGGTTGAACTCTGGGTGTGACATACATACAGTTCATACACAGATTTTGCCTATATTTGAACTTCAAATTTTCTCATTTACTTTTACTTGATTATAATTATTTTTAAAACTACTTACTGTTTACTATGAGTGAAAAAAATATCATCTATCTAACATACATTTAAAAGGTAATCACTTAAATAAAAAGCATATACTACCTAATACTATTTCCTGTCCTTCCAGTGTTCTGTGTACCAAGTGCCTCACTCAGGGCACCACTGCCCTACAGGTGTGTGCATTTAAAAGTGTAAAGCCTTTCATAATCAAAATGGTATTATTTAGTTTTTCAATCAGTCATTTAGGGATGGTTCTGCTGCAGACAGGAGGTGCCCATCTCAGCTTGTATGTGGATTCTTTTAAAATTCATATTATATAATTCTATGTAGCCTGCTATATTTTAGACAGTACTGTAATTTCTGATTAGCAAAATTAAGGCACAGTAAATTAATCCCCTACTCCTTGTTTCATTTAAGTAGAAGTAGGATTTACAATGATACCTTCTTACATCATTGCCCAATTATTGAAGCCGCTGATTGTCACACTAGCCTATGTTCTAGTAAATCAGGAATTCCTTAGAACTCATAAGTCCTCCAGACTGAGTGTAGCATATTGTCATCCTCCATAGGTGACAGGTATTTAGAAGCAAGGCTTTACAGCTGCCCCTGCTCTGTGGTTGTGATTCTCCTGCATTAGTCTAGTGTTGAACAGGATCTTTAACTGAACTTTCTGTCCCCAGGGAGCAGAGATCCTTTTCTCTCTCTGTGTCATGCATAGTGGTTTCCATACTTCGGTTGAACAGATGAATGAAGAAGTAAATGAACTTCCTATTAGGAAGTCAGTGTTTTTGTAAATGTGTTTTTGATTGATGTCTATAAAAGGCAGGTCATATACACTTAAGACATACCTTAGACTGATCAGGTTTAAACTATCTTCTTAATGTTACTGATAGCTTTCAAGTGAAGACCTTTTATAATATTCTTCAGTGTGGACACTGTCTGCAGTAACTGAAATGAATAGTCTTGAAATTATCATGTTATTTTTCTAATACAACATATAGGAAAGAGGACACCTTGGAGAGGAATCCTATTATTTGGACCACCAGGAACAGGGAAATCCTATTTAGCCAAAGCTGTTGCAACGGAAGCAAACAACTCAACATTTTTCTCAATATCTTCCTCTGACCTTGTTTCTAAGTGGTTAGGGGAAAGTGAAAAGTAAGTGGTGCATTGAAAGTTTTTACTTTGGTTTCTGGTGTCAGTCACTCTGTCAGTCTGCATTAATAGGTTCCACATACCACTGCTAAATACTCAGGGAAGGAGTATAATGTAGGCGTTCATTTCTCTGTCAAGCTCAGTACCTAGCTGGGAATTTATTTTGTAGGAAAAAAGCTAGCATGTATGTTTATGTACTTGTAAATTTGTGTGCATGCACGTGTGCATATATCTGTGTGTATATAATTCAGTGAATTATTTAGTATCTGGTTGTAATTTGTGTTTTATCCCTGCAATGTGATTAGGCCTTTAGTCTTTGTGGTTCTTATAATATTGGTATATTGCCTTGTTGTGGTCCTTTTGTATTCTTTAGAAACTACAAGCTTTATTTACTCTTATTTTTAGACTGGTTAAAAACTTATTCCAGCTTGCCAGAGAGAATAAGCCTTCCATTATCTTCATTGATGAGATTGATTCTCTGTGCGGTTCGAGAAGTGAAAATGAAAGTGAAGCTGCACGGAGAATTAAGACCGAATTCCTGGTTCAGATGCAAGGTAGGGTTACTGGTTTCTAAGGTAGCTTCTGATGGTTGTTTAACCACTAGCGGAAGTGAATTTAAGCAGAATTTCTCTAAAATACTGTTATTGCCCTTCTTATTTTTGTTTTGAGACAGTCTCTCAGTATGTAGCCGTGGCTGGCCTTTTAACTCCTGACATAGACCAAACTAGCCTCTTAGATAACCGTGCTTGCCTCTGCCTCCCAAGCACTGAGAGTGAAGCTATGCACCACCACTCCCTGCATGAATGTATCACTTTTGTAATTATCTTGCAGGATTTACAGTTTTATTAGTAAAGAGAGTATATCTCTACTCATGTACCAGGAGCTTCATGAAAGAATATTTTGAAAAGAATATTAATAGTATTTGCCCATAATCTAGAAGATTTGCTTTTTTGTTCAATGGTTGGTACTTGAGTGGTGTGGTTCTTGATTAGTTGTAGTGTTTGTAAAGATGAAGATGAAGTACTTCGGTGTTACATAAAGCACTGGATTTCTTTGTTTGTTTGTTTATTTATTTATTATGTATACAATATTCTGTCTGTCTGTATGCCTGCATGCCAGAAGAGGGCATCAGACCCCATTACAGATGGTTGTGAGCTACCATGTGGTTGCTGGGAATTGAACTCAGGACCTTTGGGAGATCAGGCAGTGCTCTTACCCTCTGAGCCATCTCTCCAGCCCCAAAGCACTGGATTTCTTAATGGAACATAAATATGTCATGGAAAGTAGATTAAAAACATTTGATTGTGTGCATGCTTGTACACAGTGGAATTTTTTAGATGCAGAGAATAAAATTGTATCATTTACATAACAATGGCTATAACTTAAGCAAACTAAGTCTCAGGAAGACTATCATATTTTCTCATATGTGTAGTTACTAGATTTTATGAGAAATGTAAACTTATATGTATCTATATGCTGTGAAAGTAGAAGAAACTGCCTCAGGGAACAAAGGGAGCTAATGGGAAGGGGAGAGATAGAACATTGGGAGAGTATACTCCAAATTCCTCCCATACATCTATGAAAATGTCCTTATATAGCAGTATTATGTGTAGTGAATATACACCAGAGACTTTTAAAACAGAAAGTATCAAATGATTATTTAAAATGTTACCTGTTTTAATGCAGGAGTTGGTGTGGACAATGATGGCATTTTAGTTCTGGGAGCTACAAACATACCCTGGGTTCTGGATTCTGCAATTAGGCGGAGGTATGATAATAGAATCAAGATCTTATTTCTATTATCTGAACGATAATAGCACTTTCCTTTATAGGAATTTATTCTAATAACTTTTAAAAAATATTTTACTTTTGAATCTTTTTTATTAGTTAATCCTAGCCCTCTTTCTCCCCTTGTGTTGGGGATGAGGAATGGCCTTGACTTTTTTTTTTTTTTTTTTTTTGCTGGCTATAATGAAGATAAGCACTCTGTATACTGGAGTCTTCCGCTTTGGAAAGTACATTGCTTAGTTTCTATGCTTAACTTTAGTTTTGATTAAATTTTGGAGGAATGATGCTTCAAAATTGACAAAACAGTTCTGTATCTCAGTGAAAATTTTTCATATAAAGTTCTGCAAAACGATTTCCTTTTTTTTCCAAACAAAGTATTTTATTGATTATTTGAGAACTTCACATAATGTACTCCAATCTCACTCACTTCCCAGTTCTTACTTTTTATTTTTATTTTTTGGTTTTTTGAGACAGGGTTTTTGCTTTAGTTTTAGAGCCTGTCCTGGAGCTAGCTCTTGTGGACCAGGCTGGCCTCGAACTCACAGAGATCTGCCTGCCTCTGCCCCCTGAGTGCTGGGATTAAAGGCGTGTGCCACTACCACCCGGCCCACTTCCCAGTTCTTAAGAGGTCCCAGCCTTTGTGACCCCACCCCATCTTCCATAATAAACAAATCCAATTTCAATTTTTGTTGTCCATAGTCACTGGAGCAATTGGCAAACCCCTTAAAGAAAACTGGATCATAATCCCTTTTATTATTTTTCAAGTAACAATCCTAGCTGTCCTGGAACTCACTTTGTAGACCAGGCTGACTTTGAACTCACAGAGATCCCTTGCCTCTGCCTCCTAAATGCTGGGATTAAAGGTGTGTGCCACCACCACCCTGCTCCTTATCCCTATTTTTAAGAGTTCTCTTCTATGGAATCTTGTCTAGGCTGTTACTTTTAGGGGTAGGGGTTTTCATAGAAGCCTTCTATGTCTAATTTTCTTAATGGTGAAAATTAATTTCATTAATTTTCTTAATGCAGTCATCGATATCACTGCACAAGGTGCTCCCTTGCCCTTTACAGTAAGTGGGAGCAAGAATCAGAAATCATGTTGATGTCTGTAGTGCATGTTACCACCTAAGGCCATGTTGATGTCCGTGGGCCTGGCCTGCCTCTGGGGACCATATTGGTGTCCATAGGAAAATGATTTGTTGCTGTTACTCATTATTCTGTAGGTGAGGCTAGCCTCCACTCACAGCAGCCCTTCTACTTCAGCCTTGTAGGTGCTAAGTTCACAGGCATGAGCTACCATGCTTGGCTAGGAAGACAGGGGTTAGTGGAAAACAAACAAGGTTTGTCTCTTACTGAGTGAAGTGGCAGTCATCTGCAATCCTAGCACTTAGAAAAGGGCAGGAGAACTAAAAACTTAAGGTTATCTTCAGCTATGTAGCAAGTTTCAGGCCAGTTTAGACTATATAAACCCTGTTAAAAACAACAACCAAAGATTTTCTGTCATTTTTTTAAGGTGAAATTGAAACCAGCTCTAGAAACAGTATATAGAGTCTTCACAGCTCTGTAGCTTCCTGTAGCATGCTTTAATTGGTGATAAAAAAAAGAGCACATGCGTGTGTGCCACTGTGTCACCTTCATGTGTTGATTTAACAGCACACTAAATTAGCATCCAGTACCACCAGAGGACCTGTGTTAGGCAGGTTTAGAAAGTGGCCTAATTCCAAAAACAAGCCTATGTCAAGGTAAGACAAACTTTTTAAAACATTGTCACAGTGAGTCTGCAAAAAATTGTCCTCTCTGCATCTAAATGCCTGAATTTTATGAAGACAAGTGTCTTAGTTAGACTTTTTTGTTGCTGTGAAGAGACATCATGACTACAGCAACTCTAATTTTATTTTATACATTTTTCATTGATATTTATTGAGCTGTACATTTTTCCCTGCTCCCCTCCCTGCATCTCCCCTTCAACCCTCCCTGAAGGTCTCCATGCTCGCAGTTTATTCAGGAGATCTTGTCTTTTTCACTTCCCATGTACATTAGATCTATGTAAGTCTCTCTTATTGTCTGTATTGTTGTCTAAGTTCTCTGGGATTGTGATTTGTAGGCTGGCTTTCTTTGCTTTATGTTTAAAAACCACTTATGAGTGAGTACATGTGATAATTGTCTTTCTGTGTCTGGGTTACCTCACTCAGAATTATGTTTTCTAGCTCCATCCATTTTCCTGCAAAATTCAAGATGTCGTTATTTTTTCTGCTATGTAGTATTTCATTGTGTAAATGTACCATATTTTCCTTATCCATTCTTCGGTCGAGGGCCATTTATGTTGTCTCCAGGTTCTGGCTATGACAAACAATGCTGCTATGAACATAGTTGAGCACATGTCCTTGTGGCATGATTGAGCATCCTTTGAATCTATACCCAAAAGTGGTATTGCTGGGTCTTGAGGAAGGTTGTTTCCTAATTTTCTGAGAAATCACCACACTGACATCCAAAGGGGTTGTACCAGCTTGCATTCCCACCAGCAATGCAGAAGTGTTCCCTTTTCCCCACAACCTCTCCAGCATAAGTTGTCATCAGTGTTTTTGATCTTGGCCATTCTTACAGGTGGAATCTCAGAGTTGTTTTGATTTGCATTTCTCTGATGACTTAAGGATGTTGAACATTTGCTTAAGTGTCTTTCAGCCATTTTAGATTTCTCTGTTGAGAGTTCTCTGTTTAGGTCTGAACTCCATTTTTTTTTTTTTATTGGATTATGTGATCTTTTGGTGTCCAATTTCTTGAGTTCTTTGTATATTCTGGAGATCAGACCTCTGTCTGATGTGGGGTTAGTGAAGATCTTTTCCCATTCTGTAGGCTGTTTTGTCTTGTTGACCGTGTCCTTTGCTTTACAGAAGCTTTTCAGTTTCAGGAGGTCCCATTTATCAATTGTTTCTCTCAGTGTCTGTGCTGCTGGGGTTATATTTAGGAAGTGGTTCCCTGTGCCAATGTATTCAAGTGTACTTCCCACTTTCTCTAAGGTTCTGTGTGGCTGGCTTTATGTTGAGGTCTTTGATTCATTTGGACTTGAGTTTTGGGCATGGTGATAGATATGGATGTATTTTCATTCTTCTACATGTTGATATCCAGTTATGTCAGCACCATTTGTTAAATATGCTTTCTTTTTTCCATTTGATATTTTTTGCTTCTTTATCAAAGATCAGGTGTTCGAAGACGTCTGGATTGATATCCGGGTCTTCTATTTGGCTCCATTGGTTTTCCTGTCTGTTCTTATGCCTTATTGAGGGAGCTCGCTTACAGTTCATAGGTTCAGTCCATTGTTATCATGGAGGGACATGGCAGTGTGCGGACAGACATGGTGCTAGAGAAATAGCTGAGAGTCCTACATCTTGTAGGCCACACGTAGTGGTCTGTGACAGTGGGTGGATATGTGAAACTTCAAAGGCTGCCTCCGCAGTGACACACTTCCTCCAACGAGGCCATACCTAATAATGCCACTCCCTTATGGGGACCATATTCTTTCAAGCCACCACAACAAGTAAAATTATTAACAAACTACTTATAATGCATAGTACAGGATTATTCAGAATGAACTCATAGTGAAAAGAGCATTTTGTGTAATGTTTATGTAATTACATTTATATAATGTAATGTTTAGCCTTAAGATTTTAAGTAGTTTTGCTATTTTGAACTTAGAGAATTATGGTAATCCTTGTTTTATATTATGAATCATCACTCTGTTCATCACAAGTTCAGAGTACAGATCTGTAAGACCTGCCTTTATGCCATAAATTCCATATGCAAACATTATGGTAATCCTTATTTTATACTATGAATGATTAGTCTGTTCATCACAAGTTCAGAGTACAGATCTGCCTTTATGCCATAAATCCCAGGTGCACACACAGCCAGAAATGATCCAAAAGTTGCATGTGAAAGATTAAACCAGTCAAAACTTGTTTCCTGATTATTTTGTTTCTAATTTTAGTTTTTGGTATATCATAGTCTCCCCTGACGTGTGTATATACATGTGTGTATATATGTACTTGCACTTAAATACATGGGTATTTCAGCCAAGCACTAGGTCAAGCTCTTGGAGTTCATTTGAAGAGAAGGAGGAGGGTTTATATGAGCAAAGAGAGATCAAAATTGTGATGGGGAAACCCACCACAGAGACAGCTGACCTGAGCTTGTGGGAGCTCACAGACTCTGGACTGACCTCGGCCCTCTGCATCTGAGTGACCGTTTTGTAGCTTGGTGTTCTGTGGGGCCCTACAGTGGGACCAGGACCTGTCCCTGACACATGAGCTGGCTCTTTGAAACCTATTCCCTGTAGTGGTATGCCTTGGCCAGCCTTGATACAAGGGAGAGGAACTTGGTCCTGCCTCAACTTGATCTGCCATGCGTTGTGTACTCCCATGGGAGGCCTTGGAGACAAAGGAGGAATGGATGGGAGGATAGAAGGGAGGTGGGGGGAGGGGATGGGACAGTGAAGAGAAGAGAAACTGGCTGGTATGAAAAATAAATAATTAATTTTGAAAAGCTTATGGGTGTTTAACTCTGGTGTGGTTTGCCCTAACTAGGTACAATTGAGAATATCTAACTAAATGTCTGTGGTTTTTCTAAATATGCAAATTTTACATTGAAATTAAGCATATATATTTAATGTCACTTGTATAATTTCTTTTAAGATTTGAGAAACGTATTTATATTCCTTTGCCTGAAGCACATGCCCGTGCAGCCATGTTTAAATTGCACTTGGGCAGCACTCAGAACAGCCTCACAGAAGCAGACTTCCAAGAACTTGGGAGGAAGACAGATGGCTATTCAGGAGCGGATATAAGTATCATTGTTCGGGATGCTCTTATGCAGCCTGTTAGAAAAGTTCAGTCAGCCACTCACTTCAAAAAGGTGAGCGACTTTGGTCTACCCTGTCATGTGCTTTGAAAATGAATCTCCCAAAGGAGTTGGAATGGCTTCAGTGTTGTATGATAATGTAATAAGATAAGTAGGTTTATATAATACATATATTTCTGATGCATTGAAAATAATTCCTCGCTCGGCGTGGCAGCCTACACACCTTTAATCCCAGCATTTGGGAGGCAGACAGAGTTCAAGGCCAGCCTGGTCTACAAAGTAAGTTCCAGTACAGCCAGGGCTACACAGAAGCCCTGTTTCAAAAGACCAGAGTGTGTGTTTCCCCAGTGAGTATTATTCATGGTCCTAAAGTACTGTGTTTTTTTTAGAGAGTGATTTGAGGCATTTCTAGGTCTTTCAGATGGTTTAGAATCTGCTTTTGGGGTAGCCAGAGCAATCTGGAGGAGAATCTGGTATATTTGCACCATACCAGATCGTAAATATATAAAAACAGACAAAACTCCTGATCTCATGCAGCTGGGAAGGAAAAATAAACATAAATACAAATAAACTACGTGTGAATGTGTTCACACCAAGCTGAAAAGATGTACTTTATACCTACACCAATCCTGAAATAAAGTTAGTCATCATGAAATAAATTTGATACAAATGTTTTGCCATCTGAATATTTGTATGCAACTTTGCTGCAAAGGTACTTTTTCTAGAAATTGCTAAAACCTTGTTTTAACTGTGTTATGTTTCATGAAATGACAGAGATTATTAAGCACTTTATTTTTGTCCTAGTTGACTTTCTGTTGATGTGATAAAACTGTAACTAAAAGCAGTCCGGTTGGGAAGGGTGTATTCCTTATGGTTCTGAGTGTAGTCCAGAGTGTGGTGAGAAGAAGTCAGAAATTGAAACAGAGGTCATGGAAGAGTGTTGCTTCCTGGCACTCTCTTACATATACCAGGACCACCTGCCCAGAGGTGATACAATCCACTAGGTCCTCCCACACAAATCATTAATCAAGAAAATGATTGTTAGACTTCTTATAAGCCTGTCTGATAAAAGGTTTTTCTCAATTCTTCCCAAATGATTCTACCTTGGGTCAAGTTGACAAAAAAACTACCCAGTGTAGCTCCTACATGTTGTCTTACTTTGTATTGCTGTGAACAGACACCATGTCCAAGACCAAGGCAGTTTATAGCAGAAAGCATTTATTTAACAGAGGGCTTGCTCACAATTTCAGAGGGTGAGTCCATGACCATCATGGCAGGGAGCATGGCAGCAGACAGGCGGGATGGTGCTGGGGCAGTAGCTGAGAGCTTGACATTTTAACAGCAAATTGTAAGCAGAGAGAGACAAACTGGGCTAGTCATGTGCTTTTGAATCCCAGTGACACACCTCCTAATATTCCCTAATCCTTTCTAAACTGTCTGCCTTCTGGGAACTACATACTGAAATGCATAACATTGTGTGGGACGATCCCATTGAAACCACCACACATGAAGTCTTTTTTTTTTTTTTTTTTTTTAAGTTTTTGTTTAAAGACATAGATACGGAATAATTTTAAAGTTAAATAGTCCTGCAAAATGTCAGGTTTTTCAGCCATGGAAAAGAACAATTTAGGGAAATTTTGTAATATGTTTGTTTTGATCTATAAGGCGACTACTATTTAATAAGCATTAGATGAAAAGAAGAAAGCGGGGGTGGAGAGATGGCTCAGGGGTTAAGAGCATTGCCTGCTCTTCCAAAGGTCCTGAGTTCAATTCCCAGCAACCACATGGTGGCTCACAACCATCTGTAATGAGGTCTAGTGCCCTTTTCTGGCCTTCAGGCATACACACAGACAGAATATTGTATACATAATAAATAAATAATAATTTAAAAAAAGAAAAGAAGAAAGGGTAGCCAAAAGTAACCGCTTCTCTTTCAGAACTTCTTTTTAATCCCAATAATTGCATAAATTATTGTATGAAATATCAAGCTATAGAAATGCATCAAGAAAAATTGTAAGTCAATCAAAATCTAAAAAATTTTAAATCAACTTAATGATAACATCTTTTCCTTATATATTCTATTTTTCCTGGAGAAAACATTTTAATACAACATAAAAATTAATGTATTTTTAGCTTTTCAGATAATGACCAAACTCTTAATTCTTATTTCATTTATTCAGATAAATTCATGTTACTGTGATTACAGGTTCGTGGACCCTCAAGAGCTGACCCTAACTGCATTGTAAATGACCTGCTGACCCCCTGCTCTCCAGGAGACCCCGGGGCTGTGGAGATGACATGGATGGATGTCCCTGGAGATAAACTCTTAGAGCCAGTTGTTTCCATGGTAGGACATTTTAAATCTTCATACGCTAATTTGTCAAAGAATAGTTTATTTCTGTAACACCAGCTAGAGATTTTTATCAGGTTCATGTATGCAATACTTAAAGAATTATTAATTTTGCTTAGATATAAAAGTAATAAAGTTGTGAGACTTGTGTTAATTGAAAAGACTATATTTTGAAAGCAAAATTTTCTGACTTTATAAGTCATCCACAAAATTCTCATATATATTGAGTAAAATACTGTTAGAACTTAAATAAAATTTGAGTTTTGCCCCTGAATCTTACATGTTTAAAAATCCCCAAAAATATCAACTCTTTTATGATACTATTCATAAATAGTATTTTTTTTTTCTTAAGGCTGCATAGACAGTTTAAGTAATGCAGCTCTTAAATATTTCTGCAGAAAACATTGAACCTTTTTCTTAAATACTGTATAAGACTTTTAAAAGATTTTGGATTTTATGTATGTTTATACTGTGGGAATAAAAGTAACTCACTGGGGTGCTGGAAAAGTCTGTTTGGTTGCTGATGGACACTCAGTTTTAAACTTCTGCTTAAGCTGCCAGTTCAGAGTGTTGGTGTTAGGTTTCCCAGGAGCATTTAGAAAAGAAGCTCTGAATGGCTCCGTAGACAGACACCAGGCATGGGTGTATGTGTATGCCTGTGTCTCATTGCTGCTCATCTGATTATTCAGAAATCTCTTTTGTTGCAGTCCTTGATACATTAGATTATTTTTTAAGTTTTTGTGGTATGTCCTGCTTTGAAGAATTCACAGTAACTTAGAGTGTTTTCTTATTTCATTTGTCATTCAATTTTACAGGAACTATTTATTTTTAATGACTTTCTGATATTAGCATATTTTCAGTTTCACTATTAGTTTTAACTTAAAAAATTCTCATTACTCTAAAGCATTGCTTCATTTAAGTAAAACCAAATGACTTCCATAATACATAAATGTGTTTTTGTAGTAAAAAGGAGTGTGGTTAAGTAAGTACAATTCAAAAGGAATATAGTGATGTTACTATAAATGCAGATTTCAGTTTTCATTGGAAGGATTAAAATAATGTAGAGGATTTTCTGTTATTGGAAAGCTAATAGACTTTCAGAATGTACTGCTTCACTTACAAATTTCCACAGAGATCATAATAAATTATTAAAATTTTTTGCAATTACCATTTTCCTTCGGAGTTACACTTGATGGGAAGCAACCTCTTGTTGAAGGACTGAGATCATAGCCGGGCTGTGAAAGGTGTTGGTCCCCAAGCTGCCAGGACTGTGCTTGTAGTTGGTAATGAGCATCAGGAAGGCCACAGGAAGAGTAAGGAAGGGATTTATTTGCTCTTAGGAATTTGACGCTGCAGACTTTCCTATTCAACTGAAAACTAGTAATTAATAACTAACAACACAGTCCATTATTAATGCTCTCCTTTTCTCTTAACAGTGGGACATGCTGCGGTCTCTGTCCAGCACGAAACCTACCGTCAATGAGCATGACTTGTTGAAATTAAAGAAGTTTACAGAGGATTTCGGTCAGGAAGGCTAGTTCAAGGCAGCAACAACATGTTTACTCTACACTTCCTCTTTTCTAGGTATTTGCCTTTCTTGGATGACATTCAGGTTATTTCCAGTAAAGCTCTTTCACACAGGAAAACATTTATCTCCCTTCAGTGTTTCTTTAGGCTTGTGTTGTACTTTTTCCTACACTACCTGTTAAATTCTCCAGTTAACAAACATTGTAAGGAAGCGAGCAATAGCATGAAAAACAGCAGAGAACTAAACAGTGAGGAGAGCCTCGAACTTGGCTTGATGGGTGGCATTTAGGATTTTTAAGAGCACTCTTTCAAAGAGCAATGTCTTTCCTTCCTTCCTTCCTTTTTTCTTTTTTTTTCCTTAAGGAAATTGAAATAGGGCTAATGCTAATGATAAGTATCTTGAAAAAAATCTTTAAGCATTCTTATCAAGGTAAAGTTATTGCTTTATTAAAAATTAAAAACGGTAGATCTTTACTCTCAGGGATGGGTGGTAAAGCACAGAGCACTGTGATGAATTTGGGGGTTGTGCCTCAGCCAGTGCTCCTGTTGACCTTGTAATGGGTTGAGTCTTCCTGTGTAGATAAAGTGATTCCTCTCCAGGCCACAGGCTTTTCTATCCACATGACACCTTTCACTGTGCACTCAGAGACTTTCTAAGCTAGTCATCACCTTCACCTTGAAGCAGAAAGTTGTCTACTTCAATGTCTTTTTGTAGCCAAGATTGACCAAAAGACGTGGCAAAGAAGTATACTTTTTTGGAATTGTTATGAAATATTGTAATGGGAACCTTTAATAATAAGAAAATGGCTTCCCTTTGGACTTTAGGATGTTTCCTGTGTATAACGCGTGTGTGTGCGTGTGTGTGTGTGTGTACATATATATATATATATAATTTTTTAATATAGGAAAGCGAAAATCTTGTCTTTGACTTTTAAGTTCAGGGAGCAGTTTGTCCTAACTATACAAACATTATCAGTGTGGTATTTCATGAAACTTTAGCGATAAACTGATGTCTCATTAAACATAGCATCATGTTATTTTAATGTCTTCAAATATATGATCTGAGTGTATGTGTCACATACTTGTGTACCAACTCTAAGTTGTGCCTTGGACATTTGCATTGACTACATGCAAACAATTACTAGGTTAACTAGAATTGCTATGCAGTTCAACCTTGCAAGTGCTACACAGTAATTGCATTTTAAAGTATATTTGCACATTTTACATGCTATACTATATGATTGCCTTTAGGTTTTCTGTACAGATTTTTTTTTTGTTGATATTTGATGAAAATCCTAGGCCTGAGATATACTGTTCTTATGTGAAGTAAATTGCTATAACCTACTTTTGGCTACCTTGTGTTTTCTTTATTTTGGGGGCCTTCTACGTAGGAGACAATCTCTAAATTATTAAAAAGAATAAATTTATTAAAATAAATACATACATATCTTTTTGGATAATAAGAATTTATAATTACTAATGAGTATATGGAAGAATCAAGAGTGGACATGCGTACTTACAATCCCATGAGTTTAAAGTCAGCCTGGGCTGCATAGCAAGACCTTATCTTTAAAAGAAAATTAAAATATGCTCTTCAGCAACTACTGTATGAGAGCTGCAATATATTTTGGCAGAACAACACAATTCTTTCCAAATGAATTGGTTTGTGTTGTGTCTTAGTATTAGTAGTCTGTTGGTATGAAGAGACACTCTGACTATGGCAACTCTTACAAAGGAAAACATTTAATTGGGACTTGCTTGCAGTTTCAGAAGTTTAGGCCATTGTCATGGTGGGGAGCATGGCTGCATGTTGGTTGATGTGATAGAGAAGTAGCTGAAAGTTCTACATCAGAATCTGTAGGCATCGGGGAAAGAGAAAGCCACTGGATGTGGCTTAGGGTTTTGAGAACCTGAACGCCCACTCTCAGTGATACACTTCTGCTAGCAAAGCCACACCAACTAACCTTCTCAAGTAGTGTTACATCCTGATGACTAAGCATTCAAACATGTGAGCATTTAAGGGCCATTCTTATTCAAATCACCACATGTAGTTTATGGATAAATAATCTATAAATTGTCATGGTCAGTCTCTGAGTGATAAGAATTAATATAAATTTATTTAAAAACTCAAAAGTAAGTTTTTTGTGAATCCAAAGTTCAAATTCGAATTCTCTACAAATTCAAATATATCACAAGGTGTTATATACAGTAGTGTTGCTAAGCAGACACTTTAACTGCACTTTACTTTTTATAGGCAGGATCTCACTGTGCAGCCCTGGCTGACTTGAAACTCACTCTGTAGACCATGCTGCCTCAAACTCAGAGATCCACCGTCTTCTGCTTCCCATGTGCTAAAAGGCTCAGCCCCTGGCACTGAATTTTTGTATATTCTTTAAGACCTCTGTGTTGCTGTGACTTGGGGTTATTGTTTATTCCTAAATCTATTTTTGGGGGATAGATTTATTGTGGATCTAATTATCTTTACACTTCTGGAATGGTTGGATTTGCTTCATAAACCATTTTCCTATTTCTGTATCTGTTTCAATGTGTGGGGGGCACGCGTGGACATCAGGATGCCTTTGTGGAGTCGCTTCTCTCCCTCCACTTATTTTAGGTTCGAATTGCCGGGCTTGCCTGGCAAATGCTTCTGTGCACTGAGCTATCTTGCCAGCCCTTCATGTGTTCTTTGTCTAGGAAAGCAAAAGGCCTTGTGTGTACCTGCTCTGCTCCAGGTTCTTCACCATTATCTATTTTTAGGTAGACATCTAAGCAAATGTGACCCTGTGGCTGCTCATCTTTGAGCTGCACACCACATGATCAGCAGTGTTTTGCCCAAGTCTGAGAAGTCAGAGACACTGTGTAATATGCCAACAGAGAATTGACTTCTGAGTTCACTCTGCTGGCAGGACGCCAAGATGAATGCAGCTCACACTGAAAGCACCCTTTGCCACACTGCACCAGGGACCAGGCATTGGCATAAGTTTCTTTGGGTTGAACTAAGGTTTGGAAAGAGTAGGGCTCTGTATATTTTGAGATGAGATCTCATTTCATTACCCAATTTCAAGTGATTCTTCCATTTTACCTCCTAGGTACTAGAATGATGTGGGATAGCCTTCTATAAATGTATTGCTTTTATTGGATAGTGAATAAAGTGTTTTGGCCAGTGGCTTAGCACAGTAAAGCCAGGCAGGAAATCAGAACAGAGATATAGAAAGAGTAGGTGGAGTCAAGGAGACACCATATAGCTGCCGGAGGAGAGAGAAGCCAGAACAGAACCTTACCCGGTAAGCCACAGCCTTTGGGCAGTACACAGAATAATATAAATGGGTTAATTTAAGATGTAAGATTTAGTTACTAAGAAGCCTGAGCTAACAGACCAAACAGTATTGTAATTAATACCGTTTCTGTGTGATTATTCAGGTCTGGGCAGCCAGGAAATGAAAGAACAGTCTCTGCTTACAAAATGGTACCCATACATTTGGGGCTAAGCCACGTGGCCAGCCGCACACTTCAGGTCCAGGTGCTTGTATGCCCACTCCGGGTTAGGAGGAAAGTAGCTAAGAGCACACCTGGTGCTTAGCACCCTCACCCAGGCAATGCTGCACAGTAACTTCCCAGAGTTGAGGGGTGGTGAGCATAGCTCCCACCTAGCAGTCCCAGAACTGGCAGTAAACGTTCCTTGCCATATTGAAAAGACCAGAGAGGTGGAGTGAGCCTCCAGGGCTTACCACAACCACACTGCTTACAATTTTAAAATGCTTCTTGTCAGAAAAGGGTTTCAGGTGCACAATAAGACAGATTAAGGCATAAAAGACCTTAAAACACAGTGTGTTTTAAAATGTACATAGGCTTCGGAGAGAGGAAAGAGCATGGACAGTTATAAAAAGAAGCCTTTAAAGAGACAGTAAAAGTAATATAGAAGAGTACAGTCATAGATTAAAGAAGAAAAGAAAAATAAGCCACATAAAGCTGGAAAATAACAGTCTGGATTATGCATATTATTCTGTTTTCTTTGAATTATTTGACAATAGTGAGACTTTGTTTCTGGAACTGCTAAGTTAGGTCAATATAAAGTTATCTGACTTCAGAATTTGGTTCTAAGGATATTTGTTTTGGAAAAGAAGTTCTGCTTTTGTTTCCACAGATGAGAACCTGTGGATTCCTTCAGGCTAATTGGTTTGAATGAAACAAGAACCCCAAAAGTTCTCCATGAACCCTAAAAAACAAAAAAGCAGGGAGCAGTTTGGAGAAAACTACACCCAAATTCCCAAAATGATTGTTAATAAATATTTGTTTTCATTCAAAAGGGGTTGGGTATAAATTGTTAAAGGTCACAGTCAATCTCTTTTAAAAAAAAATAAGGGAGATAAGATACAGAAATGAATACTTTGCATTGGTGTGAATCTTGGTCTGTTAACAAATTTAAGGTCCGTTTGTTACATGTATTTCTGTTCTTGTTTAATGGTAACTATGGTTAGATGGCCTCATTAAAAAATTGTAATGTATAATTAAGAATTACAGATTAATAGGTAGTCAGTTATAATAGTCAAACTTGCAGTCATGTTACGCTTTTTAGATATATAGAGATATTATTTTAGTTTAATCTTCTACACTTTAATGACCTATGGAATATGGCATTTAAATGTTTTAAGAACTTAAAAGTGAGACATTTCTGCTTCTGGCAGCACCAATTAGTTCAGAGAGGTTGATGGGCATTGAAGAAAATTTGTTATGGAATTTGCCTTCAATGTGACAAGGTCCTAGCCATTTGGGCAACAAACCACTCTTGCCTGGTATGGTGTATGAACTGGACTACAGGACCTACAGAAAAAAATGACTACTGAGCATTCCAAAAGACAGAATGGTCCTTCAGGGTTTTTGCTTCACAGAAGAAACTGCCATTACATTCTGTAGGATACAGAAGAAAATGACTGACAAACTGCCAAGACAGGCAAAACAGCCTTCAAATTTCCTGCTTCATGAAGAAGTCTGCCAGATACTATGGGGCCTATAGGCTGAAGATGGATTGCCCCAACGTTACAGAAGAACTTTTGGTCCAGGGCAGCAAAAGGTCTCTGCCAATTCTAAATTTTTGGAAGTTGCTTACAATGTACTTCCTGTTTATTTAGGTAGTATTATATCTTTGGGGTCTTTGAAGAGTTGAAGACAGTAGCTATGATTTTCCTTAGTTATGATAAAGATAATTCTTGTGAAACTTTAATCTCAAAAAGTAAAAGTAGATGATAGTATGTTTTCTTATTTTTTGCCCGATACAAGTAGACTATTGTAATTATAATACTTACTTGATACCTATTTTGTTATATGTAATTTTACTGTGTTAAAGTAAAACCTTGCTTTTTATTTAGACAGAAAGGAGGACCTGATATGGGATGTCCTGTAAATGTGTGCTCTTAGGGATAATGAATAAAGCTGTTTCAGCAAGGCCTTAGCAGAGTAAGCCAGGTGGAAATCAAAACAGAGATATGAAAGAGTGGTGTGTAGTGGAGTAAAGGAGATGCCATGTAGCTGCCAAAGGAGAAAAAGACGCCAGAACCAGGGGTAACTGCAGCCTCTTGTCAATACACAAATGAATAGAAACTGGGTTAATTTCAGATGTAAGAGTTAATGAAGCCTGACCTAATAGGCCAGTGTTATAATTAATAAAGTTTCTGTGTGATTATCATGTCTGGGCTCTGGGAAACAGAAGAACAGTCTCTGCTTACACTAGAACTGTAGGCACATTGTATCAAGTGCAAGCGTATAATGCATGCTTTCATTGCAGGAGATTTAATTTGTTTTATAATACCAAGTAAAATATGTGAATTCAAAAGTAGACAATAGAATGTTTATTTGAAATGTATAGAAAATATAAAATGTAGAACATACACCCGGTCTGATAACTCTAGAGCCTAATAGTATTACACACTTGTTCACTGGAGGGAGAAGCTAACAGTACTAAGTTTAGTATAGAAATATAAAGGAATAGGAATTCCTCTTTTATATATCTTTCAAGAACTTTAATCAGAAAGAATGACATTGAGACTTAAGTTTAGTCATAGAAATATAAAGGAATAGGAATTCCTCTTTTATATATCTTTCAAGAACTTTAATCAGAAAGAATGACATTGAGAGCTGAGGATAGGAGTTAGTTCCAAACTCTGAGATATAACTGAAAGGTTTTTTTTTTTTGTTGGTGGTGGTGGTGGTTTTTTTTTTTTTTTTTTGACAGAAAAGCAGAATCACAAAGTTAGTTATCAGACAAATGTCCCTTACACAGGTTTTGTCCATCCAAACTGCCTTCTTAGTCTGAGGCAGGCTCTGACCTCCACTTTGAGATCCCAATGGAGAGATCCTGTTTAACTTTATCCATATCCATGATTAGCAGGTGCTATCATTCCAGTCCTTCACTTTGAACATCTGGGACAAGTCATTGAAAATAGGATTGCATTTTGGTGGTGGCACACACCTTTAATCCCAGCATTCAGGAAGCAGAAGCAAGTGGATCTCTGAGTTATGCCAAGCTGGTCTACAAAGAGTTCCAGAAGTCATGGTCCTAGAACAACAGGATGTAAAAGAGGTGGGGGCCATTTTATTGAAAGTGAATAAATTTTAGGACCAAAGCATAGAGTTGAACCTAAAGACTCTGTACAAGAGCTTATATGGCCAAGTCTGAAGGCTAAGCATGGAAAAGGCTAAGGAAACAGCATGTTGGGTAGAAAGAAGAAAGGAGACCCATCTAATGCATTCATGGTCTACATAATGGCATTGCGATATTTCTATAAACAGCATACCAGATATCTTCAGACATCCATCTTAGAAGTGGTGGTACACACCGGAAACCCACAAACTTCGGCAGAGGCAGGAAGATGGTGTTCTAGACCAGCCTGGGTTAGAAGAAAGAACATGTATGTACAAATATACCACAGAGAGTAGGAAGGAGGGGGGGAGTGAGAAAGAAAAAGGAACACAAATGTGAAAACTTCATCACCAACTGGGCACCAAGTGTTCAAATACTTTAGCCTATGAGGCACTTTCTTACTCAGACCACAACATATGCTTAATTTTTTGTTAATTTCCGGAAAGCCCGCTTCCTCCTACCTCAAGGCCTTTGTACATATGATCCTACATAGTTCCTTCTGCTGCCACCTTCTCTATCTCCTATGTTAGTCCAACTAAATAGAACCTGTGCATTGTGAATATGAGTGTGGGTACCAGCAAGCTCAAACTTATAAAGCAAGCCAACAGACTAGAAACCTGTGGGAGTTGAGTCTGGAATCTTAAAGGCAAACACTAAAAAGTAAAGTGGAATGTTTATGTTGTACTCTTAAGAAGAATTCAAATTCCTTCTTTGGTTAGGTAAAAGGATATCTCAGTCTTCGCTCCTAAGGCCGTCAGTTTATTAAGGACTAACTACACACTACAGAGAGCAATCTATTTTATTTGAATGAGTCTTTTGGTTTTAATACTAAAAATAGATTTTAAAAATCTTTTATGGGAATGTCTAGATTGTTTTTTGATCCAACTGGGCTTCATAGATTAAACAAATACACATGTAAAACTGCCACCACGCCTCTTCACATTTCCCCACCTCTATGCATGTGGGAGCCCACAGAGGTGGATCTGTTCCACCTTGACTAAAGGTCAGAGAGCTCAGACCTATTCCTGCTCCTTTCAAGGCTGTATGACTGGAGCTTTGACCTAAGGTGTGGCTACTAACAGGATGCTTTGACCTAGGGTGTGGTTACTTAATGTTTGGGGTATTTATTCCTTATACCATGGTAAAGAAGTCTTTTACCTTCCTCCATTTTGGACTGGGGTCTATAAAGGCTATGAGAAATAAATGTGAGGCTAATCTCAGTATTTACCAGAGGCCCTCCTGACTCTTAAAAAGAGAGAGAGAGAGAGAGAGAGAGAGAGAGAGAGAGAGAGAGAGAGAGAGAGAGAGAGAGAGAGAGAGAGAGAGAGAGAGAGAGAGAGAGACAGAGAGAGAGAGACAGAGAGAGACAGAGAGAGACAGAGAGAGAGTTAGTTCCAGGACAGCCATGGCTGTTGCACAGGTGGGGGGGAAATAAGAAAAATAAGATTGTGGTTGACAATAGTACTTAATAGGAAACTGGTTAATTGCCAGTTTTCATGTGGAATGAAGTGCTCAGCGAGGGGACATTGAGAAGCTTCTTGGTAGCTGCAATAGAATCAAAATCAAAACTTTTTTAAGAGCAGCTGGTGGCAGTTAAGACAAGGATAGAACCCCTTGTAAATGTGTTAAACATTTCTTATAGTCACACTACTAAAATAATCTAGATAAACTCAGTATTTGATCTTGCAGGTTTTCAGAGTGTGTTAGTTGTATATATGTTAAAGGAGGAAAAAGTCAGTAGCAAAAGAACAAGATCCATAAATATTTGGATATATGTATTTGTAACATTTAGAAGAATCTGAGTAATTGCAAATATCAGGAAGATGTAGAAATTGATCATATTGGTGGTCAATCAGGAAGAGGAGTTTCAAATTTCAAATGTAGGGGCACAGAGTTGACTCAGTGGTTGAGATCACTTGCTGTTCTTGCAAAGAAGTGGAGTTTAGCCCCAGCACCCAAATGGTAGCTCGTTACCATCAATCCATAGTCACACATGTTGCACATAAATGCATCAATTCAGAATACTCACACAAATGCAACAAATCTTTTGAAAAATAAAATTCAAATGTAATATTTCAAGGTGGGCTAGGTCAAGAGATCCTGCAGTGTCTTGTGGTTTGAGCTACTAACAGTGGTTTTTAGGAACTTGCTTGATTGGTTGGAACTGAATTTGGTAGTGGATACTCTAAACTCCAATGACATAATATAAAAACAAGTACTCAAGAACTTTAGGGACTAGAAAGCTGGAGGAAATGTCAATGCCACCCACAATGGCTTTATAATCTAGGGAGAAGACTCAGAAACCTACATCAAAGCTTAGATAGGTAAAAGGAAAAATAAAGTATATGACTAAGGCAAATAAATCAATTTAGAGTATAAGAAAGTGTATGGTAACTTAGATTATTTCAATCTGCATTGTACTTCAAACAGCCCAAAATACTGTGAGCCAGGAACTTCAGACTGATTTCTCTGTGATCACTTGTAGTCCTTATACAGTTGCCTGTAGCAATGGAATAGCCAAACTGAAACTTGAAGTTGGCCAGGCAGCTCTCTCCATGAAGAGTTCTCCATGTCTGTGATCTTTCCAAACACTCTGGCCTGAGTTTCCACACAGTGGTGGCCTGAGAGAAGTCATTACTAGGTGGTTGCTATGACTGAAAGTTGCCAAGCAAGTACACCATACAGCAAAGTGGTACTGTACCACCTTCACCAGCTAGACTCAAAAGTCACTGTCACCATACTCTTGGTTGAAGTTGTCACAGAAGCTCACCCAGTGTCAAATGGATAGAACAAGGGTCCCTTCCTCCTATCACCAGAAAGAATGCCAAGGTTACATGAGAAAAATATGGATTGGAAACACTGATGGGCTTCCTAATCACATGTAACATGAAATGTGTTTGTGATGCATCTTAGCAAAAATATGTATCTGAACCTAATCTGCCAGTAGACCTGATTGCTGAATCTACTGGGAAGAGAACACAAGGAACTAATCAGTCAAAATAGGTGGGCTATTCTACAGAAAATTAGCTTGTTTCTCCAATAAGACAGTGTTGGGTGTATATGTTGGTGGGGGGGGGGGTAGTGATTCTCACACTCTTACATTTTAGCTACAATTCAAGACAGCAGAATATTTGAACCTTGAGTGGACCCTAGTTTATAAAATGGGAAGATAGAACTGGAAAGGTCTGAATGTGTTGGTAGGTAACATTATGGAACTGCGAGTTCTCAGATGTGATGCTGCTGCTGCTCTGGAGTCTGTGCTGGTGAGGGTCCTTTCTTTTAAAAGGCTCATGCTGAACTTTGTAGGTGAGGAATGAGACCTGAATTACAATAATGTTATTTCAAAATTGGTATGTAAAAAACACTGTCTCAGACATAGACCTCTCTAAAGCAAGTGTGGTTCAACAAGACTGGAAGATTTTGAAGAGGGAGCTTGATGCTTGACTGAATGTTGGCATTGCCTATACACTTAGCACCAGGGTGTGAATAATCTGAACAAGTCCATGACTGTCCTCCCCACATGCAACTGAACACCATTCTATTCTGAAAGCCAAGGCACCGAATACAGAAATTTCTTGGAAGTTGCCACAACAGTAGAATTTAATCCCAATCCAAAGATGTCTATAAAATTGTCAGTGCATTCTTAAATGCTTGAGATGGCAATGTAAATACACAAAACATATCCATTTGTGAAAAGTCTAGAATATTATCAAAAATTCTATAACTGAAAATGTCAGGGTGATAGTTCTATAGGGATGGAGTAATAAAGACACAAGTACAATGCACTCCTGTCAGCAGCTGTTGATCTCCAAAGGGACGTGTAAACATGCACAAGGAGAAAGTACTAGTTTCCCCAGATTTCTGCTCTGTTTCAGTAGAGGACAGAGAATTAACCTTTGACTTTTTTTTCTGTAGCTGTTAACTGAACCTTCCATAAGTTTTAGACACTCCTGTTGGAAATGCAGGTTCCAATTTTCAAATTACATAGGGGAAGAATTTATAGTTACATGTGATCACTAAATCCAGGTCTGTTATGCTGGAGAAAAGTTGTTAGACTTGTTTAGACCTCTACTCCCTCAAAATACTCTACCAAGTCCAAGAGGCAGTGTTAATTACAGACCACAAGGAAGTTCCCCTGTGGGTCAGGAGGAGTGAGGGCAGCTGGATCACAACTCCCCCCCCCCATTTTATTTTTAAACTGTGCCTGTCTTTGGCTGGAATACCTTACCTGTCGTGGGGAATAGCCCTTTAATATTCCCTGTCTTAGGTGGCATCCTGTCCCCAAAGTGATATAGGAGGGTCATCTGTCTATGTGTTACTTTCATTGGTTAATAAAGAAACTGCCTTGGCCTTTTGATAGGACAGCAGCTTAGATAGGTGGGGTAGACCAAACAGAATGCTGGAAGAAAGAAAGAGTCAGGCAGACACCATGCTTCTCCTACCCAAGACAGACTGTGGTTAGACTCATGCCGGTAAGCCACGGTCAAGTGGCAATACACATTAATAGAAATGTGGGAATTAGCTAGTAAGAGGCTAGAGCTAATGGGCCAGGCAGTGTTGAAATGAATACAATTTGTGTGTTGTTATTTCGGGTATAAAGCTAGCCATGCGGGAGCCAGGCGGGACAAAAAGCAGGCCTGCTCGCATTATCACTATACCAAAGTATTGCCCATCCGTGGCTAACCAGACACATAGCCCTAAACCAAGTATGGCCAGGACTGACAGTGCCAATGAGCTAGACCAGCACTGCAACCATCTAGCATGCACTAACTGGGTGGTAAAATTAACAAAAGCAGTATTCCAAACCCCTCTCATATGACAGTTGAGTTCCATAACAGTAGCAGAAGCATGCAATACAGTGCCATGAGTAATGCACATAACATGATAAAAGCTGGTACATGTTAGCAGTTGAAAAGTCCAGACAGTTCACTTGCTTCTGAACCAGAGCCACTTGTTGGTTCAAGGTCAATATGCCCAGTTGAATATGTCCATTAAGATCATTTTGAATGTCCAAAGCATTGCTGACTCTTTTAGCTAGCTGGTTGACAGTCTCAGGGGCCTGCACAGTCTGGGAACTTCTGCCGATCTTCTATGGTTCAGCACTTGTTGCCATATTTGCTGATACTCCTGACATCATCATGGTGTCCCCCAGGCAAGGCACCGACTGGGCCAGGGCAACATACCTTTTGCCACAGCCATCTATCAAAACTCTGCTCCAGCTGCCTTCCGGCCCCAGACACGCTCTCTCTCGGTCCAAACTGCTGCATGGAGCGGAGAGAACTCAGGGAAGCAGGCTCGCTGCTCCTGCTCCAGAACCATTGAAGGGGCCCCACTTTAACAATCTTTTAGGGAATTTGGGTGTTGTCAACCTGTCTGGCTACTTCCTGCTGAGCAGAGGTGCTGCATTCTTGCAGGGGGGTATTTTACATCAACATTTCAGGGGGGTCTCCGTGATTCAAACCACATAAATTTGCAATGAATCCACAGGTTCTCATCCTCTGTGGAGACAAAAGCAGAACCTCTTTTCCAAAGCATTAAATCCTTAGGCCCATATTTTAAAGTCAAAATACCTTTCTTAGCAGTTCCCAGAATCAAATGTCTTTCTCCAGTACAGAACACAAAAGACAACACAATCAATACAATAACATACATCTGTACACTTTCTATCTTTTGGGGGCCCTCAATTCACCCTCCTGTCTCCTCTTTATTAGTTCCCTACTGGCCAGTCTTCCAGAGGGCATCCCTCAAAGCATCTCTGGGGATGAAGAAACACATACTCCTTTTAATCTGACTTGGCTTGTTCCCAGTCTGCAACATTTAAACCCCCTCCTGTACAAAATCTCCTGCTGACTTCCTTGTTACTTCCGTGCCTTGTTGCTGTAGGAGTTTCAGTTACTTTTTGAGACCTTTCAATTCACCCTCCCACCTCTTCTTTATACTTGCTAGTCTTTTGGAGGATATCCCTCAGAGTATCTCTGTGGATGAAAAAAAAAAAAAAACACATTACCTTCCCCAGTATGCTTCTCAATTTAGCCTGCAGACGGAGTGACCCCGTTCACATATACCCACTTTCCAGATCTTGATGGGACCTCCACTTGCTGCAGTGATTCTGCCAGTCTCTCTTCTGAAGATCTGTCAGGGGAAGTGAGGGTAGCTGGATCACAACAGCCAACCTAGCCAAAATCTATAGCTTTCCAATAATGAGAGACCTTGTTTCAAAGCAATCAGGCAGATAGTGGTAGGGGAAGACACTCTTCCTATGGCATTCACTTGTGTGCCTGTGCCCTTGCATACTGCAAACACATGCATGTATTATACATTAAGAAAAATACTTGCCAAGGAGTGTACTCAGTTCTTCCCCAGACTCATGCTCTTACCAGTTCCTCTGGGGCTTAGCCTGTAAGTGCAGGAATACAGCAGCTGAGGTCAGAGAATGGTGACTCCAACCATCAGACAACCAATACTTCTGTGAGAGGAGACCCATGTCCCCATTTCTGCCTGCAAAGTTCCTTCTCTCTTACTGCTCTGGAAGCCACTTAGCTTAATCTCTTCAGTGATCGCTGAGGCAAGAGAGAGCTAAGAGACAGGAGAGTATTTTCTAGACAATTACTCTTTGTTTATATGAGGCAAGAGAGCATAACACCCTGGCTGCCTTCTTATGGGGAAAAAATACACAGAGAAAAACAATTATTTTAATAAACCCTACCAAACAAATATTGTGAAGTTATTTCAAGAAAATGTCATGAGGAAAGTCTTGGACCAAAATGTAATGGCAATTATCTCTGAATAATAAAATGAATTGATTTGTTTTGTTCTTCGTTTCTAAATTTCTTGAAGTATTGTTTATGTTCTTTTTATTATGGTTAAAAAAAAGTATGTTATGGAATTTACCTTGCAGTCATTTGGAAGTGTGTGATTCAGTGGCCCTAAGAATATTCAGTAGTGTTCAGCCCTCAGTATTAATCTTGTCTCTGACTTTCTCATTATCCCCTGCCACTCTCAGCTCCTGGTCACCTTTATTTCACTGTTTTTTATGAATCTGTCTGCATCGTGCTAAATGAAATGAGTCAGACACCTAAGACCACTTGTATATTTGGTCCTTGATGTCCAGCTTGTTTCAGCAAGCACAATGTTTTCAGGATTTCATTATCTTCTAAGACTCATTAATATCCCACTTTGAGAATAACTGGTTTGTCTGTCATTTGTTACTAGACTTTTGGAGCTTCTCTAGCTTTGTCGTCAACACTGATGTGTAGGCATCCGTCTGAGTTCCCGTTCAGCTGTTCCACGTCCATCCCCAGCAGTAGATCTTGTGGGTCACTTGGTAATTCTGTGTTCAACCTTTCGGCGATACTCTAAGCTGTCATACACTAGCGACATCATTTTACATTCCAGCCAGCAAAGCATGAGCGTTCTACTCTCTTCATTCTTGCCAACATGTTATTGTCCTTGTTGCTTTGTTATAGACACCATGATGAGTATGAAGTGAGTTTTTATTTTTAACAACAGAAGAAGCCAATTAATAGTTTACAGCAACCGAGAATGAGGCGGTAACGTGTGTCTGGGTAGTGGCAACAGGAACGTAGCCCCCTATGAGCTTCTGGTCTTCCTAGTCCATTTTAAGACAATTTTTACTAGTTTTTTCTTTTGTGTTCTAAGATTTTTAAATGTTTTTAAAAAACATTGTCTTAAAATATATGCTGACTGTTTTTATTGTCTCATTTAATCTTGTGCCAAAGCTAGACTCTGATCTGCTCAGTCAGCCTAGCTGGGTCTCGCAGCTCTTTCTAAACTGGAAGCATGTACAGTGCTGGCACAGCGCAGCTTGTGCCTGAGGCTTCTGTAGGCCAGATTCATGGAATCACTACCCATACACATTTCTGTCCTATCTTTCAGAAAAGAACCTGCAGGCTGTGTGCAAGGTGGGGCGATTTAGGACTCATTCAACTAAGAAGTCATGTAGGATTTTTAAAATTGTTCTTGAATTTAAGAGTAAGTGCCTATGCTCACCGCCGCACACCTTCTGTAATTGGGTCTAGATTCTGACCATGTTTATCTTACCTTTTATGTAATTCAAATGGTGAAATTTGAGGACAATAAAAATCATACCTGGATTTCAAAATACCTAAGAAGAGAAGCCATCTGGAATCTTGAGGGAGGAAGGATGTTTGCTGTCAAAGACAAGGAGTGTATGCAGCTGTTAATACCTTCATTTGGCAATCAAAACAAGGCATCATTCTTGGTAGCCTGATAGCTAAACTGTAACTCCTTATACATGTCATCAAAGTTCCCCAGAATTTCATTATTCGGTTCTGGGATCTGACCTGATGCCCCAGAACTTAATATATTTAGACACTGAATATTTCATTATTTTCTTTGGTTAATTGTATTAGATGCCAGGATGAGTGAAGACCATTCTCTGGTTTTAGAAAATGAAAGGACGCTAGGGGCCAGGGACATTTCCTCTCTGTTCTCTGACTTTCCAGTGGAATAAACTGACAAAAAGTAAGGAAAGTGCACAGGAAAGAGCATCAAACCGTCAGCATGGAAGCCAAGGTCCGGGGATGCGGTTGCCCACTAGCCCCAGGGAGGGGAGGGGTGGGACGGAGACTTTGAGGAGCTGTGAATTATTACCGGGCAAACAAGACCTTGAATGAGCCCAAAGAGATGCATACTGCCCTATAATGGAAGTCTGTCCAGATAGGGTTATACTCCTCAGCCTTTCCCAGAGTCAAAGGATTATGTTCCCCTTTGCAATCTGTTCTAAACACAGATAAAGTTTCAGAGGCTCTTTCTCCTTGTAGATAAGCCGACAATAAGATTCTCTTTACAGCAAATGGAGGCCACCACAGAAAACTACACTGGACACATGTAGAGATCAATATCATGGGGAGCCCATCCCAATCGATACATATACATCACAGCTCCTGCAACATCAGGGAGCATCATGGGAGAGGGGACAGGAAGATTATAAGAGCCATAATACCTGGAAGTGTGCTGTGAAACAGTCTAGCATAGGAAGGACTGCATAAACAAGACCTGGACAACAGCAGTGTTGGCAGGCATGCCAGTGAGGAAGTGGGGATGATTTAGGGGTCATCCCCGCCCTGGACAAAGAACTACAGGCAACTAGTGACTGCTGAAAGAGGGTGAATTCTCAGATCCCAGGGATGGACCCCCCAGTTAGTTTTCCAATTCAAAATAGGCTTGAAACACCCACAAACAACAAAAATGGCCTCAGCAGGTTGTGTTTATAGATCTGTGAATACATAATATATAACTAATAATCAGAGAAGAAGCTATTAATCCCAGAGGGGGAACATGGAAGGAACTTGGGGGAAGGGACTTGAGAGGGGCTGGAGGGATAAAAGGGAAGGGGAAAGTGATATATTTTAATTAAAAATCTATTTTAAAAATCCTTTCATTGAATACCATGCCAAAGGTGCCGTGACATTTTTTTTTCAAGTATGTTCTACACCCCAGAACAGTCCGGTGGGAACCTGTCAACCCAAAGTGGTATAATCCTGCCAGTTGTTTTGGTTATGTGGTCATGATGAACTGTAACTGGATATAGCAAGAGCCTAATTTGGGGTCATGCATTACCAGTTTGCTTAAAGAGGGAGTTCCACCATATTGACATCTTTCAGTCAAGGCTAATGGTGAGGTCCCAATCAAAATTCTGGATATGAAAGTGCAGGTGAGTTTGCTTGGTTGGTAACAGTCTAACCACATTGCCAGCGTTGGACTCCTCTCTCAGGAAACAAAACAATAGCAACAACAGAAGAGTCAAAAGATTGGGGCTCATTGCTGGATTCTGGCTCTGTCATGACCAAAGGTAGCTGGCAGAACATACCTAGCTTGAGTCTTTCTGGGTCTCCCAGGGAGGCTGGTTACAGCAATACACCTAGCCAGGAACTACAACAGCAGCTTTGTGTTTGAGAACCCAGACTACCTTGTACTCTGCCTGGCCTATTCTGCTCTGTGTCTTGACCCTGTGATAAACATAACCACAAGTGTAACAGCTTTCTGGAGCTCTGGAGGTTGTCCAGCAAACTTCCCTTCAGTAGAAGGGTTTGGGCACCCTTGAACTTACAACTAGTTTTAGAAGTTCAGGAGACTACTGTGTCCTCAAATCTATCAGGTTAATCCCACGCACTGAGATCAATGAGAGAAAAAGATCAATTCCTTTTGCTGTTTGTAAACACAACTACATTTCTCTTTAAAAACAAAGTTAGTAAACAAAAATACGTACCTTACCCCCTTCCCCCAAAAGAAGTATCCAGCGGAAAGATTTTAGTAATACAGAGGATAAGAAGTCTTGGAGTGTAGGGTGAGAAAGTCTGGAACTCTGAGCTTAAGAAGACTTGCATAAGAGCCAGCAATTGACCTGGGTCTCAACACAGTAACAAAAATGTGCACGTGCACCCACACACAAACATTCACACACGTGCTGTATACGAAGTTATACACTGCCGTAGAGTTTACTAAATTAATCCAGTGAGTGTGATGGTGGTAGTGAGGGCCATGCACACTAGTGGAGGCCAGAGGACAACCTCCAGGAGTCTTCTCTCATGTGGGCCGCAGGGTGGTCACACATCTTCAGGTTTCATAGCCAGAGTCCCGACATGTTGAGCCCAGGAGCAGGGTTGTTCGAACGTTTGTTTTGGGAGGAGGGGTGGTGAGCAAAAGGTGATGAATGAAATAAATGTGATCCAGCCTACAGTAGGATACTACCGGCAGAAAAAGAAATTAAATTCTGTTAGGCATACTAAAGAAGAAACTTTAAAGCTTTATGCTAAGTCAAAGAAGCCAGCACAACAAATGGCATATTATTAGAACTCCATTTGTATTAATAGGCGAATCCAGAGACAGCTCTGTGATTGCCTATGACTGGGCACGATTTAAGAGAAAATGGGGTGGGTGTAACTGCCAATGATTACAGGAGTTCTGTGGTGGTCGACAAATTGATTGTGGCCATAGTTAGACACTCTCTATACTAAAACCACGTTAAATCGGTGAATCGTATGTTCCGGTACGCGAATTAAATCTCTGCCACCACGGCTTGTTTTCGATTGTATCTGCCTTGGTAACAAGGTGAACACTGTCCTCAGTCAGCACAACCCCAAGTCAAGGCGCACAGCGAAAGTAAACCCTGACCATTTTCTCAGTGCTCCAGGAATATACGAACTGGAATCTCGGATTTCAGAGTGGAATCACGGGAATCTTTGCACGAGACAAGATCCGGAGATCCGAAAGCCGCCGTTTGCAAACCTCCCGCGACGTTGGCGGGAGGGCCCACGGTACCCATACGGAGCCTGCGCAGCCGAGTCCCGACGCTGGGGGGCGCGGACCCAAAAGCCAGTCCGACGGCGGAGGCCGCCCCGCCCCGGCTCCTCCTCTTCCCCTCGCCGCCGTCCCGCCCTCGCCCGCAAACCCAAACACTCCGTGAGCTAGTGCGCGTGATCTGCCTGTGGTCGTTTGGACGAGAGATGCTGCTGCTGGCGGCCGCCGGCCTCGTGGCCTTCGTGCTGCTCCTCTACATGGTGTCGCCGCTCATCAGCCCCAAGCCCCTCGCGCTGCCCGGTGCGCACGTAGTGGTGAGTGGCCTCCTGTTGCTCTTGCTCGGGGCTGCTTGGCGGACTTGGGCCACCGAGGCCACGGTCCTTGGAAGGGGTAGTCGAGTGGGAAGGCTCACCTGCTGCCGCCACCCCGGCACTGCCCTACCCTTCCTTGCCTCAGGAACCCGCCCACGGCGGCGCCAGGCTCCTCCCTGGGCTGCAGAGCAGTGCCACCGAGAAGGCGCCCGCCCAGTTCCCGGGGCTCTGGGGCTCTGTGCTGCTCGCTCATCAGCGGAACTGTTTGGGTCTTCAGTTCTCCTGATGAGTCAGTCCACTGGGAGACTGAGAAACTTTGCCAAGGACACAGCGGTCGGTGGCTGGCAGGATGAGGGCGCGAATCCGAGTGGGAGCAGCCACTGCCAGGGAGTCCTAAGCAGCAAGGAAGGGTCCAGGCCTCTGGGACTGGCCCTGGAAGCTGAGACTGGAGGGTGGCATGTGCAGGTGACCAAGGGCCAGAGGGTTCTAGGAAGTGACACTTCTGAGGGTGGCCTGGCAGCTTGGGCCAGCAGGCTTGTCTCTGAGCTCAGCCGCGGGAGCCTTGCTGATTGCTGCTCCAATATAATCCTTTACCGTCTTTCTGGAGTCTAAAGGATGAGCTAACCAGCTTAGTTAGGGTATTAAGATGGAAGGAGACATACATGAGTAGTTTGGTTTGTTTCTGGCCGGAAGCTCGCACAGTCCTAATGTGCAGGCTTAGTTATGTCCCTTCCCCCAAGTTCAACCCTGGCCATGTCTTGTATGGACCGCAAAACCTGAGGCACACTGAGGCAAGGAGTTGTGAATAAGGGCAGATAGTTTCTAAACTGGTACCATGCATCCCCTGAGTGTCCATAGATGGCTTACGTGAATGTAGCCAACTGAGTTCTCACTCCACTGATACGGTGGCTATTTATTTTAGTGTGCTTTATCCCATACACGGGTTTGTGGGTGACAACATGTGTTTCCATTCATTTATCCTTTGTAAAATCATTAGTTTTTCCCAGCTGCTGCTGTGCATGATGTGGAAGGAGTTAGTAAAAAGAGAAAGCCAGACTTTATAATCATGCCAAGTTTTGAAGTTTTACATCCACAAGAGAACTGCTTCAAAATCATGACTAAAGAGGTTACATTTAAGGGCCGGGGAAATAGCTCAGTTGGTACAATGCTTGCCAGTGCATCAGGTCCCGAGTTAAAGCCCCCAGCATCCAGACGGACACTGGGCCTATGTCTGTAACTCCAGCACCAGGAGGTCACAGCACGGGGCCAAGATCTGTGGAGGTCACTGATCAGCTTGCCTGTACACACGAGTGGGTTCCAGGTTCAGTGAGAACCCTGTCTCAAAAGTTAAGGTAGGAGGTGTGTGAAGAAACATTAGGCATTAACCCTTGACCTCTGCACAGGTGTGCCTACATCCACACCAAACTGAATTATCTCACAACTTGTGCTTGCAAAGAGTAGCTCAACTAGGGGCAAGGAAGAAGAGCCAAAGTCAGAATGAAACTTTTTTTTTTTTTTCGAGACAGGGTTTCTCTGTGGCTTTGGAGCCTGTCCTGGAACTAGCTCTTGTAGACCGGGCTGGTCTCGAACTCACAGAGATCCGCCTGCCTCTGCCTCCCGAGTGCTGGGATTAAAGGCGTGCGCCACCACCGCCCGGCTCAGAATGAAACTTTTGACCAACATTTACAAGGTACTTTTAACTAACCTTGATATGTCCTTCTGTCCCACTTCCCATCACTTTCACGGGTTAGGTAATGGCTGTTTAATAGACAATAAGATCTTATTCAGCATCCTATTTTTAGTACAAAACATTATATATTTATATATATATAATAATCTCTATGCCACAAAATGTATGTATATCACTATAAATTATGTGACGTGGCACGAATTATGCATATGAGTCACCATCTGCCTTTTTTTAAATAACCTGAAAATAAAAAAAATGTGATTTAGTTGCGACATATTATCAGGAGAGGAAGCCATACCCTCTATACTGTCCACCTGTGTGTCAGCATGAAACAGCCGTTACCCTACACTGTCTACCTGTGTGTCAGCGTGAACAGCCTTACCCCACTCTCCACCTCTGTGTCAGCGTGAACAGCCTACCCTCCACTGTCCAACTGTGTGTCAGCGTGAACAGCCTTACCCTACACTGTCCAACTGTGTGTCAGCGTGAACAGCCGCACCTTCCACCTGTGTGTCAGCATGAACCACTTGTACTTAATTGTAGGACAGTTCCATAGGCTGCCGCTTGGTCGCTGCGGTGAAGGCTGTGCCAGTCTCTCGCCCTTAGGTGCTTGTTTCAGTGTTCATTCAGTCATTTTTGGATGACCGAGAGTAGTGCTACCAGCAGCAGGCGGGCTCATAGTGCCAGTAGTGAGAGCTGTGTGCTGTGAGAAGGGATCATTTGAATGGGATTCGCAGCTGATTGGTTAAGAGGGAATGTAAGGAAGGAAAATTAACTGTTACCTTAGTGCCCTCCACCCCACTTCTATTAACCAATTGTCGGACGATGACATTTAACATTTTCTCAGCCATGTGAAACCTCCGAATAGATCTCGTAGCATCCAGAACATCACAGTCTAGAGTTAGCCTAACTGCATTCTCACAGGTCAGTCAAGAAGTCGCTGGCTTGGCTAGAACATCATGTTTTATGCACGCTGATCTAAAACCCAGTTCTTACTCATGTTATGGACAGCTTTATAAGTTGCAGGGCATGGATCTTCTCATTTTCTTTTTCTTTTTTTTTTTTATGCACGCTGATCTAAAATCCAGTTCTTACTCCTGTTATGGACAGCTTTATAAGTTGTAGGATATGGGTCTTTAAGTTTTCTTTAAAGTGAATAAACTCTGTTGTGTCCTGAACTCCTGGCTGATTTTTTACACAATACTTTGGAGTGTAAAGGTTCTTGGTCACCTCATTTTTACTTCCATCAATTTACTGAACAATAAATAGGTATTTTTTCATGAGAATGGCAATTAGAGAATGTTCTGCAAATTAAGGAAAGTATGTCTTTAGTACCTGCTTGAGTGAGGGATGGTATTGTCAGTGATGGTGAGATGAACTGGTTTGGATTATCCACAAGGATCTGATAGCCCAGCCAGGAGCCAAGACATATCCAGATGCTATGAAAGGTACGTTTGGCAACAAACCAGGTAGGGACGTGTTAACTGAGTTCTGAGGGGACAGTAGGGGTGAGTTTGACATAGGGGTGCTCAACAGCTAAGGCAGCATTGTAACGCATGTGAGGACATTTAGAGGCCCTGCCAAACCCACGAAGACTGAATTTTAATAAACCCCAAAACAGCTCATAAAAATATCCTGATATCAAAGGCCACCTCAAGACAACATTTAGCCAAGGCAACGGGTATGTTTTTATAGTAATCCCTCAATAGACATTTGGTTAATTATCTACAAGTAAAATCTGTCCATTAGAATCAAGGTCAGGCTAAAGAGAAAATGAGGTATTCTCAAGTACACCGAGATACATATCTGGTCGGAGGGTTTCATGATGATATGAACATTATAGTGTGGGAAAGCTCTTTCTGCATAGCTTAAGAATAGTTAAAATACTTCACAGTATCCAAATGATGACTAGGTTTTGACCAGAGGGGGGATTTTGTTTTGTTTTTGAGACAGAATCTCACTATAAACCCTGCTGTTCTGGAATTCAGTATATAGACCAGAATGGGCTTGAATTCAGAGAGCTCTGCCCACCCCCTGCCTCCAGAGAGTACTAGGATTTAAGGTGTGCGCCACGATGTTCTGCCTGGCCTTGATAGGGCATTTTAAATGAAGTATTCTGAAGCCTTTTAGTTTTTCAGCTTTGATGGTGTGTAATACGCGTGCGTGCATCTTCGCTAGGGTCAGGCCCAGGGTTCTTGCCATGTTAGGCAGGAGAGCTCTACCACTGACCTTCGTCCTGTAACGTGTTTTCGTTAGACCTAGTCTGGTGTCGATGCGCAGTGAGGAAACTGAGATTCGTTTGCATTATAATCAGCAGCACTAGCGCATTCTTCTTAGCTATAATCGTTAGGGCACGTTTCTCGTGGTGACCTCAGATAATTCTAGATGGGCGGTTTGTAGCTCAGCAACTGGGAAACAGTCAAAGCAGGAGGCCTTGTGAAAGTATAAGCCCTTTCTTCTTGCACTATGCAAATGATAAATCTGGTAAGAAGAGGTTGTAGTTCTTGCGCGTTTTGTGGTTTGTTTTTTGTTTTCTGAGACAAGACCTCACGTAGTCCTTGTATCTTGAAAATGCCCATGCTGTGGTGTCAACCTTAAACTCATGATCACCTGTGAATACTGAGTGCTAGGCTTGTGGGTGAGCTGCCACCACATCCAGCTTGTAGATGAGTTTTTAAAACCCCTAATACAGTTATGCGTTAATGTTACATGGAGCTCAAACCCAGCGCCTCATGAATACGAGGCCTGCAGCTGAGCTACACTCCTACTGTTCCCATCGCAGATGCTTTAAGTAGGACTTTGTGCAGGTGCTAAGATGGTCTCATTGGTGTTCTTTGTAGGTCACAGGGCGGTTCCAGTGGCATCGGAAAGTGCATTGCTATCGAGTGCTTCAAACAAGGAGCGTTATAACTCTGGTTGCACGAAATGAGGTAAGTGGTATAGGGTCCCCAATGACTAACTTACTAACGCAGTGAGTTCAAGAGACTGTCCTGGTGCTCCACACCTGTGCTGGGACGCCTTCCTCCCTGATCTAAGGTGTGACTTCCGCACTATTGGTTCTTTGTATTGAGGCCAAGATCTCTCTGCTGAAGTGGATTACTGCCGTTGACATCCCAGGCACTATCATTCTAGGTAGCCCCGAACTGAGGGGGGAAATGAAGGCATTGTTAAGAAGCACATCTGGCAGAAGGCAAACAGATATGCTGGTGGTGGCAGCATTAGAAGTTGGTATGTGGGGTGCTTATCTATCGTTTCTCTCTGTAATTTGCTCTATGCATGAAGGCATCTTGTGGAGTCCCACATGCCCCAGGGAGTTTCATCCCTCCAAATATGTATAGCAATTAGTTTTTCCTGTTCTAACCAATTCAGGGGGCTGTTTTTCTTTATATTGGAGGTCCGTAGTCTTGCCAAAGCAGTGACTGAAAACCCTTCGTTCCTCTTCGGGGTCTGGGGATGGGGCAGTGGCATGGCTCTATGGTCGCAGCTCTGCGTGGCTTGTAGAAGACCTAGACAATTCTGTTGAACATGGAAATGAAAAGAGGGGCTTGGCACTTGCGTGCCTGGTTGGCTGAGTGCTTCCCTGGGGTGTGTGTCAACTCCAGGTAGAACTCAGCATGAAGTGCATGCCTATGACCCCAGCACTAGGGGTATACAGGCAGAAGGATCAGAAGTTCAAGGTCACCTTCATCTAGACAGCTAATTAGAGGCTAGCCTGGCCTACAGGAGACCCTTTAGGGAGAGGGAAGGGAAGGAAAATGAGCTGTGCTGCCTCTGCCTGGGCGATCAGCTGCCTAGGTAGGGGAAGGCCGGCCAGACAGGATCTCTGGAGAAAATACATGAAACTAATGACCCAGAATTAGGCTAAAATATCGAGTTTCTTTTTTAAAAAAGAAGAAAGTGGCTGGCTTGGTTATACACACTTTACAGTCCCCTAACATGAATGGAAACATGGGTGTAGTGCAATGCCACTGATGAGTTTTAACAAGATTATGATTTGGCATGAGAGCAGCGAAGGAGTGGGTACCCCAGCTAGCGGGTGGGAGGCCCGTACCCCAGATAGTGGGTGGGAGGCCGGTACCCCAGCTAGCGGGTGGGAGGCTGGTACCCCAGCTAACGGGTGGGAGGCCCATACCCCAGCTAGTGGGTGGTAGGCCGGTACCCCAGCTAGCGGGTGGGAGGCCGGTACCCAGCTAGCAGGTGGGAGGCCTGTACCCCAGATAGCAGGTGGGAGGCTGGTACCCCAGCTAGCGGGTGGGAGGCCCATACCCCAGCTAGCAGAAGCTCACACAGGGCAGTGTTGACTGAGTATATGGAGAGCTTTCTGACACGAAGACGTTCTTTAGATTTGCATATGATCTCTCCAGGTAAGTATGTACTGTCTGCAATCAGTCCCAGCATTCAATAGGAATGTATGATTTTGTTGTGACATTCGTGTTTGTAAACTTTGCTTGTCCCTTGAAGATGCCTCCCCCCCACCCCTTCATGAGACAGTCTCTATGTCATGCTAGCAGATTGTGGCCTTGTCTGACTTCTGATTGGCCTATCTCTACATCCTCTGGTCCTGTGTTACTCCAGGCTTGGTTTTAGCCTTGCTGGGTATTAATCCCAGGGCTTCCTGCGTGCTGGGACCTTCCCCCTTTGTTCTGTTACAGCTCTCAAATTATATTTAAATGTATGAAAAATTAAGGTTCTGTAAGCTTAGGTCTGTTTTTTTTTTTTGAAAATAACAAAACAAAATGGAGGACTTGGAAAAATTTCACAATGTTTTGAGTAACTCTGTAAGTTTGAGGAGTATTTTTGAAAGTACTAAGACGTGTATTATCCAGTCCTTTAAAAAAGTAATTGCTTCTTACTGTGTTCTTAAAGAGAGGAGGAAAATACTGATTTGCCTTACATAAGCCGTCACACACCTTTAACTCCCAGAACACTGTGTTGCTGTGTCTCTGTGTCCCTGCCAACTGCTGTTAGCAGCCATGGACGACCATCTACATGAGTGCTGTGAATTCGGATCTGAGTTCATTTACTTTTCTTCCATCTCTGTGATGAATTTAAAACTTGCTGTGACTTATCCATAGCGTCACATATTTTTCCTTTCTTTCTCAAGCCCATCGTTAGCTACTCTGGGTTATAGTATCTGTTCCAACAGTTACCTTTTCTTTCCTTTTTTAGCAAATGCAGACAGCATAATATTTTCTGTATTGCTTTTAGGACAAGCTGCTGCAGGCGAAGAAAGAAATTGAAAAGCACTCTATTAATGATAAACAGGTAAGGTGGAGCCTTAGGATTCATTTTCTATCCTGATTGACAGTTGTCTAAAGGGGAGAAAGGGGTGCTTCTTTTGCAGGTAGATCACTGAAGGCTTTTTTGACTTTCCCAATTAAAATACATTTTAGGCTGCCTTTTAAAGAGGTAAAATTATTTACAATGACTAGGATTTGGGTTAGTACAGAAACCAAATGATTACAAAACAAACAAACAAAAATAACTTGAACAAACTACTTAGGTGGAAAGAACATTATAAAAAATTAGTTGTGTAACTTGGGGTGCCAAATGATATGCACTGCATGTATATCTTTAATGTTTGCTCAGTGACAGGATAGCTACTGCACAACCATAATGTAGTTTAAAGAAGTGGGATATAATGGAGTTTCTGACCCTTTCTTCCCCTAGACTTGTGCCCAATTCCGCCAGCCTCTCTTTTTAGAGACCACTTCAAACTCGGCTTTGATGTTGTTCACTCTTTGCTTTTCTTTACAATTTTGTCATCTATGGTAGTGTGTGTGTCCCCAAATAGTGTTTAAGGGTCTTTCGTTGAGCCTGGAGCACATGAATTCACTGGACTGGTGGGCCAGCAAGCCCCTGCTTGGTTGTCTCTACATCCCCAGCACTGAGACTCCATGGGGGCTGAGGATCCAGGACTCAAGACCTCACTCTTGCATAACTAGCATTTTGACAACTAGCCATCTCAACTCCTAAATAGTATACATATATATGTAAGGTATATTTTTTATATATTTATATTTTAAGTTCTGTATCTTTTAGAACTTTGGCATTGTTCTTGTTTTCTTATCTTGCCTTCATGAGACTGTTCACACAGTGTGCAGTTGCAATGTTTAAGACACACGTTTCCTGAATTTTTATACAGAGTTGTGCAACTGTACCCACAATCAGTTTTGGAATGTTCCCAGCACTGAAGTCTCCATTCCACTGTTAGCAGTCACTCCCTATTCCTGCCCTACTCCAACTAGGCAGGTACCAATAAACTTTATAGTTTAATAGATTGATATGATATTGTAACATTTTTATGCAGTGTTATGCAACTTTATTTCTTTGTTCTATATTATTTTTAAAATTCATCTGTGCTGCTGGATATAAATAGCTTCATGTGTTATCTTCTTTTTTTTGAGATGGCTCTTTCTTTGGCTATGCTGTCCAGGCTAGGCTCAAATCCTAAGGCTCAAATGATTCTCCAATCTCTACCTCCTAACTAGATATAATGATAGGCATGCATCATTATACCCACCTTCACTAGAATGTATTGTTATTGTCATATAATATGTACTTGTATGCACAAACCACTTTTACTATCTGTTCTGTAATAGGTATAAGATGCTTCCACATTTTCGTCTTTGTTTGTTGTGTCAGCCAGCTTTTCAGTGTGGTCTCCTTGTGCACATGCTCAAAATGACTATTGCTTTGGGGTGTGTAACAAGGCAAAAAAAAGCAAAGATGCTCATCTCTTAATGGTTGGAAATGGAGGAGGTGGTCCTCAATATCCTCTCCACCCTTCAAGGGCACACCTCAGTGGTCTAAATTCTTTTGTGTTAGGGCCTGCCTTTAAAAGTTCTTGCTACTCTGCCAATAACAACACAGACCAAGCCTTTAACATGGAACCAGGGATACAAATTTAGTACCAGACTTCCCAAATGCCTGCCTGTTTGCTGTGGCACCCATCACCATCTCTCCTTACCACAACCCCATACCAGCATATTATTTCGTAGATGTGTTTTTTCCATTAATGGCACTGACTGGATGTAGTGATTGAGGCGACGTGGGCAAGCCTGCTTTTCATCCCGCCCAGCTCCCAGCCACCTGGCTAGCTTATGCCCCGAAATAACAACGCACAAATTGTAATCATTTAAACACTGCCTGGCCCATTATTTTCAGCCTCTTATTAGCTAATTCTCTCACATCTTGATTAACCCATATTTAGTAATCTGTGTAGCACAACAAGGGGTGGCTCACTGGGAAGATTCTAGCCTGCATCCATCTCAGAGAGGAGAATCATGGCGACTGTCTGAGCCATCTGCCTCACTTCCTTCTTCCTGTTCTGTCTATTCCACCCACCTAAGGGCTGGCCTATCAAATGGGCCAAGGCAGTTTCTTGAAATTCATTTCATTTCAATGAAATCAACACAAACAGAAGACTCTCCCACATCAACAGGAGATTTCAGACACTGAGATTTTATGTCCAGATTTGACTTTTATTATTGGAAAGAGTTGGTTTTATTTTAAAAAAACATCTTTTATAAACAGTTTTGATAGACCAACACAATAAAGACAAATCCAGATGGAAAGACTCCAAATGTGTCAGAGGTTGGGTAAATGTATGTAGGCTTGAGAGAGAGGAAAAAGAGACTAGACAGTTATAAAAGAGTACAAACAGTCATAGATAAAGGAGTAAGATAGTAAAATAAATATGAAACTTTAAAAAAGTAATAGAGTAGAAAAATAAGCCACATAAAAATGGGATATATGCAAAGAATCTGGGTTATGTATATATTCTGCTTCTTTTGAATTTTTTGACTGGGCAGGAGTAAGTACAGAGAGATATTTCATTGTATGGTCTGCTAAGATTAAACCAACATAATACTTTAAAGGATCTGGATTTCAAAATTTGAGTCTATGGATTATTTCTTTGGAAAAGAGGTTCTTCTTTTGTTTTCACAGAGGATGAGAACCTATGGATCCTTCCAGACTAATGTGGTGTGATGAACCAAGAGCCCCTGAAAGGTCCCTGTGAATGCCCCTCCCAAAATTACTTTGCCCAACATTAAAGCAGGAAGCAGTTTGGAGAGAACTCTGTCCAAATTCCCCAAATATGTTTATAAATGTTTGTTTACATTTAAAGGGGGATATGCTAGAAAGCTTGTGTTGGTATGGATCTTGGTTATTGATTGCAAATTTTAGGTCAATTTTTGTATGTTTATTTCTGTCTTGATTAAGCTATTTTGTTTGTGGAGCTCATTTGCAAAAATGTAATGTATAGTTAAAAAAATATAGTTTAATAGATAATCTATAATAGTCAAGCTTATGGTCATGTTAGGTTTTCTAGCTATAAAGAGATATATTTCAGATTAGATAGGTATTCTTCAGATCTTTCAGAGACCTTTAGAATATGGCCATTTAAAATGTTTAAGAACTTAGGACTTTTCATGACAATGAGATATGTCTGCTCCTGAGAGTACCAATAACTTTAAGAGGAAGATGGGGCCTCTATGGATGGAGTAGGTTAGCTATTTGGACAAGAAAATGCTCTTGCCTGGACTTCTTGATGTTATGCTGATGAACTGGACATGCAGGGCCCACAGAAAAATGACTGTGAACTTGCCTAAAGGTGAGGCAGCCCTTCAGGGTTCCTGCTTAATGAAAGATTCTGCAAAACATTCTGCAGAACACAGAAGAAAGTGACTGACAAACTGCTAATATTAGGCAGAAATGTCTTTGAAATTCCTGCTTCATGGGAAAGTCTGTTCGATACTGTGGGCCTGTAGGCTGAAGATGGATTGCCCCAATGGTACAGAAGAACTTTGGTGAACTGTCCAGGAAGCAAGATGTCTCTAGTCAATTCTAGAGTTTTGTAACTTGCTTACAATGCACTTACTGTAACTTAGGTAATATTATATCCTTCTGGGGTCTTTGATGGAGTTGAGAATAGACAGTTATAGTTTTCCTTAGTTATTATAAAATATAAAGTAGATATAAATATTGTAATTCTTGCTTTTGTTTATAAGTAATCATTGCTATGTTAAAGTTAAAATCTTCCTTTTAATTTAGACAGAAAGAGGGATGGTGATGTATACTGTGAATATGCTTTATTGCCATTGGTTAATAAAGAAGCTGCTTTCAATCACTGGCTTAACAGAATTTAGCCAGGCTAGAAGAGATATATAGGCAGAAAGTAGGCAGAGTCAGGAGAAGCCAAAGAGCCGCCAGAGGAGAAAGACATGAGCTGTTAGCTGGAACCTTGCCGGCAGGCCACAAACATCATGGTAAATATTAAAATAGTGGAAATAGGTTAATTTGAGATGTAAGAGCTAGCAGTAAGAAGCTAGAGCTAATAGGCCAAGCAGTGATTTTAATTAATACAGTTTCTATGTGATTATTTTGGGTCTCGGACAACCAGGAACGAAACAAGCAACCTCCACCAACAAGACCCTGTTTCAAAAAACACAATTTAGACACCTCTATCTCCAATATTATTTTTTATACTTACTGTGTGTGAGAGCAAGAGAGGGCCACAGACACACACACACACACACACACACACACAGAGAGAGAGAGAGAGAGAGAGAGAGAGAGAGAGAGAGAGAGAGAGAGAGAGAGAGAGAGAGAGAATAACTCGAAGGTGTCAGTTCTCCCTTTCCAAAATGTGGATCCCAGGAATAGGGCTCAAGTCATCAGACTTGGTAGCAAGCAACCTTACTGATGAGCCTCCTGGCAGGCCCTGAACCCTTCCCTCTTTTTCCTTTTTTTTTTTTTTAAACAGGTGGTTCTTTGTATATCAGTCGATGTGTCTCAAGACTATAACCAAGTGGAGAATGTCATAAAACAGGTAAGAGGCTATTCGGGTGATTCCAGTTCAGTCCTTGACTTATGAGTACTTATTACATTTTGCTTTGTGACTTGGAGCTAACAGCTCTTTCTGTAGGTTTAGTGGTTCATTGGATTTTATTTATTGACCTTGTTTTTCTACACAGTGACTCTTCTATTCTGTCATGTAATGTTCTGAACTGTTCTTCCAGGCACAAGAGAAGCTGGGTCCTGTGGACATGTTGGTTAACTGTGCAGGAACGTCTCTGTCAGGAAAGTTTGAAGAGCTTGAAGTTAGTAGTTTTGAGGTAAGTGGCAGGTGTTTGTTTACCTGGAGTCAAGATGATGTATCTTCTATTTTAAAATAGACCCACCAAGAATCTCAACTACTAATTTACTTTAGTACCCAGGAAATGGACATTAGATTTGAAATCTAAGTACAAAGCATTTTGTGGTTGGCAATCCATCAGTCTTGTTTTTAGTGTTCTCCTAAGCTTCCATTAGGGTAATGGGGCTTGAAATCTTGACTCTGTTAAGTTAAATTACTCTCCTTTCTTAAAGAAAATAAGACTGCTGGACCAGCATTAAGGCTTTCTTTTCATAGGCTCTAGGAAGTACCATGCACTCACAGATACACTCAAGGCTTGTAGGACAATCAGAGAGTAGCAATAAGCAGAATGGTAGAACCTGCAGGTCCGAGGTACCATTATCAGGTTGGCATACAGGAGAGTTGTTTATACTTATGTACGTTCATCTGGGAACAATGGAGGCGAGATTTGAAAGATGACATCATCAGCTATATAAATAATCAATTTAGGAAAATCATCTTTGTGGTCTAAATATGAAATAGTAAAGCAAAAGACTTGGGGATACCCAGAAAAGAGGAATGAGTGTGTGGATATGTATATATCTGTGTGTTTATCTGATGTGTGTGTGTGTGTGTGTGTGTGTGTACACATGTGCATAAGATGATGCCCTAAGAATATTCAGACTCCAATGAGAACAGGGATAAAAACTGGATTGAGGAATAAATAGTTACTAAATTGAATGCTGAGACACCAGGAAGTAAGGTGTGTGTGTGTGGAGCAGAGGGATGGGTGTGTTTACATTTATGTCTGAGATGGCCATGCCAGTGTAATCACAAGGGTGTTTTATGAAGCATTGAATGGAAATAGAAGCAACTGAGTGTGCAAATCTAGGTCGAGTATTTGATGTTGTCACTGAAGAGACACAACTCATGACTGGGGTGCTTCAGTTGGTCCCATGTGGCTCCTTTGGGTGACATTTCTGATACTGTACCCTCTTCATTCTGGTCTTCACTCTGATATCTTTTTCCTCTGCAATTTTGCCTGTAATCCTTCCCTGTAATAAATCCTCTATTGCTATATGCTGAGGACTTTGAGGACTTCTAGCGAATGACCAAATCTGGCTTGGTCTCAAAGACCCCTGTACCCTTCTCTTTATTCTCTTTTTAATGATTTTCCTCTAAGTTTCCTAGAGGCGTATCTTATCTTTACCTGTGCTGTGAATGTTGGATCATCTTTTGTTCTACCAGAATCACTCCTTCATGTATGTGTTTGTTTCTTCGGAGAGGCTGGTATTGTGTTTTGTGTTGGAGGTTTCCCTGGGTGTCTGTTGACCCTTGCCTGTGTTTTCATATTGTACTGGATGGAGAGTTCTCTGTCCATGGGTGGAGCCCTCTGTAGGGGTTTGACCATGTCTTAGGGGTGCTTGGAGTCTGATGTGGGATGTCCTTGTGTATATTTGTTGTTTTTATTGGTTGATAAATAAAGCTGTTTTGGCCAGTGACTTAGCAGGGTAAAATCAGGTGGGAAATCCAAACAGAGATATAGAGAGTAGGCAGAGTCAAGGAGATGCCATGTAGCTGCCAAAGGAAAAAGGTGCCAAAACCTTACCAATAAGCCACAGCCTCATGACTATACACAGATTAATATATATGGGTTAATATAAGATATAAGAGCTAGCTAAAAATACGCCTGAGCCGTTGGTCAAAGTGTTGTAATTAATATAGTTTTTCTGTGATTATTTGGGTCTGGGCAGCCGAGAAATGAAAGTACAGTCTCTGTTTACAAATGGTACCCACTATTTGATCAAGGAAGACCCCCTGAAAAATCTCCAATGGGAACAGATGGCCCAGGTGATCCAGCATTTAAGTGCACCTCTGTCACAGTTTCCTCTGCATCCAGACAGCGTCCAGACTGCTGGCTGAGATCATCCAGGTTCACAGAATACCCCAGTCAGGACTTGATCATAATCCTGAATTTTCTTTAGGTCCCCATAAGATTATCAGCACCCCCAGTCATCAGGATGTAGCCTAGAAAACTACGCCAACATTTCCAAAAAATGGATTATGGATGCTTGTCTTTGTTTAGAGTGTTGGTTACAAGTTGTTATAATGGTCAAGAAGAAAGCTAAACAAAGGAGATTAGATTCAGAGTTCTTGTTTTGAAAGAAAAAAAGGAGAAGTGCTGTGGGATAATGAATTTGTGCCCTGTGAAAATTTGTCACTCATACTGGTTTAATAAAACACTGATTGGCCAGTAGCCAGGCAAGAAGTATAGGTGGGACGATCAGACTAGGAGCATTCTGGGAAGAAGAAAGGTTCAGTCTGTAGTTGTCACCGAGACACAGAGGAAGCAAGATTAAAATAATGCCCTGAGAAAAGATACACCAAGCCACATGGCTAAACATAGATAAGAATTATGGGTTAATTTAAGTTGTAAGAGCTAGTTAATAAGTCTGAGCTAGTAGGCCAAACAGTTTATAATTAATTTAACCCTCTGTGTGTTTCTTTGGGACTGAAAGGCTGTGGAACCAGGTGGGACAGATACTTCCATCTACAGGGGTCAGTATATCTAGGTCTTTCTCTCTAATTTATCCAGAGCCCCAGAGAAGTGACCTAGGCTTCTGCCTGGGAAATGGATGCATGCCCCACTATTAGAATGGAGTCTGCATTCAGTGTCTACAGAGATGTTCTAGGTAAATGGAGGTCTAACTCAATGTATGTCAGTCCTTTCTAAAAAGTTTGTCTTCTGCCAGCAAGATACCACTAAAATTTAACTTTTTTTTGTTATGTCAGTTTTTAAAAAGGAAACTAAAACCCTTATAAATAACTGAGGTATGTTTGTTTAAGACACCATGTCACTGCACACCAGGCTGGGCTCTTGCACTTCTGCCTCAGCTTCCTAAGCACTATTATCACAGGTCTCTGTCATCTGTCGCCTGGCAAATTTGGCTATTTGAGAGCCAACAATTTGAAGGCGTTTATCATATTGTGGTGTTGCTTAGTCATCTAATGCCAAGACAGTTTTTGTCTCCCCAAAGGATACCCTGCACTTTAGTCAGTATTTCTCATTGTCCCAGACCCTGACTACTGCTAACCCCTGTATCTATCTGTCTTGCTCACTAATAGAAAATGTGATGAATCCCTCTTGCGTCTGGCTTCTTTCACATAGCATAACGTTCTCAAGGTCTCTTCACGCTGTAGTATATATCAGTGCGTCATTTGATTTTCTGGGTTGGTAATGGTCCCATTGTGCGGCATACTGCAATGTCCTTGTTTGTTTATCATCAGTGACAATTTGGAATCTTTTTGCCTGGCCTAGCTACATCCCAGAAGGTTGTATTGTACAAGCCTGCATTTTTAGTTTCTCTGTTGTCATTCAACATCCAGTGTCTAGTCTTGCCACTTGTCATTCTGATCTGCAGCTTTCAAGATGCAGTTGCTTTTCCTTTCATTTTCATTTTGTTCTCTTAAAAAGGTGGGGGTTGGGGACTGTTATTTGGGCCTAATGGCTCTTACAAGCCCAGCTCTTGGGAGGCTGAAGCAGGATAATAAGCATGACTTTTAGGCCAGCCTGGGCTATGAAGTGAGTTTCAGGCCAGCCTAAGCTACAGTGTAAGACCCTGTATCCAAAACAGACAGACAATTAAGCATACTGTTTACTGGTGTTTTAGAGGGTTCTCTGGAAAGAGCTGAGGTGAGCACATGGTCTTACTCTTTCTCAGGTAGCTTTTGGGGTGTCTTACTACTAAAATAATATAATGTGGGGCTGCAGGAATGGCTCAGTGGTTAGTGTGCTTGCTGATCTTGCGGAGGACTCAGGTTCCGTTCTCAACACCCACCCGATAATTCACATCTGTAACTCCAGTGCCAAGGAATCCAGTGCCCACCAGGCACACACATATATGCACACATGACACCATATACATAAAAACAAAACTTTTAAAATTAAAACAATGCTGTGATAGTAAAGCATATTCTGGAAACAAGCAGAAATCCTAATTTCTGAACACAATAAGTATTTTCTGTTTTTCTTGGCATTTGCAAAATAAAATAGTGAGAATTATGGTCTACATAGCTCCTGCCTTATACTTTTTAAAAATTATTTGTTTACATTGCAACCACAGTTTTCCCTCTCACGCCTCCACCCCGCCCAATTCTCCCCACTTCCCCCTTAAATTACTCCTGATGGACTCCTGCTGAAGGGTAAGGCCTCCATTGGGGAGTCAGCAAAGCCTGACACATTAAGTTGAGGCAGGACCAAGTCCCTCTCCCTGCATCAAGGTTGAACAAGGCATCCCATCATAGGAATGGTTTCCAAAAAGCCAGCTCAGGGGTACGTGCTCTCACTGCCAGTGGTCCCTCCCTCAGTTAGACCAAACTACACAACTATCTCCCACAGGCAGAGGGTCCACAGCTGTCGGTCTAGAGTTCATGAGTTCCCACGAGTTTGGTTTATCTGTCTCTGTAGATTTCCCTGTCATGTTCTTGACCCACTCACCTTGCTCATATATTCCCTCCTTCCTCTCTTCAACTGGAATCCTGGAACTCGACCTGGTCCTTGGCTGTGGATCAGTGCATCTGCTTCCATCAGTTACTGGATGAAGGCTCTATGATGACAATTAGGGTAGTCACGAATCTGATGACAGGGGAAGACCAGTTCAGGCTCCCTCTCCACTATTGCTAGGAGTCTTAGCTGGGGTCATCCTTATGGATTTCTGGGGATTTCCCTAGAACTGGGTTTCTCCCTAACCCCATAATGGCTCCCTCTATCAAGATGTCTCTTTCATTGCTCTTCCACTCTGTCCCTCACCCAACTCAACCATCCCCTTCCCTTATGTTCTCATTCCCCCATCCCCTCCCCTGTACTGTCCCCCACCTTCAGTTTACCCAGGAGATCTCATCTAATTCCCCTTCACAAGGCAATCCTATAACCCTTTTAGGGTCTTATTATCTAGCTTCTCTGGAGCTATGGATTATAGTCTGGTTATCCTTTGCTTTACACCTAATACTCACTTATGAGTGAGTGCACACTGTGTTTGTCTTTCTGGGTCTGGGTTACCTCACTCAGGATGATTTTCTTCTAGTTCCATCCATCTGACTGCAAATTTCATAATGCCATTATGTTTTACAGCTGAGTAATACTCCATTGTGTAAATGTACCACATTTTCTTTATCCATTCTTCAGTTGAGGGTCATGTAGGTTGTTTCCAGGTTCTGACTATTACAAATAGTGCTGCTACGAACATAATTGAGGAAGTGTCTTTGTGGTATGATTTTGTGTCATTTGGATATATGCCCAAGAGTGGTATCGCTGAGTCTTGAAGTAGGTTGATTCCCAATTTTCTGAGAAACCGCAAAACTGATCTTAGTCATTGTGACAGGTGTAAGATGGTATCTCCATTGTTTTGATTTACATTTCCCTGTTGATTAAAGATATTGAGAAGTTCCTTAAATGTCCTTTGGCCATTTGAGATTCTTCTGTTGAGAATTCTTTGTTTAGCCCTGTACCCCATTTTTAATTTGATTATTTTGTATTTTGATGTCTAGTTTCTTGAGTTCTTTATATATTTATATATGGGGCTGATAAAGATCTTTTCCCATTCTGTAGGCTGTCATTTTGTCTTATTGACAAAATTGTCTTGCCTTACAGAAGCTTTTCAGTTTCAGGAGGTCCCGCTTACTGTTCTCAGTGTCTGTGCTACTGGTGTTATATTTAGGAAGTGGTCTCCTTTTCCCGTGCATTCAAGGCTACTTCCCACTTTCTCTTCTGTCAAGTTCAATGTAACTGGATTTATGTTGAGTTCTTTGATCAACTTAGACTTCAGTTTTTTGCATTGCAATAAATATGGATCTATTTGCAATCTTCTACATGTTGACATCCAATTATGCCAGCACCATTTATTGAAGATGCTTTCCTTTTTCCATTGAATAATGTTAGTTTTTTTTTGTCAAAAATCAGATGTTCATAGGTGTGTGGATTAATGTCAGGGTCTTCAATTCAGTTTCTTTGGTCCACGTGTCTGTTGTTATACCAATACCAGCTTGTTTTCAGTACTGTAGCTCCGTAGTAGAGTTTGAAGTCAGGGATGGTGATGCCTCCAGAAATTACTTTTTGTATACGACTGTTTTAGCCATTCTGGATTTTTTGTTTTTCCATATGAAGTTGAGCATGGTTCTTTTGAGGTCTGTGAAGAATTTTCCTGGGCATTGCATTGAATCTGTAGATTGCTTTTGGTAAGATTGCCATTTTTACTATGTTAATTCTACCTATCCAAGAGCATGGGAGATATTTACATTTTCTGATGTCTTCTTCAATTTCTTTCTTCAAAGATTTAAACTTCTTGTTAAACAGGTCCTTCACTTGTTTGGTAGAATTACTCCAAGATATTTTATGTTATTTGTGGTTATTGTAAAGGATGATATTTTTTTCCTCAACCTATTTATCATCTGTATATAGGAAGGCTACTGATTTTTTTGAGTTAATCTTGTATCCTCTCACGATTAAAAAAAGGTGTTTATGAGTTGTAGAAGTTCCCTGGTAGAATTTTTGGGGTCACTTATGTATACTCATATCATCAGCAAATAGTGAAAATTTGACTTCTTCTTTTCCCATTTGTATCCCTTTATTTCTTTTTATTGTCTTATTGCTCTAGCTAGGATCTCAAGAACTATACTGAATAGCTATGGAGAGAGTGAACAACTTTGTCTTATTCCTAATTTCAGTGGAATCACTGTGAGTTTCTCTCCATTTAGTTTGATGTTGGCTGTTGGCTGTTGGCTTGCTGTATATTTAGGTTTTTTTTCTTACTTCTTTATCCCCACTTCCTGATAGACACCCAGTCACCCCAGGGTGTCATTGTGGTTTATGTTTAGGTCTCCAACTGGGCTGTTTAGTTTTGCAAGATGACAGAGAATAAGACTTTCATTGTATAAAGGCGATCCCATGAGCATTGTCAGGCTTTCAAGTTGAGCAAAGGTTTTAAGAGTTCTCGCCATGAGAAGCCGCGAGTGCCATTGCGGGCTCTTACCTGTCCCAGCATACAGGCTGGTGCATACTGAGTTCTTACTGTCCACCAAGATCTGTGCTAGTGCTTAGCTTGTGTTTTCCCTCTTAATCCCTACAGCATCCTGAGGTAATTCCAAGATTAACCCCGTTTTCAGCTGAGAAAGTGGGCAGTGTCTGTTTCTCATGTGACAATGGCACCGAGACTACAGCTCACATCTGTACTGTTAGCTGGTGCCATTTTCTCTCTGTTATCTCTTCTTAGCTTGGAACTGATAGGGCTACAAATACTTAGAAGCTGTCTCCTAAAACTGTCTTTCAAGAAGTATTACCTACAAGGACCTGGAAAAAAGCTTAGGGGTCAAGGATGTTTGCCACTCTAGCAGAAGACCTAGGTTTGGTTCCCAGCATCTTACACCTGTCTTTAACTTCAGCGGTAGAAGATCCAGTGCCCCTTTGTGGCCTTTGTGGGCACTGGACACATGTGATATACATACTTATCTGGAGACAAGATACCCATACCTAAAAGTATCACTATAAAATGTTACCTACAGTACACGGGGTACATTTTCTAAGGAGAAAGCTGGTTTTGAGCATTTGTGTTTGTGCATGGTGAGGGCAAAGGTTGATGTTCACGGTCCTCCTCCATCTCTCTGCTCCTTATTCCTGTCTCACCGAGCATAGAGTTCACCACACTGGCTGGGACTGTCCAACCAGCCTCCAGGATCTGCCTGTCTCTGCCTTCCTCTTCCTCCCAGTGCTTGGGTTATGGATGTGTGCCCTGCTGGGCATCCAAACACAAGTCTTCGTGCTTGCATGGAAAACACTTTCCTAACTGAACCCTCTGACCAGCCCTAATTTTGACTGTCACTCTGAGAATGGAAGACTAGGCCAGACTAGTCTTCAAAGGGTAGGTCTCCAGTGTCGTATGGTCTGCAGCATCATTCGCTGTCTCATGCTGCACCCCACCTCCAGTGGGGTGCTGCACCAGTCTCTTTGGCTTTGTCTTAGTCACTGCTCTATGGCTGTGAAGAGACACCATGGCCAAACAACTCTTTCAAAGGAAAGCATTTAACTGGGGCTGGCTCGTGGTTCAGAGGTTTATTCCATTTTCATCATGGCGGAAACCAGACAGGGGTATAGTTCTAGAGCAGTGGCTGAGAGCTTTACATCCTGGGACACACACACACACACACACACACACACACACAGACACTGAGCCCAATGCGGACTTTTGAAACATCAGTGCACACCCCCAGAGACACACCTCCTCCAACAAGGTCAGACCTATTAATCCTTCTTGACCATTCATCAGCTAGGAACCAAGTCTACAAATAGATGAGTCTCTGGGGCCATTCTCATTCAAACCACCATGGGTTTCTGTTGAAGATATTAACCTGGAAAGTGACAAAACTACGCTTGAGACGGACATAGGCTGTTGACCTTGTTCCCACCTCATGTGGCTTCTGTTCTTTGCAGAAATTAATGAGCATCAACTACCTGGGCAGCGTGTACCCCAGCAGAGCAGTGATCACCACCATGAAGGAGCGGCGGGTGGGCAGAATCGTGTTCGTGTCCTCTCAGGCAGGACAGCTGGGACTGTTTGGTTTCACAGCCTACTCTTCGTCCAAGTTTGCCATAAGAGGATTGGCAGAAGCTCTGCAGATGGAGGTAAACATGTTTATGTTTGTATGTCTTCCTCGCAGATGCAGTGTGAGCACCGTAGTTTTCTAGCATCTTTGCTGCATTGTTTGAATTCAATGAAAGATTTGTAAATCTGATACCTATGTAAAGAATTCAGTTGTAAGTTCTGGGTTTAACAGTTCTTATTGCATAAAAATAATCCTCAGGACAGAGACAAAATGATTCTGAGTACAGGGAGCTGTCTGCTGCGTAAAGTCCTGGAGATTCCTTCCTGATATTGGTCGGCCTCTGCTTCAGTGAGCCAGGGATGCCAGACAGTTTTCTTCAAGATCCATCCCGGGCTAGGGAGCTGGCTCAAAGGGTAAAATGCTTGGTACAGTGTGATTACCAGAGTTTGGCTCTCCATTTGGACATGCTGGGTGGTTGTGACAGTCTGCCTGTAATTCTTACACATAGAAGGTGAACACAAGGTCCACAAAGCAAGCTGGCTAGCTGGCTAGCTAGTCTTATCAGTGTGAGTGCAGTTGAGAGATCCCACCTCAAAGCATAAGATAATCACTCAGAAAAATTCTCAAAGTTAGCCTCAGGCTTCTGCGCACACTGTCTTAGTCAACAGAACACGCATAGCTGTGAAATTGCAGCCATCACTCTTAAGGACTCTGCAAATAACCATTCTTCTGTCTTTTTCTTCCCTTTTTTTTTTTTCTGTGTGTGTCTGTGTGTATGTGTGTGTGTGAGAGAGTGAGTGAGTGAGTGTGAAGTATGTGCAGGAGGTTTCTTCAGATCACTTCTTTTTGGAAGGGAAGTTAAGTTTTTAGTTAATTTGGTAAGTTCGTCAGACTCACATAGTCACTTGGTAACAGGCATAATAACAAGGTTGAGCCTGTGACTGCAAGCTTCCAAGTTCTGCTGCAGAGGATGTCTGTCATTCAGGGCAGAGCTCAGTGTGTGCATCTGGCAGCTGCTTCATCCAGTCGTTTCTGTCTTGGTCTCAGGATCCATGGAGGCACATGAGTTTGGGAGATAAAAATATATGCCCATATTCCCCCATGTCTGACAATAAGATATCATCTGGGTGCCCTGGTTTTCACTCCCGAGGGGACAGTGACTCCTCTCACCCTCCTGATGACAAGAGCGATTGCTCACACTGCTGGTGGCTGGATGGTGCTAAGTCTCCTTGACTCCTGTACATTAAAAGTGCTATTACTTAAATAAGCAAACAAAACAAAGAAGACTGTGATTTTATTTGGAGGAAATAAATTCAGTCTTTTGAATCCAATTTGTTCATAGTAAAACTTGCAACAGAAGATTTCCTTATGATCTGTTTTTTGAAATCTGGATAATTTGGTCAGTTTTTATGAAAAAAACCAACATAGTTGCTAAAATGCTTAATGCTCTGAGTAAAATTTTCAGTTTAGTTAATGTTTTAAGTCTTCTGTTTACCTCCCCGTTCCCCAAACTGAAGTAAGCCTCTGGAAATCTGGGCATAGTGCGTTTAATTGAATGCTTGGCTGGTATTTGGGACTGAATTTTCCTTTCTAGTCTTTTAGATACAAATATATTATTTAAAGATCTTTTTAAAACTTGATCTTTTTGGCAAGTATATTTATGAAGTGGGTTATAGTCAGAGATGTATTCAAGATTCAACCAAAACAACATAACAGCAACCCCCAACCCAGGTGTTTTTCCTACTTCCCTTCCTGAGAATGTGCAGCCCCTTCCCACCAGAGCTCTTTCCATCAGAGCGGAGCAGTAAGCTCAAGGCTAGAGTGTCTGGTGGGATATGTTCTCCTTTTAATAGACCCAGGAAGAACAGCTCTTAAGTGGAATTGTTTTTTTTTTTTTTTTCTTTAATGATAAACTGGTTCTTAGGCAAGCCATCCATTGTCTTACCTGTTTGAGGCTGGTGCCAAGTAGAAGAGAGAAAATGGAATAGGATGGGGGAGAGACAGAGCAGAAGGGGAGAAAATGGCCATTCTGCAGGGGCAGGGAGAAGCAGAGTAGCTAGGCATGATTCGGTGAAATCAGGTATCACACTTGTCATGGCTCAGAACAAGCAAGTGTAAGCTAATCTTTCCTTATGGTTGGGTTATGATATGGACAGTTAAAGAAAAATGTGGGCATAAATTTGTATGGACTGATTTTTTTTTTTTTTTTTTTTTTTGCAAATTATGTGAACAAGAATATCAGGAGACCAGGAACTATATGAGATACAGAGAGCTGTCCATTCCATTCATACCCATTCTTAGGGCTATGTTGGCACATCGTAGCAATTTAGTAAGACTTTGCTGGGTGAACAAAAGAAAGACTGCATAAATGTTAAGTTGTTCGTCACTGGAAGCATCCAGACATAGACTGGATTGCAGAGAGGATGCTAGCTTGAAATGGGTCTGTCTGATTCTTTCCCACCTTGGTATTTACAGTTCCTTCCCATGAGAGAACAGTTCTAACTTTTGGTGATCCATTCATCTCTTTGAGTTGGAGAAACATTACTTTGAAAATCGTTTTGATTTTCATAAACACTACAATTATTACTGTGGCATTTTGGGGCGGGGCACAGAGTAGGTCTGAGAAGCCAGTGTTAGTTTTGGTGAATTTGGGGGGCACAGAGTAGGTCTGAGAAGCCAGTGTTGGTCTTGGTGAATTTGGGGGGCACAGAGTAGGTCTGAGAAGCCACTGTCTGTCTTGCTGAGTTACCTAATTATCATTGACCCACTTTTTTTTTTTTTTTGAGCCATTTTTGAGTCCCAATACAGGACCAAACAAGACTACTAGAGAAAATGTTTTATTTTGTTAAGTTTCCAACTGAAAAGCAAGTGTGAGAGAAATTGCTTGCCATTGTCACAGCTGGTCCATTCACGAGCCTGATTGGCCTGTAAGGGAGCTCTGGCTGCCAAGGCCAAGCCAGGAACCCTCTTGTCCTGGCCGCACTGGCTAGGCGCCAGCTTTCACTCTTGCACCTACTCGACTGGCTGGCCTGCAACTGCTCTTTCTTTCTCTTGACCCATGTAACTCCCCTGAGGCACTGTGTCACTAAGGGAACCTAGGAGGTAAAGGGCAGGCTTCCTGGTAGGAGGATGGTGCTGTGGAGCACTGTCAGTAGCTAGCCTTGTTGCTCCCCTTCACCAAATCATAGGTCAACAGCAAATAAAAGTATCATGCCAAAATGAACTTGATGGTCTGAGCCTTTGGATTACTAATTACCAGGGTAAGAGAACAGGTAATAAGGTTGTTGTTGGACAGTATTTGGAAGACTGTCCCCTGAAAAGAAGATCCTCTGGGATTATTGGGGTGTGTTCATCAGTAGAGAAGTTGAATGGGACAGACAAGCTTTGGGAGAGCCGAAGGGAGGTTGGAATTAGGCGGTAGAGCTGTTAGAAAAATTAGCTGGAACTGGCATGGTGCTGCACACCTGTACCACAGGCATTTGGGACATCTTGGCAGAAGGCTCACCAGTTCATGTTAGCCTGGCCTTATGCAATGAGAGATCTTAGTGTCAAAGGGCAGAGGGGAGTTTCTCTATGTAAATACTGCTGAGGATGTTTGCAGTAGCGTTGCTTGACTGGTCCTACTTTGGGGATCCACCTGATGCTCCATGGGTAGTGATACAGGACCTCACCACACGTGGGTTCGGGTGCAGCAGTGGGCAGCAGGGAAGGCAATGAAAATCACAGTCTTCTGCAAGTGAAATGAACCTAACAGTATAGTATTGGAAGCAGCAGGGAAGGCAATGAGAATCACAGTCTTCTGGAAGTAAAATAAACCTAACAGGGAAGGCAATGAAAATCACAGTCTTCTGCAAGTGAAATGAACCTAACAGTATAGTATTGGAAGCAGCAGGGAAGGCAATGAGAAAAAAAGTCTTCTGCAAGTAAAATAAACCTAACAGTATAGTATTGGAAGCAGCCTGAAAGACAAAGAGACTATAACCTGTAAATAAGGGTGTAGACCTGTTCCTCCTATTCCTGCCTTGAAATTCTGCTCACTTCATGGTGGAATCTGAGTGAGCACACTGGTTAAACATGATCTGTCCACACTGGGCAGCTCCCAGCCTTTGCCTGGTCAGCAGGCAAGGAGAACCTTAGTAGGAGGTGGCTTGACGTACTTTAGAGTCGGGAATTCTTGCTAGCCATTCCAAGTCATCATCATGGAGAGGTGTCCTCAGTGCTTTTGGTGGCTATTGATTGACAGTCCCTCATGAGCCTGATGACCATCCCCTTCTAACCCTCAGCACAGCTCAGACAAGCTAATGGATGAATACAAGCGATCTATTTACTGACAGTGCACACCTTGTTTGTGACCAGGTGAAGCCTTACAATGTGTATGTCACTGTGGCCTACCCACCGGACACTGACACCCCGGGGCTGGCGGAAGAAAACAAAACCAAGGTCAGTACTCCTACATGGTTGTTTGCCTTCTGTGTCGTATGCGTGTGTGGGGGATGTGTGTTGTGTGTGGAATGTGTGATGTATGTTACATTGTGTGGTGTGTGATGTGTGGTATACATGTGATGTATGTTGTGTGTGGTAGATGTGTATGATGTGCATTGTGAATTGTGTGTGTTATCTTTGTTATATGTATTGTGTGATGTGTGTAATATATGTTGTGTGTGTGATATGTGTGTTATGTGTGATGTATATTGTGTGTGATGTGTATGTGATGTGTGTTCTGTGCATTGTGTGTGATGTGTGTACATGTATATGTGTGATGTGGGTATAATGTGTGTATGTGCGTGTGACTGTGTGTGGGGTTATGCATGTTTGTATGTGTTTGTGTTCTGTGGTGTGTATATGTGATATGTATGTATATGTGTCTATATGGGTGTATATGGGTTGTGCCTGTTTAGGTTTGTGTGTCTGTGTGTGTACTGTGCATGTTTATGTGTGGAGGTTGTACATATTTGAGTTTGATGTGTGTATATAGAAATTGTGCATGTTTGTGTGTGGGGATTGTGTGTGTCTGGATGTGTATTTGTGTGTGTGTGCACTGTGCATGTTTGTGTATGGGGAGTGTGCATGTTTAGATGTGTGTATTGGCTGGGCGGTGGTGGCGCACGCCTTTAATCCCAGCACTCAGGAGGCAGAGGCAGACGGATCTCTGTGAGTTCGAGGCCAGCCTGGTCTACAAGAGCTAGTTCCAGGACAGGCTCCAAAGCCACAGAGAAACTCTGTCTCGAAAAACAAAACAAAACAAACAAACAAACAAATAAATAATAAAAATAAATAGATGTGAGTATTGTGTGTATGCGTTTGTGTTTATGTGTGTGGGGATTGTACATGTTAGGGTATGTATGTTATGTGTGTGTGCACTCTACATGTTTGCATATGGGGATTGTCCTTGTTTGTATGTGTGTATAGTGTGTGTATGTGTTTGTATGTGGAGATTGTGTATGTTTGGATGTGTGTATTGTGTGTATGTGATTATATGTATGTCTGTGTGTCCACTGTGCATGTGTTTGTATGTGGGAACTGTCCATGTTAGGATAGGATGTGTGTGTGTCCACTGAGCCTGTTTATATGTGGGGATTGTACATGTTGGGATGTGTGTTTCGTGCATGTGTGTGTGTGCGCGTGCGTGTGGGTGTTTGTGTGGGAGGGTTGTACATGTTTGATTGTGCAAGTGTATATGGACACCAGAGACCTGCCGTGGGTGTTCTTCCTCAGATGGTGTCCACTTTGATCTTGAGTCAGGGTCTTTCACTGTCCTGGAACTGTTAAGTAGGCTGAGCTGACTGCCCTGTGATCCCTGGGGTCTTCCTGTCTCTGCTTCCCCAGGGCTAGCTCTGCAAGGTTGTGCCATCCAGGGACAAGGCAAGCCCTTTCTCTCCCCAGCCCCTCTTCTGGTTTTTATGCTACTTCAGCTCCTGGCGTTTACCTCTTAGTGGTTCCTATTGGGTCTGTTGGGTGCAGGGTGCTGAGCCAGGACTTGACCTCCCTGGGGTTCTCCAGGCAGAGCTTCCCTCCTTCCTCTGCTACCTAACCCCCTTTTTAAATGTTTAACTTAATTTTTTTCAACTTTATTCTCTCATATGTTATAGTTGTCCAACACTGCTTGCAGTCTTGTCTCTCCCAATTTCTGATTTATGTTCCCCAGATGAAGCCATTTCATCCATATGTTTAAAATCAATACTTGCATACATGTACCCATACACTCATACATACATTATTATACATATTACTTCTTGCTGGGGATGCTAATATGGAAGCCTCAGATCTATTCCCTCCTCCCTGTGTTATCTGTGATGGGCAGGTTCTGTATTTATATGTAACTACGAATATTAGCACAGCCTGAGCCTCTATAATGACACTTCCTTTCTTACATGTGGTCATTTAACTTGTGCATCTGCAGCTTGCTCACTGGGGATAACTGAACGTCCTTGGATCTGTGTGGGGTTTCTTTTCCTTTCATTGTCTTTCCTGCAAGCTCCTTCTCTGGGACTTCCTGGCGAGACACAGGCCGCTCTCACCGTTCTCAGCACTCCACTCATGCTGGGCTCCCTTTCTGTCCCTTTGTTGGACTCTGCCTTTTGCTTTTGTCGTTTATCTGCTCCTTTTGGTGGCTTTTCCGTCATCCCAGAGAAAGGCCCATGGTAGGTAACATTGGTTTAGAATTTGCCTTAATGAAAATGCTTCCTTCCTTTCTTTCTTAGTGCACGTGTGTTTGTAGTTGCTGCGTTTGATAGGTTGTTTTATTAGGCACAAAATTCTAAGTTGAAAATTGTGGTTCTCAAAGTTTTGCAGGCATTTCTCACTGAGTTCTAGCTCCTAGTGTCTCTGTGGGGACCTTGTGAACACCTGAGGAAAGCATCCTGATGGGGAAAGGTTTGCTTTGGGCCCACGTTCATGGTTTCAGAGACTTCAGTCCATCAGGACAGGGAGGACTCCGGGCAGAGCAGTTCGCTTGCAGGAAGCAGAGGAAAGGGGAGAACTGTAGCCTTGGGAACACATGCCTAATGATCCACTTCCTCCAGCAGGCCCCACCTCTTACCTTTCACCTCCTTCCAGTAATGCCATCAAAATGCACCTTCTCCCGTGGCTAAGCAGCCCTCTGTCACCCGCCCCACCCCACCCCGCCCTGCCCTGCCCCGAGGTTTGCCTCCCTCTTCCCAAGGCTTCTCTAGTTTGTTTTAGCGTAGTGGTGGTGGTCTGTGTTTTTGAGCCCTCTTCCCTTTTTATCTTTTTAAAATGTCATTTGATGTTACGTGCTCTTATTTCATACATTAGACAGTCATGGTAGCCCTTTATTCTATCAACTAATGAACTTCAGTTCTGGAACATTTTCAATAATTTTTTCATTCACAATATTTTGTTCTTTCTGGACTCTTGTCCACTTTCTAGGCTGATTGTCCCACTTCCTTCTCTTATTCTCGTTTTCTTTCTCCTTCCATTTTTCTGTTGAAATTTTTATTTCTACTGATTTTTTTTTAAAAGCTTATATTTTCTTCCTATCATGGAGTTTGTCTTAGCACTCCGTTCTATGGCTATGAAGAAAGACCAAGACCAGCATAACTCTTGTAAAAGGGAGCATTTAATTGGAACTTTCTTACAGTTTCGTAGAGTTAGTCCATTAACGTCATGGAGGGAGCATGGTGCCACAAAGGCAGGCGTGGTGCTGGAGAGTGGCCGGGAGCTAAATCCTGACCCATAGGTAAAGACCCTGGGCCTGCTGTGAGCATCTGAAACCTCACAGTGAGTCCTTTCTTTCATTCCTGAGGAGCTTTAGTCTGGACAGTGGTTGGTTTTCGTTTTGTTCTTTCCATTTTACTCTTCCTTATCTGCTTCTTTACTTGGTTGCAGTTATAGCTGCTGCAGGCATGCGGCGCTACACGTTAGTGATTGCATTGAGTGTGCCGCTGAAAGGCCGGTTATAAACCCTGGAGCCTCCTCCACCTTCTGCTTTGCCTGGAGGTGACAGGGTGGGGCATTCATTTCCTTAGATTCCCTTACATGGACATCTACTCCTTCTTCTCATCCTTTCCCCAGTGAGGAGTCTTGGGGATGTTTGGGTTAAGGCTTCACCTCAGCCCCTGGCACCCCTATACTCAAAGAGTCTGGAATGTTTGGATGGAAAGTTCCATCCCGAGCCACCTCACCTGGGAGTTGCCTCAGTCTAGACTCCACCTCCGAGAAAACCCACCAAATGATGACCCCTCCTCAGAGATGTTCAAGACCATGCCCACAGGGTATTTAAACTGCCCCCCAGAGAAAAAACACGAGGTTTCCCGGTCTTTCTTCCCCATCTCCTCTCTGAGGGCCTAGAGGCCATGCGGGAGCCTGTTAAACCTGGGCTTTTTCTAATTCGTTTTGATTTGGTCTGATTCAAATTATTGCGTCAGCTTATAGGTCTGTAAAAACTTTTCAGTGGTCTCCTGCCCTCAGAACAGTTGAGACCCTCTGTTTGATCTCTGAGACCCAATCAAAGCAAGAGGTCTGGGGAACTCACCATTCCACACCAGATTTTACTGCATTGTTCTGTTCCTGTGAGGCATCCTGTGCTGTGTGTGCTGTGTTTTTAGAACCAAGGCAGTATACAAATACTGCTGCTCTGCTGCCCTCTGTGGGCAAAGGCTTGGATCTGGTTCTTCAGCCTCCACGGCATCTATATCATGTGGACATGGAGGTTCTACGGAATGAGCTCAGGCTCTCCTGAGCTGAGTGCAGGCGTTGTTCATCTGGCTCCTCCTCCTCCTTCTCTCCTCCTTCCCTTTGCCTTGACGCAGAGCAAGCAGATGAAGTGGTTGGAAGAAACCAATCAGAACATGCCAGCTCACCCCAGGGGTAATTTTAGTTTTAGACATTTTATATTTTCATTTTTTCCTCTAATAGTGTATGTGAATCTCTGCAGCATAAAATTTGGATGTTTCTATAGTCTATTTCCTGTTTTTGTTTGGTTAAAAAAAAGATTTTGAGGTAGAAACCCACCCCATTTTCTTTTAAATTCAGCCATTTTTACAATTTCTTTGTTTTTAAAAAATAAATTAAACCCAATCCCCTGCCTCGGAGATCTGCTCAGCAAATTTTTCTGTACCTGGTGCAGAGTCCTTTAGTTTGAAGTTAAAGCTAAAGAAACGTGATAATTTCTCCGAGATTTGGTTCTAATATTGTCTGGTTGTGAGCTTCCATTTTACCTCCATTAGAATTCTGTACAGATTTTTGGTGACTGGACCCTGCGTTGGTCTGTGACCGTGTGGAAGTGGTGGATACCTTTCTCACTCAGTGCGTGTCCTCACCCACCTGGCAGGCTGGAAGAGCAAATGGTGACACCATCAGAAGGAAAAACCGACTTTTAGGAAGCGTTTTGTTCTTCTATTTTAAGAAGAAGTAGACGGAGCATGGTGGCACATGCCTGCAATCCCAGTATACAGGAGGCCGAGGAACAAGGATCAAAAGTCACAAGCCAGCTTGGGCTTCATAGTAAAACCTTGTCTCACAAAACCAGGCAAGGATGAGGAAATATATATGCTAGATTTTCCCCCTCAAGCCTAGGTAGAGTCAGAATTACAGTCTCCTTTGTCTTAATGCTTCAGTTGGAAGCTCTTTTGAAGACTTTTAGATGTGTGTAAAGTGCTACTAAGAAAAGCCGATGAAAAGAGAAAAAACTGCTCACAAGTGAATTAGGACAAGCGTGAGTACAGAGGTAGCCGTAATGTAGATGAGTGTAGAAGGGAAGGAGAAAGGGGGAGAGGGAGGGAAGAGGGAGAGAGGAGGGAAGGGGGAGGGGAGAGAAAGAGGGACAGATGGAGGAAAAGAGAGAGAGGGATGGAGGGAGAGGGAAGGAGAGAGAGGGAAAGATAGAGGGAAGGATTAAAGGAGGGGAGAGGGAGAAAGGGGGAAGGAGACAGGGAGAGAGTGGGAGGGGGAGGGAGAGAGAAAGGGAGGAAGGGAAAGGGAAGGAGGAAGAAAGAGGGAGGGAAGGAGGGGAGGGAGGAAGGAGGAGGGAGAGAGGGAAGGAGGAGAGGGAAGAAGGAAGAGAAAGGAAGGGAGGAAGGGGGAGAGAGGGGGGGAGGGAGGAGGAGGGAAAGGGAGGGAGATAGAGACAAATAGGGGGAGGAAAGGTGTTCTGAGCCAGGTCAAGACCAATAGACCTTCATCTGTCTTTTGTGGAGGTGTAACTGAGTCCCAGTCTGTAACTGTCCCTCAGACGAACTAGGGGCTGCACAGCGCTGATTCTCAGATGCCTCGCTAGTCTCTCTGCTGGTCCTGGAGGAAATAGCTACAGTTCTTCAGGCCTTGTGTCTGTCCCCAGCATCGTCATTTGCTCAGGGGGATCTAGTCAGAAGGGAGGCACTGTGGTGGGCTAGACTGCTCAGGCAGGGACCAGCCTGTGTGTCCACACTGTCAGTCACTCCAGCGTTGACAGTCCTCACTGGAGCCACACGTGACACAGAACAGCAGGGGCCTCCTTGCCCTGCTTTCCCCATGGAGGTATTCCACGGATAAAAACTGATTGAGAGCCAGGCTGTGGTGGCGCACGCCTTTAATCCCAGCACTCGGGAGGCAGAGGCAGGCGGATCTCTGAGTTCAAGGCCAGCCTGGTCTACAAGAGCTAGATCCAGGACAGGCTGTAGAAACTACAGGGAAACCCTGTCTCGGAAAAAAAAAAAAACTGATTGAGAATCTAACCTGATATTTGCCTAAAACATATGAATTTGTTTGAAGGTAGGAAATGGTAATTATTTGTAAATCAGGGCCTCTAAGACTTATAATGCAACAGGCATTGATTTGTGTGTTTCTCCACTTCCAGCCCCTGGAGACCCGGCTCATTTCAGAGACAACAGCTGTTTGCAAACCAGAGCAGGTGGCCAAACAAATTGTCAAAGATGCCGTGGTAAGTAAAGCCCTTGTGCTGTTTCTGTGCTGTTTGTGTGTGTGTTGTATTTCTGGAAAACACAGAGTCTTAATTCAAACCACAGCATCTAGCTTTTGGTCAGATTTGTCTACTCTTAGCCCCCGCTGTCCTCCCCTTAGACTTTCTGTTGATCCCATATTAGCCCGAGGGAGGGAGTCACACGAGAACGTCAGCTCCCGGGAAGCGTATGTGACTTCAGTGTTGCTTAGCGTGCATGTGCATGTGTGTGTGCGTGTGTGTGAATGTCACCTTCATACAGGGAGGGCTCTCTCCCTCCACCACGCAGGTTCAGGGCTGAACTCAGGTCATTAGTCTTGGTGCCCACCTTTACCCACTGAGCTTGTCCTGGCTTTCTTTCCCTACCCCACAGTTTGAGATCTTCTAAGGCTGTGGCCAGGCTCACAATGCGTGTTTCTTTCTCCTTCCCTGGTACCACTTTCCTCATGGTCATGATAAGAATCTGTGTCAGGCTGCTGGGCCCGCAATCTCCTTGCTGTACCTCCTTACCCGATCAGTTTGTGGGGAGTTGGCCTTAGAAGCCATGTGAAGCATGGTAGAACACCATGTATGTCACAGGTCGTTGGACGACGTTCCCGTTAACCCACACATGAGAAAAGGTTCATTCTGAGGGATGCGCATGAACCCAGGTGGCCTACATGACTTTGGAAAATCTAGGGTCCATTGCCATGAGAGGCATCCAGATAACATGGTGCTGCTTCTAAGGGGTGCAAGGACTGTTGTGCCAGGTAAGTGGAACGGAGTATCAGCAGCCTTGACCAGCAGACCTGAGGACTGAGGCAGCTCATGGGGAAAGGTGCCTGCCACCAATCCTAATAACCTGAGTTCTTCAAAACCCAGTGGCGGAAGGAGAGAACTGACTCCTCAAGCCATCCTCTGGCCTCTACATACATGCTTTGGTGCACACATACACACAATAAATAAATACACATACACATACACACAATGGGACTGGAGAGATGGACCAGTAAGTTGTAAAAACACAAGAACCTGAGTTCAGATCCCCAGCACTGACATTAAAAGGCCAGTGTGGTTACACCTGTCTGTAACCCAAGCCCTGTGCTGGCAGAGTTTGCAGACCAGCCAGCCTAGCCCGTTGGTGAGCCTACCCATGGTCATTTAGAGACCCTGAGGTGGACTCCCAGCATTGACCTCTATCTAGTCCCTACACGTAGGCGCACACCCCCATACACACACAGTGGGGGTGAAATAGTTGCCTTGGTTGCCTTCAGAGGCACAGAGCAGTAGAATAGGAAGCATGACTAGGATAAACTGGTTTGCTCTTCTCTCAAGCCCAAACAAATACCCTTAAGGTATTTACCCCCAAGATTAAAAAAGAAAATGTGTATGAGTGAGTGCTTACAAGTGTAATGTGTACCGTGTGTGTGCCTCTAAGTGTGCATGTATACGTGTGTGCTGTGTGTGCCTGCAAGTGTGCATGTGTACTGTGTGTGTGTGCTGTGCAGTGCCTGCAAGTGTGATATGTACCGTGTGTGCTGTGCAGTGCCTGCAAGTATGCATGTGTACTGTGTGTGTGTGTGTGTGTGTGCTGTGCAGTGCCCGCAAGTGTGCATGTGTACCGTGTGTGTGCTGTGCAGTGCCTGCAAGTGTGATGTGTACCGTGTGTGCTGTGTGTGCCTCTAAGTGTGCATGTATACGTATGTGCTGTGTGTGCTTGCAAGTGTGCATGTATACTGTGTGTGCTGTGCATACCTGCAAGTGTGCATGTATACTGTGTGTGCTGTGCATGCCTGCAAGTGTGCATGTGTACTGTGTGTGCTGTGCATGCCTGCAAGTGTACATGTGTACTGTGTGTGCTGTGCAGTGCCTGCAAGTGTGATGTGTACCGTGTGTGCTGTGCAGTGCCTGCAAGTGTGTATGTTTACCATGTGTGTGCAGTGTATGCCTGCAAGTGTGCATGTGTACTGTGTTTTCTGTGCATGCCTGCAAGTGTGCATGTGTACCATGTGTGTATGTGTGAGTGCCTGCAAGTGTGCATGTATACCGTGTGTGTGCTGTGCAGTGCCTGCAAGTGTGCATGTGTACCGTTTGTGTATGTGTGAGTGCCTGCAAGTGTGCATGTGTATCGTGTGTGTGCTCTGCAGTACCTGCAGGTTTGCAGGTATACCGTGTGTGTATGTGTGAGTGCCTGCAAGTGTGCATGTGTGCCATGTGTGTGCTGTGCAGTGTCTCTAAGTGCGCATGTGTACTGTGTGTGGGTTGTACAGTGCCTGCAAGTGTGCATGTGTACCGTGTGTGTACGTGTGAGTTTGTGCCCAAACGGTGGGAAGAGGGCGTTGGTTTCCCTGTAACCAGAGTTACGGGAGCTTGTGTTGCCTCATGTTGGTGCTGGAAGCTAAAGGTTCTTATCCTCTTTAAGAGCAGTAAATGCTCTCTACCATTGAGCAAGCTTCCTCCCCTGCTCCACCACCTGTGCTTTTAATGACCCCAAATAGTGCTTCCAGTTTGGGCAAGATTCATCTTGTGAGGTAGATTTCAAACTTGTCCTTTTTGACCCCATTATACTTTATAAATTATTGACACCCAAAAAACCCATATGTTTATCTGGGATATATTTCTCTTTTTCGTTTGTTGTTTTAACACGGATCTCACTGCATAGCTCTGGCTGTCCTAGAACTCACTATGTGGAACAGGCTGGCCTTGAATTCAGATATGCTTGCCTCTGCCTCCCACGTGCTGGGATTACAAGTGCTGGCATGCACCATCACACCTGACAGGCCTGTGTTTCTCAATATTTGTCATAATAGATACTGAAAGTGTAGTTTTTCAAATATTTAGTTGTAGGGCTATGAAGAGAGATTCAAGGGTAAGTTCTTGCTTTGCATATGCGAAGCCCTGGATTCCATCACCAGCACCGCTAGAGGATGATGGGAGAGATTTATTGATGAGATGAAGTCCTTTAAAATCAAGTAAATGTGAACTGGAGAGTTGGCTCAGTGGTTAAGAGCACTTGTTCCTGCAATGGACCTGGGTTGATTCCCTCCACCCACATGGAAGCTCACCACTTCCTAGATCACCAGGCACACATGTGATACACAGACATACATGCAGGCAAAACACACACACCTGATGGAGGAGTGTCTATGTGTTACTTTCATTGGTTAATAAAGAAACTGCCTTGGCCCTTTAATAGGACAGAAAATTAGGTAGATGGAGTAGACAGAACAGAATTCTGGGAGTGAGAAGGCAGATGCTTCAGGCAGTCTCCATAGGCAGTTGCCATGCTTCTCCTCTCCAAGACAGACTCAAGTTAAGATCTCTCCTGGTAAGCGACCACCTCGTGGTGCTACACAGATTACTAAATATGGGTTAAAGCAAGATGTGAGAGTTAGCCAATAAGAGGCTAAATCTAATGGGCCAGGCAGTGTTTAAAGGAATACAGTTTCCATGTAATTATTTTGGGTAAAGCTAGCCGTGTGGGAGCTGGGCGGGAAGGCAGCCTGCTGCTCATACAACACACACCAAATAAAACAGAATGTAAAAGAAAAAAGAAAGAGAATAATAGACTGCAACAGACATTAAATTCATTACATTTTTAAACAGATTTATTTGTTCTTTTAATGTGTGTTTGTGCCTGAATGTATGTATGCGCAATTCCTGCCATGGCCAGGAGAGAGCACCATATCCCCTGGAACTGGAGTTCAGGCAGCTGTGTGCCTCCTTTTCTTTCAGTTTTATTTTGTGTGTGTGTGTGTCTGTGTGTGTGCACGCACGCGTGTGTGTGTGTGTGTGTGTGTGTGTGTGTGCACGTGTGTGTGTGTGCACGCGTGAGTAGGGAGGTCAGAGAATAACTTTGGGGAGTCAGTTTTTTTTTTTGCACAGAGTTCTGGTGTGGAGCTTACGTCATCAGACTCACGTGCAAGAGCTTTTGTCCTCGGAGCTGTCCCTGTTCTTAGTTTCTTAAATACAGGGTTCCCATGGCTCTCTGGCTTCAAACTCAGTCTGCAGCTGAGAATGACCTTGAACTGCTGACCCTTCTCCCATTTCCCAAGTGCTGATGTTACAGGCATGCACTGCCATGCCTGGCTCAAAAATAACTGTTTTCAAACAAAAATTCAGTGTAAAGTGTGGTATTGTATTTTCATGAGCCTGTACAAGGTCTGCATTAATAAATGCCAGCTGCATTCCGGTGTCTGCTTCTGTGGCCAATCTGTTAAAATACTTTCTTTTTGAAACGTTTGAAGAAAATCTGACTTTAAGCAGATACATAGTTAGGAGACAACAAAGTCTTCACTAAGTTTTTCAGATAATTATGGGCATAATTTTCTTTTTTTATATTTAACCCTCAACTTGACAAAGAGCAGTTTCTTAAAGGTTGCAGTGTAAAATTAGACACTGCACAAATGAACTCTTTGTTCTCCTTGGCATTGACATCGGTCTCTAGTTTGTGCTTTGAATCTTTTACTCACCCATTGTTTGAAAACACGCATTAGTCATTTGGAAGATATGAAATCACTAGGTTATCAAAAGTCACATTCATCGGAGATCTGGAAATATTAAGAACCCAGCAGTCTCACACTGGTTGGTAAATTTTTCCCAAATTTTAATTTTTCTCTAAAAGCTCAGATTTTATCACCGCCCACATGTGTATCCCCAAATTCACTTTGTTCTCTGCCCCGTTTGTGCCACAAACCTGAGTCCGAATGCAGCCTGCTGGTCAACCGTTGTCAAACAGGAAAGTAGTCTTTGGTCAGGAAGTTCATCTCTGAGCCATGGCAAGAGGGCTTTTCTTCAAGGTGTCAGCCATCCTTAGTATTCCCAGTTTAAGCATTTATCACATGCAAAGTGGTATGTGATAAATGTATTCCTTATCCTCTAGGGGATGATCCAAGACCAGCCTGATGTCAGATGGTACTGATTGCTGTGTCTGCATACACACCCATGGAGGAGCTTAGCTAGGGATGTAGCTCAGTTGGCAGAGTGGTAACCTCGCATGCAGGAAGCCTTGCTTCCATCCTGAGTACCACATAACCTGATGATATAAATCTGCAATCCCAGTACTTGGGAGGTAGAGGCCTGAGGATCAGAGATTCAAGGTCATCCACAGTTACATTGTGAGCTCACAGGGCAGCCTGAACCTTAATGGATTAAGCCCTTGGCTATGTCGATGAAAAAGAAGTGACACATATTCCAAGTGGGACAGAGCAGGACAGCCCAAGATGCCAGTGTGCCATGCAGACAGCATGCAGTTTAACACTTAGGAATCACTTCTTTCTGGGGTTTCCACTTGGCTTTTTCAGACCTTGGGTAACTGTCAGTACAGGAAGCTGAGGGCATAGGGGTTGTATGGAAGAGAGCTGTCTCCAAAGGTTACTGTTTAATAAAATGCTGAACTTTCCTGTTTTATCAAGTGTTTTTAAGTATGATTCCTCTTTCTGGTTCTTAAAGACATTTTTCTATTGTGTTTTCTTTGTCTGTGTCTTTGTCCCTGTAGTGGAGTGGCAGTGACTGGATTAGGGCCCTTAGCCCACACTCACAGAAAACCACTGCTTTGTGCTGTGGCAGATTGCCCTTCCGTACAAACGTCAGTGATGGAGACGAGCTAAATGTCCAAATATTATTTGACAGTTGCATTGTCCCTAGACCCTTTCAGGGTCTGTGGACTTATATTTTCAAAACTGGACATGCGCTAAGTCTGTGTGTCCATTCTTTAGTGCTGGTGTTTTCTAAGTCACTATCCTACCCACGTAAGTGAGGGGCAGACTTCATTGCTTCTCCAGCACTGAACTGATTCCTTTAAACTTACTCCATACCCCTCATTTTCTCTTGCTTCCTTTTTTAGCAGGGAAATTTTAATAGTTCCATTGGCTCAGATGGGTATATGCTCTCTTCCCTGACCTGTGGAATGGCCCCAGTGACTTCCATCACTGAAGGACTCCAGCAGGTAAGCCCCTCCTTAGCCAGCAACCAGACAGACACACAGCCAGGTAGACTGACAGAACAGATGAACGGACAATACAAGGATTACCTCATCCAGCTTCTGTGAGCAGAATGCAAGAGTTTTAATATAAAGTTTCTTTTCTTTCTCTGCCATCTGTAAGTAGATAGGAAGTTGGGTAGGGGTAGGTACTGGGCCCCGCAGGTGGCTGAAGGTTTGCCTCTGTTGGGTAGCCACCTGTGTTTTCAGTAAAGAGCCCTTGCTCTACTGTGTTTGAAAAGGAGTATTGGTCCAGGATTGTGTAGGGCAGCACTGTCCACAGTGAGATGCTAGCTTAGCATCTCTCTTCTAGTGATCAAGCCACTGATAGCTGGAGGAGATTCTAGGAGAGCATGAGACACACTTTGCCCTTACAGAATTTATAGATTCATCCAGGATACATGAGAATTCCAACTCTTAGTATTTAATTTTAAAATTTTAAATGTGCATAAGTGGTTCACTTACATGTATGTCTGTGCACTACATGTATGCAGTGCCCATGGAAGTTCCCTGAAACAAGTGGAGTTGTAAGCAGCCGTCTAGGTGCTGAGAATCGAACACAGGCCCCCAGGGAGAGCAGCACCGCTGTCCGTCTCTCCAGGGCTGAAAGTTCACTTCTGTTGATCAGGCTCTGTCTTCCCCAGGTGGCAAGGTATAAGAGGGTCATTAACCTTTACAGAGTTTGCCAGGTTGCGGGTAAGACTGCTGGGTGAGGTAATGGTGACTGCAGACGTGTGGTTCGAGCTCTGACTGGAGGGATGTGGGGCACAGAACCAAGCATCTTTTCCAACAAAGCATTGGATCTGTAGGCGTTTGTGTAAGGAGCATTTCTGTAGCTCCCTAGTTTTCGCTTGGGCATTTCCTTCCCTTCTGTCTGTCACAGTCAGAACTGCACCAGCTGTCATAGGATTGCCTGACAGTGAACATTGTTAGGTAGAAAATCTGCAAGGACAGGGCCTACATCGCTCTTGTTTGTCATCGTACCCCAGCAGCTAGGATGACACAAAACAGGGTTCGAGGATGCTCTGGCTGGATGGGAGCACAAAGTCTGCAGTACTGCATCTGTCTGCAGGTAGTCTAGTCTCATGCATCTGTCTGCAGGTAGTCTAGTCTCATGCTGCACGACTGCACCTGTCCACAGGTAGTCTAGACTTAGGCTGCACTACTGCATCTTTCTGCAGGTAGTCTAGTCTCACACTGCATGGCTGCATCAGTCTGCAGGTAGTCTAGTCTCACGCTGCACGACTGCATCTGTCTGCAGGTAGTCTAGTCTCACGCTGCAGGTACTACATCTGTCTGCAGGTAGTCTAGACTCAGGCTGCAGGTACTGCATCTGTCTGCAGGTAGTCTAGACTCAGGCTGCAGGTACTGCATCTGTCTGCAGGTAGTCTAGACTCAGGCTGCAGGTACTGCATCTGTCTGCAGGTAGTCTAGTCTCACGCTGCATGACTGCATCTGTCTGCAGGTAGTCTAGACTCAGGCTGCAGGTACTGCATCTGTCTGCAGGTAGTCTAGACTCAGGCTGCAGGTACTGCATCTGTTTTCAGGTAGTCTAGTCTCACGCTGCAGGTATGGCATCTGTCTGCAGGTAGTCTAGACTCAGGCTGCAGGTACTGCATCTGTTTTCAGGTAGTCTAGTCTCACGCTGCAGGTACGGCATCTGTCTGTAGGTAGTCTAGTCTCATGACTGCCATTTCATGGAATTAAAAGTGTGCGCCACCACCACCAGCCCAACTTTTTAAAAAATCAATTTCTTTTACAAATTTTCCCTGGCAAGTAACTAGACATTTCCAGTTTGACAAGCCCTTTGGATTCCTGCACCCTGTCTCCGGCCTCAGCTCTCTCCAATGCTCACTCTGTGATGGCTGCTCATGCCCACGTGCCCAGCCAGAGACTGGGCTGTGACCCATGACTCTCCGCTTCTGCCTCTCCCGTCAGGGTCTTTGTTATCACCTCAGCACTGTCCCACTTTCTGCAGCTCTGATGGTCCCAGAGCTGAGACCAAGATCACTGCCTCTGACCTGAGTCAGGTTTGTAGTGAGCTGGAATGTGTACACCGGAGCCTGTGGGCATGGAAAGGGATGCTGTAGTCCATCCGATGAAGCGTGTAGACTCTGTAGTCCTGGCTAGCCTGGAACATGCTATGTAGTCTAAAGAGGCATTAGGCTCACACTGACCCCCCAACCCATCCGTCTACCCTCCCTAGTACAAGGATTATGGGTGTAAGGCACCACACTCCATGAGTGTGTATATTTAAATAAAATTATTTCAAAATCAGGTATCAGAAAACAGAAATTCCAGATTTCAGACGTTTCTTGGGACATTAAGAGGTCTATAGCAGCAGACTACTTTCCCTGCGGGAAAAGAAGGCAATCACACCCAGAGCACAGAGCACAGCCCTGCCCCAATCCCTGCCAGCTCAGCACCTTGCCCAGGCCACTGGAATACATACCAGTGATGTCACAGTTTCTACGCTGTGCTTGCACAATGCGGCCCTGCTCTTGGGCTGCTCACCTGCATTCCCGGATGAATCCTGCCAGAGAGCTGACCGTGTGTCTCCCTTCCCTAAGTCTCTTGTTCTCTCTGTCTGCATCCTCACATTTCCATTGGCTCAGATCTTGAGGTTCCCTTTGACTAGAGAACTAACTGCAGGCCTGTGTCAGAGCCTGGACCTACTCTTGTTTCAGCCTTATGGGTTGTGTTGTAGATGTTTTTCTTGAGGTCCCCTCCTCCTCCCTGGCCTTAGTTTGGTGCTTTATTTTAAATAACAGACCTTGGTTCCCGGCAACCAGAGCCCGTGTCCCCAGGTCCTCACGTTAGTGTGGCGCCCTTGTTTCAGGCTCACAGTTCACACTCTGCTTCTATGAGGTGTGTGCCCACCACCCAGGGCCACATGGGGTCATTGCACTGTCCTGAGATTCTCCTATCCCTCCTGAGTCCTGGCTGCTGTTATCATTTTACTTGGGTTCCCTTTACCAGCTTCCTTGGGATTTTCAACAGTCGTCCTGGCCTGCACTCACTCAGAGACTCAGATACCAAGGAGACAATTGCTCCTCTTTGCACCTGGCTCTGAGGCAGTCACTCCTCTCAGCAAAGCCTGCGCTGTGTGTCCCGCTGTCTGGTTCCGCTGCTGCTGCTTTTCTTACGTGGTGCATCCTGTTGTTGTGATTAGCATGGAGGAGGGTGCTAGTTCTCCCACACGCTCCCCCCCCCCCCCCCCCCCCCTCCTCCACCCCACCCCGTTAGATTAGCTGAGCTCATTATGGTTAGGTTTGTATCTGAGAAAATGTTTTTGTCTTGCCATTTTTTGTCTTTTCTGTTATTCCCTGACCTGGAGCTTCTGGTCCTCTTGCCTCTTCTGCAAGTGCTGTGATTGCAGGTGGAAACCACCAGGCCCATTTATGTGGTGCGGGGGATGGGAGTCAGACCTTCACACATGCTAGGAACACACTTCACTGGCTGGACCACATCCCCAGTCTGCGGATTCATTGTAAATTCACTACTGGCCTTGCCAGTCTCTCTTGAGATATTTACAAATTCACCAGGTCACATGATACTCCTTACTGTGATGATTCTCACTTTCTGCATCTCATTCTTCTCGGAATGATACCTGGGATACCTGGGAGACAATGGTTATAGTCCTTGCGTATTTGAAAATGTGTGTCTTTTTGCAATGCCATTTTGGAGTTGTGTTAGTGAGAGGTCATGGATAATTGCAGTGTTGCCCCCGAGACAGTGTTTGCTAACTTACTTGATTGTGTTTCCCTCACAAGCTGGGTGTGTGCCCACCTGTAGTCACAGCTACTTAGAAGGCTGAAGCCAGAGGATCACTGGAGACCAGGAGCTGGGACCAGTCTACCCAACATGGCGAGACTTTGTCTCCAAACGTACCAGTTCAGAGAGTAGAGGACTCTATATTTCTCCCACTAGCGTCCTCAGCACCCAGCCAAAGGGTTTAGTTTAGTACTTACAACCTGAGTCCTAGCCATAGCAGTCTGATGTAGGATGTCCATCTGAAGTGCTGGAGAGCACCATGCCTGGGACTTACAACCCTGTCTTCTAACAGTACCTGTTTTGTTCCTTTCATGGTTGCAGTTTGTTAATTCAGACAGATATTGCTGTTTATCCAGCAGATTCAGTGCCATCCGGTACACAAAGTATTCCGTTCTTGAAAATCACTGGCATTTACAAAGTTTCATTATACTTGTTCTTGGAGCAGATTGGATATGTCCTAGAAACTGTTTGGTAGAGACATAACTGCTTTAAAATGGGCTATTGTGCTGTCCTGTTGGGTGAGCTGAAAGGTCTCCTTTATCTTGCAGGTGGTCACCATGGGCCTTTTCCGAACCATTGCTTTATTTTACCTTGGAAGTTTTGATAATATAGTTCGCCGCTGCATGGTGCAGAAGGCAGAATCCGAAACTGTAGACAAAACTGCCTGATTCTTGCCCCTGGACAAGAGACTTTCTCCAGTGATTGACAGCCTGCTGCTAACGGAACTCGATCTTCGGCCTCCGGACTCCTGTGTCTTGTTTCTGAATGTGTGAGACTAGACCCAGTGCTCTTCAGACATCTGACTGCAGGCAAAGGGACAGAGGTCGTCTCTATGATGTTACTGTTAACACTATGCAAATGTGGGCCAGGGCAGCACGCGAAGTGGTGGTCGCGTGGGAAGTCGTATCAGGAGAACAGGGTAAAGGACACAACTCCAGAACGGGAAGTCGGTTTTTCATTTATCCTCCCCTCCTGTCCATAGAGATCGAGAAATGTACTTGGTGGCACGCAAGAACTTTTGAGAGTTTCTTTTGATTTCTGGTTTTAATTTTTCATGAAAGATGGTGTCTGGGTTTTTATTAGGTTTTTTTTGTTTGTTTGTTTGGCTTTTGGTTTTTAATTTTTTCAGTTTATGTTATTCAAGGTGTGTCTTCCTCAAAGCAGTGAGCCTGACTGTCAGCTCCTCCGTGCCTGTTGGGAACTCCTGCTCGTGAAGCTGGCTTCTCTCTCTTTGATCCTACAATATGGGGGATGAGAGAGCTGTGCAGAGGAAGGCAAGAGGCTGAGCCCTTCGCATAAGCAGATGGGGCTTGTCTTCTTAAGACTAATACATAGAACATTTTCATTTTTATTCATGGGGAAACACAGCCTTCTTACATGTTTTCTGAATAGAAATAAAATCGCATAGAAGCTTAAAAGTTTACAGTTTCTTCAATAGCCATGATGACATGAAGTTCACAGTTCCCTTCCAGCGAGTCTCTGTGTTCTTCCCATCTCTCTTTCTAATTTTGCTTATTCTTCTGTAGTATTTTTATAAAAAAGGGGAGGAGAACGATGGAAACCAATGCATACTTTGTTTTTACTTTTTAAATTAATTTATGAATTCATTTTAAAAATTAAAAGCATGATATTCTTATATTTTTGGTTGTGAGCCTAACCTTTAACGGCTGAGCCATCTCTCCAAAGCATGATGTTCTTATCCTGTCAGCATACATGTAGCTTTTAGGGAAGGCAGCTAGTTGTATATTTTCAGTCAAGTTACTCGTAAAAGCTGACTGATTTTGAAGACCCTCTTGGAAGTAAGATGTGCAGCTGCTCTGTCTCACACTGACTCGATGGTATCCCCAGGGTGTAAGGAGACCTTTGCTCCCCTAGTGCAGCCTGTACTCAGGCATGTGCTGTGGGCTGCAGGGCTGCCGCGCCGATGAGGCCAGTCTGTGTCCCGCTCACTCTGCTCACTGTGCAGCTCAAGGGCTGCTGTCTTTGCCCTCATGTTTTGTCTTGTCCTCCTGTATATGAAGTTGTGTATTCCAGTTCATCCCACTGGGAAAATACCTCTACTTTCAAAGAAAAAAAGACTTTTTAAATGTTAAAAAATGAGACAAAACAACAACAAAAATCTATTGAAAACCTAGAAATTATTGCCATGGCAAACATTTGTTTTTTGCTTTTCTCTCTCTCTTTTCTTAAACTGGCTATTGTTTTCAGCCTGGTATCCTGCCTCAGCCACCCGAGGGCCGGCAGTACAGCCCTGCGCCGCTATAGCCAGTGAGCCACACATTTTATTTTCTCTTTGAATTTTTCAAGCTCTTTACTTTATGATGGCTTATTTTTTAATTAATAAGATATCTAATAGCTCCATCTTTATCGAGACCTAGAAGGATATATTTTAAATGTCATTACAGAGATGACTTTGTTATGTGCATTGCTTTCCATGACTTCATTCTGTATGTAGCAGTAGGTGGACATTGTCAGAATGGTTCCGAGACTCCTGCAGTCTGATCTAGCCAAAGTTTGCGACTTACGTCCCATTGGACAGCTGCTGGAGTGAACAGTGGCGACAGGTTCCTCATTCACAGGAACTGCATCCCTGTTTGCACAGCTTCCAATTTTATTTTCTTACCTATTATTATCTGTTAAAATGTAGTCCAAGGTGTAGTCTGAGAAAGGACAATTAACTTTTTCATTATACCATTTCCAGATAGTCTTCGGGTAGAGGCTGGCTCTGTGGATAATGCCTGAAATACAGGGAAGAGCCTTGTTTCATGGGAGGAGATGCCACCCTAGCCTAGCTTGAACTCAGGTCTGCAGCCCGTGACACCATGGCATGAGCCTTTTTGTTCACTGTGAGAGGCCCCAACACCCTCACTCAGAAAGCCTCAGAAGAATCTTCTAAAGTTGATACCGTAATTCATTTGTCATCGACTTGAACTTGTTTTGAGAATATTGTAGTTTGTTAACTTTACCAGACTCCGTGCAGATGTCCTGTGTGTCAGTATGTGTTCTGCGTTACCTTTGAGAAGTCTGGCCGAGCATGAACTTTGACACACAGGCGGCATCCCACAAGACTGTGATTTTATCCTAGGCGTGGAAACGCTAATGGCTTCGTGGGGGACAGCTTGGTTGTTAGGGAGATTATTAACTTTCTCCTCTTGCTGACAGTTGACCGCAGGGCATTCTTTACCTCTGAGTTACTAAGCCCAGCTCTAGGCTTGCAGTTCTGTTGTAGTGTTTCCTCGGAGTGACCAGGAGCTTGTGGGCTTTCAGTTCTGAATGCCTGCTCTGCTACCTTGGGTTGTATTATTTTATTGGAATATATCCTATCTTTGAAAATTAACATCACTCTGCTATTAAAATTCCAACATAAATTTGGGGACCAATCATAATTGAGAATGAATAGGAAATAATCTTCATTTACTTGTTTTTAAACAAGAAGAGTCCCAGACTAGGAAGTGACTCAGCGGGAGAACCCTTGCCTAGCCGTGTGAAGGCCTGGAACTCACTCCTCAGGCCAGTCCCAAAACATCTTTTATTTAAGGTTATTCTCTCCTATGGCTTTAAAATTTAACAATTTACACAGTTGATTATTTAGAATGTTACGGTCTCTTTTTATTAATACTTATATATAATTTAGTGGTCTTTATTTATCTGGACCTATTAAATCACATATTGACTCCTAAAAGCAGGATTTGTAGTTGACTTTCTGACAGAAGGTGAGAACATTTCTATCACAGTTGCTTTAATGCAGACAGATATACGTATTTGTTTCAGTGAATTAGATTACCAAATCTAAATTCATTATATTGTGTTCTGATTGAAACATGTCTTACTGCAGGCCAGAGTTAATATTTACTCTTTTTGCTTGAGGATGCATTGTGTCTTTCTCATTTTCCTTAGTCCTTGGGACCCCAGCTTTCAAAGCCCCTGCTGATCACCACCCTCTGGTTCTGGACTGGGCCTCGCTGCTCTGACCGTGGTCATTATATTTTATACTTGTTTGTGGTGAGAACTTGACATTTTTACACTGACAAAGAACACATGGCTGTTTTGATATTTAGAAAGGGCTGTATTTAGGAGCTTTTGTGGCATTACTGTAACAATTTCATACCTTGTATTTCTGAACTACACACACAAAATAAATGGGAACAAGCTTTACTGCTCTGAGAATTTATTTTTCTAGAAATTTGTTCAAGATACTACTATTCAAAATATAAGTCTTTTATAGTGATGTTTCTCCTGGGCTTCCTAAGCTTTTCTTAAGGCCTGATTTTTACTACTTTTGGGAAATACTGTAACAATATGTACTTCGGAGTCTGGACATTTGTTTCAATTATGCTCTGTCTGTGGAAGTAAAATCTTAAGAAAGAAAGAATTTAAAACTTTTTGAGCAATTACATTTCATATGCAGATAGGTTTCCTGACCTTTGTGCCTGCATATTCTGTGACCTGTCTGGGCTTAGCAGTTAGCAAGCTGTAGGTAGCTCACAGATATAGGTAGAAACGTTCACCTATATCTGAGCGGACATCTTTGGACACCTTTGGAACTGTAGGTTACCCTTTGCTTCTTTTTCAAACTCTTGGAGGGAAAAAAGGTGCAACAGTCACGCATACACACACACACACACACACACACACACACACACACACACTCACGTACATATATATAATGTTTCTTGAAGACTATCATAGATAACATTTCTTATGGTGTGCTGAGGGTTCTTCCATTTTATTAACAGTTCTCTGTTAAATTTTATTATATACATTTTCTGCATCTATCTGTTGATTATATGATTTTCTTGTTTCTACTTTTAAATTACTTTTATTTGCTGTACACAATAATGGGTTTTATTTTATTTTTGAACTTATATAGTATATTTACATTTATTTATCTACATTTAATACTTACATATTTATATTTTTTCATGTGTTGTGTCCTGGTATTTTCTTCTTTTTATTTCTTTTTTAAAAATTGTTTTTATTGAGCTATATATTTTTCTCCACTCCCCACTTCCTCTCCCCTTCCCTTCTACCCTCTCCCATGGTCCCCAGGCTCCCAATTTACTCAGGAAATCTTGTCTTTCTCTATTTCCCATGTAGATTAGATCCATGTATGTCTCTTTTAGGGTCCTCATTGTTGTCTAGGTTCTCTGGGATTGTGAATTGTAGGCTGATTTTTGTTTGCTTTATCTCTAAAAGCCACTTATGAGTGAGTATATATGACATTTGTCTTTCTGGGTCTGGGTTACCTCACTCAGTATGATGTTTTCTAGATCCATCCATTTGCCTGCAAATTTCAAGATGTTATTATTTTTTTCTGTTGTATACTACATTGTGTAAATGTATCACTTTTCCTTATCTATTCTTTGGTCCAGGGGCATTTAGGCTGTTTTCAGGCTCTGACTATGACAAACAACGCTGCTATGAACATAGTTGAGCACATGTCCTTGTGGCACGATTGAGCATCCTTTGGATATATACCCAAAAGTGGTATTGCTGGGTCTTGAGGTAGGTTGTTTCTTAATTTTCTGAGAAATCGCCATACTGATATCCAAAGTGACTGTACCAGCTTGCAATCCCACCAGCAGTGCAGGAGTATTCCCTTTACCCCACATAATCTCCAGCATAAGTTGTCATCAGTGTTTTTGATCGTGGCCATTTTTACAGGTGTAAGATGGAATCTCAGAGTTGTTTTGATTTGCATTTCTTTGATGGCTAAGGATGTTTAACATTTCCTTAAGTGTCTTTCAGCCCTTTTAGATTCCTCTGTTTAGGTCTGTACCCCACTTTTTTTATTGGATTATTTGTTCTTCTGATGACCAGTTTCTTGAGTTCTTTGTATATTTTGGAGATCAGACCCCTGTCTGATGTGGGGTTAGTGAAGATCTTTTCCCATTCTGTAGGCTGTCGTTTTGTCTTATTGACCGTGTCCTTTGCTTTACAGAAGCTTCTTAGTTTTGGGAGGTCCAATTTATTAATTGTTTCTCTCAGTGTCTGTGCTACTGGGGCTATATTTAGGAATTGGTCTCCTGTGCCAGTGCGTTCAAGTGTACTTCCCACTTTCTCTTCTATGAGGTTCAGTGTGGTTGTTTTATGTTTGATACATTTGGACTTGAGTTTTGTGCATTTGGATAGATATAGATTTATTTTCATTCTTCTACATGTTGATATCCAGTTATGCCAGCACCATTTGTTAAATATGCTTTCTTTTTTGTATTTTATAGTTTTTGCTTTTTTTTTTGTGTCAGAAAACAGGTGTTAGTAGGTGTGTGGACTGATATCCAGGTCTTCAATTCAATTCCATTGGTCCTCCTGTTTGTTTTTATGCCAATACCAGGCTGTTTTCAGTAATGTAGCTCTGTAGTAGAGTTTGAGGTCAAGGATTGTGATGCCTCCAGAAGTTCCTTTATTGTACAAAATTGCTTTGGCTATCCTGGGATTTTTGCTTTTGCATATGAAGTTGAGTAATGTTCTTTCAAGATCTGTGAATAATTTTTCTGGGATTTTGATGGGCATTACATTGAATCTGTAGATTGCTTTTGGTAAGATTGCCATTTTTTACTGTGTTAATTCTGCCTACCCAAGAGCATGGGAGATCTTTCCATTTTCTGGTGTCTTCTTCAATTTCTTTCTTAAAAAAATTAAAGTTCTTTTCATACAAGTCTTCCACTTGTTTGGTTAGAGTTACTCCGAGATATTTTATGCTATTTGTGGCTATTGTGAAGGGTGATGTTTCTTTGATTTCTTTCTCAACCCTTTTATCATCTGCGTAAAGGAGGGCTACTGATTTTTTTGAGTTAATCTTGTATCCTCCTACATTACTGAAGGTGTTTTTGAGTTGTAGAAGTTCTTTGGCAGAATTTTTGGGGTCATTTATGTATATTATATCAACAAATAAATAGTGAGAGTTTGACTTCTTTTTGGATTTGTATCTTCTTGATCTCCTTTTGTTGTCTTATTGCTCTAGCTAGATCCTCAAGTACTATACTGAATAGATATGGAGAGAGTGGTCAACCTTGTCTTGTTCCTGATTTCAGTGGGATCACTGAGAGTTTCTCTCCATCTAGTTTGTTGTTGGCTGTAGGCTTGCTGTGTATTGTCTTTATTATGTTTAGGTATGTTTCTTATATCCCTGCTCTCTCCAAGACCACTGGTCATTAATATCCCTTATTATAAATGGACTTAAATCACCTATAAAAGGCACAGGCTAACAGATTGGATACAAAAACAGATTCCATCCTTCTGCTGCATGCAAGAAACACCTCAACATCAAAGACAGTTATTGCCTTAGAGTAAAGGGTTGGGAAAAAATTTTTCCAATCAAATGGACCTAAAAAACAAGCTGATGTAGCTATCCTAATATCTAACAAAGTAGACTTCAAACTAAAATCAATCAAAAGAGACAAAGAAGGACATTTCATATTAGTCACAGGAAAAATCCTTCAAGAGGAAATCTCAGTACTGAATGTCTATGCCCCAAATACAAGAGCACCCTCATATGTCAAAGAAACACTTCTAAAGCTTAAATCATACATTAAACCACACACACTAATAGTGGGAGTCTTCTACACCCCTCTCTCACCACTGGACAGGTCTGTCAGACAGAAAATTAATAGAGAAATAAGGGAACTAACATGTTATGAATCAAATGGACTTAACAGACATCTATAAAACATTCCATCCAAACATAAAAGATTACACCTTCTTCTTAGCACCTCATCGAACCTTCTCAAAAATTGATCACATACTAGGTAACAAAGCAAACCTCCACAGATACAAAAAATTTGGAATAACCCATGTTTCTTATTGGATCACATGGCTTAAAATTAGAATTCAACATCAACACTAATTTCAGAAAGCCCACAAACACATGGAAATTATACAGTGCTCACTTGAATCATCAATGGGTCAAGGAAGAAATAAAGGGAGAAATCAAAGCCTTCCCAAAATTAAATGGAAATGACCACACAACATACCCAAATTGATGGGACACAATGAAAGCAGTTATAAGAGGCAAGTTCATAGCACTAAATGCCTACATAAAGAAGCTGGAAAAATCCCACACTAGTGAATTAACAGAACATTTGAAAACTTTAGAACAAAAAGAAGCTAACTCACCTAAGAGAACTAGATGGCAGAAAATAATCAAATTGAGAACTGAAATCAACAAAATAGAAACAAAATAATACAAAGAATCAATGAGACAAAGAGTTGGTTCTCCAAGAAAATCAACAAAATAGACAAAGCTTTATCCAAACTAACCAAAAGGCTGAGAGAGAATATCCAAATTAACAAACTCAGAAATGAAAAGGGAGACATAACAACAGACATGGAGGAAATACAGAGAATCATCAGGTCATATTTTGAAAATCTGTACTCCACAAAATTGGAAAATAAAGGAAACTGGCAACTTTCTGGATAAATATCACTTACCAAAATTAAATCAAGACCAGATAAGAAAATTAAATAGATCTATAACTGTTAAAGAAATAGAAACAGTCATAAAAAGTCTCCTAACCAAAAAAAAAAAAAAAAAAAAAAAAAAAAAACCCAGGACCAGATGGTTTCAGCACAAAATTCTACAAATTTTCAAAGAAGAACTAATACCAATACTCCTCAAATTCTTCCACACAATAGAAACAGAAGGAACATTGCCAAACTCTTATGAAGGTACAATTACCATGGTACCCAAACCACACAAAGGCATTACTGAGAAAAAGAATTACAGACCAATTTCTCTCATTAACATTGATGCAAAAATACTCAATAAAATACTGGCAAGTCGAATCCAAGAACACATCAGAACCATCATCCACCATGATGAAGTTGGCTTTATCCCAGAGATTCAGGGATGGTTGAACATCCAAAAATCTGTCAATGTAATTTACCATATAAACAAACTGAAAAATAAAACCACATGATCATCTCATTAGATGCTGAAAAAGCCTTCAACAAAATACAACATCCCTTCATGATAATGATGGGTTTTATAAATACATTTCACTAAGTATAATATTTTTGGGACATATTGAATTGCAAGCTGAACTTTTCTTTATATTTGAAAAATTCATATTCAAATAGCATATATTACTTCTATAATTTGTATTTTGAATGTTTAAAAGAAAGTTATTACTTGATTTCTATTTTACTAATGATTTTATGTAAACCCCCATTTTCCCCTCATTTTGCATATAACAGTTGACTTGCAATAATGAGTCTTCTAGCTCCAGAGATAAAGACCTGTGTACGTGTCCTCTCCCTCCTGCTGACTTTAGCCCTGTCTTCTTTCCCAGCCCTCACCCCTCCACACTTCTGCTATCTTTGCTATACATCCTACACATCTTCCTGGAGACAGAGAGCCGCCACCACTCCTACCCCTGCATCCACTACACATCTTCCTGGAGACAGAGAGCCGCCACCACTCCTACCCCACATCCACTCACTTCTCTGAGTTTCGTGACACAAAGATCTGAATGCCAAGTGCCTTTGTAGGCAAGGACCCAAGACAAATGCAGTCTCATTCCTCAGATGGCTTATAATCTGATGGGAAATATCCAGAAAGTGTAAGTGTACTGGGATTGACAAGAGGTGTGAATGAGCCATGTTGACGAATACAGGGCTGATAGGTTCAAGGCACCGCTGGGCACTTCACATGTTTTAACTCAATGAAACCAAACATGCATACTGTGAACATCAGTCTTTATACCTGACGGATAAGGGAACAGGCACAGAGAAGTTATTAACCAGCTCAGGGTCACACAGCTGTCAAATTAATTGAGCCAGGATTCTACTCAGGCTTCTGGTTTTTCATCTCTTAGCCTTTAAAACAAACCACGTCTAAGGAGTAGAGGTGGAGTCTGAAGGCTTCCTGGAGAAGTAGGGGCAGGTCTTACAAAAGAAATGAGTAGGAATTGCCTGGATGGAAAGTTGCTTATGTTTTAGAGAAGGGAACAGAATGTGAGGGCAGAAGATGTTAAGAAACCCGGTTCAGACAGCACAGTGGGAGAGGAGCAAAGAGACCGAGGGAGGCACCAGAAGTTAATGCAGCAGTGCAGTGACAAGGGCAGGTGGAAGGGCCGGGCAGGGCTTGGCCAGATTGTGTCAGAAATGAGTGTCTGGCCTTGAGTTCCCATGAAATAGTAAGATTTAAGTTTCAGAAAGGTGTGGCATCTCTTGGAATTCAGTTTTAATGTTGCCCCAGACCTTGGGGATTGCAGCAAATAATCGGCCCGAATTAGCAAATCAGGTACCCCTTTAGAGATGTACTGACAGAAATGTCACTTCAAAAGATTTTGAGGTGCTTGGCTTTGGGAAATAGGGTTGGTATTGGTGTCATGAAGGTAAGACATGATTACCCATGACCTTGTCTGAATAGGAGGGAAGGGTGCCACACAGATGGCAGAGATGGAGGAGCAGCAGCTCAAGTCCAGGAGCGTTAGGAACTGTCAGCCACCAGCAGACTGAGGGCAGGCCTTGCTGCTCTGGACTTCTGCCCTCCAGAGCACAGGAGTACTCAGAGCAAAGTAACACTGCTTGCGGTGTCGGGACACAGAAGCCCTGGGACACAAGCATTCTAACTCTGGATATTCTGATTACTTTCATTTGCAGTTAATATCCTGGAGACACTGTGAGCTCTGCTAAGCAGTGTAGTTAGTAATTGCATGCAGGAATGTAAATTCTCACCCCTCGGTATGGATGGTGAGGTCCCACTTGTTTGTTCAACTGCTTCAGTTTCTATCTAAAAACAAGCAGGCTTTGAAAGTGTCAAGACAAGCTCCTCTCCTCGGCCCACCTCACCTTAAGTGCTAAGCCATCCATTCGGAAGCCAAGAAAAAGTCAGTTCTCTTTTCTTTCTTTTGTAAACCAAAAGTGAGGACCTTTGGCCCCTGTTTCTGCATTGCTGCTCTGGAGCTGGGCACTGAACCCAGAGCCTCGCCAAGCCAAGGCCTTCTCACCCCAGGCCCTTCCTCACTGTTAAATTTGCACTCCACTGTGACTTATTTCTAGTTCATGCCTCGTTGTGGAGGTTGTGGCTTCATATTGTAATATGTTTTTGAGGCTTAGGGTCCACCATGACTAGTGAGGTGAGTTTCTTGGTTAAGTCTAATTTGTTTAGATCTGATGAAAGTGTTTCCCAGTTATGACAAGAATGACTGGCCAGCAGAGAACACACAAGTACATGGCTATGGGAAGAAAGGTCTGAGCCTGAATGTACTGGAAACACCACCACTGGAGCATGCAGTGTTTGCACACCCATACCATTGCACTGCTCTGCACAAGAGTCCACGATGCCTGTGAAATTAAAAGCTAGCACTTCAACCTTCATTCCAGGCCTGAGAAATGTTAGTTTTTTTAAATAGATCATTTTATTTAGGTTCTGTGGAGTACCGACCAGTCTCCACCTCTCTCTGTCTCTATCTTCCTCATTCATTCATTTTGTTTACAGATTTATTTCTACTCCATTTGTGGTTATAGTTTTTAACCTGAAATAACCCAAATGATTACTTTAAAAATTTGTCTTTCTATTTTTAATTATTTCTCTCAGTGAAGGGTCTCTCCCCTCACTTTCAATTAAAGGTTGCATAGCTGGAAAGATTTGATATAGACTTACATTAATCAGTGTTATATCCATTCTAGAATGTTTTTTTTAAGTTTCATACACATGGGGAACTTTCACGTTGATCCTCAGGAGAACTTCCTGGGCAATGCACCAAGCAGCAGGTGGTGAGCCTGGCAGTGCAGAGAATGACGAAGGAAAATTAGATGCATGTTTCAGCCCCGTTCTCTGTCTTGGCCCCTTTTCCTTCTGGTAAGATGCAACCAGGCAGACATGGTAAAGGTTGATCCCTGAACTCCTAGGATGTAGAATCCACCTTGAGAAGGTCTCAGTCACTTGTCCCCAGGCTGTTGGTCAAGGCCAAGATGCCATAGAAGGACCCAGTCTGGGGAAACACTTAGGTGAAAGTCTTTCTCTGGGAATAGAGATCCCTTTGTCCTGGCTGTCCCCTCTGCAGAAGTACAGCCACCATGCCCTAAGCCATGTCCTCTCGTTTCCTCACTCTGGCGCGGGGTATAAAGAGTGCAAACACTTTCGATTCCTCTTAAGTAATTTGGGGGGTTAAGGCATGAGGCCCCCTGAACTGTTTTTATAGAATAGCACCATTTCTCCTGTTTCCGTGAGAAAACATTCCTTGGTGCCTCACTACAGCACACGCCACATTCTCCGCGGTGCCAGTGCTGCCCCAAAGCTGTGAAGAAGCAGGTCCCTTCATTCCTGAGGAGCAGACTCGTGAGGGCACCTGTTCTCACAGGACAGAGGGTGTCTGATGGCTAACAAGGTGAGACAAGTGACCCCTCAAAATGTGATGGACTATATATAAAATGCACACACATGCTTTGGGGGCTAAGGATGTAGCTCAGTTGGTACAGTGCTTGCCTAACATACTTGAAGCCCTAATTTTAACCCCAACATCACACAAATGGGTCATTGTGCATACCTGTAATCTTAACACCCTGTAGGTGGAGGCAGGGAAATTGTTAAGTTCAAGTTTAACCCTTGTTACATAGCAAATTCAAGGCCCACCTGGGCTATCTGAGCCTGGCCTCAAGCACAAGTCAATAAGTAAAGGTGGAGGGGAGAGAAGACTCACTGTGCTGTCCTCTGACTTTTACATGGGTGCCAGGGCACATGCTCCCCACCACCTCATACCATGTACACACAATTTTTTTTACTATAACTAAATAAATCCTTTTAGACTTCAAATGAGGAAAAGATGATGTCTGAATGGGTTCATGGGAGGCATCTGTCTTATTTCCATGACTATAATAATCCATCACGCCTGTGGTACCTGTCCACCCTACACATGTCTTCTGTCCTTGACTCCTATGCAGCAATCTTCTGTGCTGGGAGTGAACAGCTTTTCTTGGTACTGTATTTATTTGACCCCTTGATCGCCCCTCTTAACTGTTCATACTGGTGAAGGTATCTTCTGGGGAGAGGCCATCTCAGGCTGGCTGCTCGTCAGAGCTGAGGACATTCGAAACCTTACCTGAGCCATGTTAGGATTATAGGTTTCGGGGGGGGAGGGGGGGGCGGGGATCCAGCCTCCACCCAGTGCTAGGACTGTTGGCCGGAGGAAGAACAGTTACTGGATTATTCTAAAGCGCTCTCTCAGTACATGCTGCTCTCCTCCCTTCTCTGGTCCACTGAGAGTCAGGTCTGCCCTTGGCCACCAAGATAGGTTTACAGAGATGCAAGTTAAAATGACCTGTGTGCTCACGAGGTGTTCTCTTTGGATACCTCCAGGGCGCTCAGCCTACCACTTGGGATTTACCTTGGCTGTTCTTTAACAAGCCAAGAAGCACCAGTGACCATCCACTACTGGCAGACTTCAGCCTCTGAGGAGCATGCCCTGCTGGTTCTGGACTTCTGCCGTCCAACAGGTCTGAGGTACTCAGGCAGAAATTACACTGCTTTTGGTACCTGGACACAGAAGCTCTAGGAAACAAACAATCTAACTTCGCTTATTCTGATTATTTCATTTGCAATTAATATATGGGAGATTGTGCTAGGGATCACCTCTCTTCACCCGAGGGCAGCGCACTGGAGGTACCACTGTTCTGGGGCCAGTAATCTCTGAACATTGAGAGCTGGTAGCCTGATGTTTTTGTTTGTGTACACTACACATATGGTTAGCTGAGGGTCTGTATGATTTTATACACATACTACATGCAGTTGTGTACACTACAAATAGTTTAATTGTAAACACACTACACACATGCTTAGAGTTGGCACTTGTGCACACACTACACACAAGGGTCCATGCAATTGTGCCTATATTGCTTATGCAGTTAGAAAGGGTCCAGTATAGTGTGCACACACTATACACAGAAAACGTCCATGGGACTGCATACACATCACACACAGAAAAGGGCCATGTGACCATGCACATACTGCACACAGAATAGGTCCATGTGACTGTGCACATATTACACAGGCAGTTAGAAAAGCTCTATTTGATTGTGCACATGTACACAGATGATTAGAAAGGGTTCCTGGGACTGCACTCAGAAAAGGACTGTGGGACTGTACACTCACCACATACAGAAAGGGGGCCATGTGACTTACATTACACATGCATTCACAAAAGGTCCAAGCAGTTGTGCACACAGCCCACATTAGAAAAGATTCATGCAATTGTGCACATCCCACATTGGGTTAGAAAGGGTCCACGCGAGTTGCCACTTGCCCGGCCCTTGCTATGGGCGCGCCCACCCAGTAGCCAGTCCCACAGACCCGAAGAGGCCGGCAGCACGGGAGGCCTGCGCCACCCACCGTCCCGAGCCCAGCGTAGCCCGCGGGTGGCCGCCACCCAGGCCAGTGTCCGCACCCCGGCGCGCGCTCCCCCGGGCGGCCGCGGCGCCTTTAACCCGGGAGGCGGGCGGAGGCGGCGGGCGGGCGGGCGCTCAGAGGAGGGCTCTTTCTTTCTTCTTTTTTTGAATGAACATGACGTACTACAGGAAACCAGGCGCTCCAGCGGAGAATGAAGTAAGAGGCCGGGCCCCCAGCCCCGCTCCCGCCCCCTTCCTCCCCGGACCGCCCTCCCGCCCTGCGTCCGGGTCCCCGCCGAGTCGCCGCCGCCTCCGAGGTGCCCGGGCCCTCCCTGGCCGCAGCAGTCACCGCCGAGCCGGGTTTGCCGAGTGAGCGCGAGGACGCAGCCTCCAGCGCCGGCACGGAGCTGAGGAGGAGAAAGGGTGCGCAGCCCGGAGGCGGGGTGCGCCGGTGGGGTGCAGCGGAAGAGGGGGCCGAGGGGGGGGGAACTTCGTAGCAGTCATCCTTTTTAGGAAAAAGAGGGGGGGCAAACCCTCCCCCACCACCTTCTTCTCCTGCAGCGCACCACACACAGCGCGCGGGCTGCTCATTCGGCAACGGCGGCCCCGGCGCGTCCCTGCTTGTATTTATCAAGCTGCTCCCACCCTCCACCCCATTTTTCGGAAAACGTATTGGCCTTTTGGAGTTTAATCAGAAGAGGATTCTCGTCCCCGTCACCCCCCCCCCCCCCCCCGCTCTTCCATCGTCCCCCTCGCGTGTCTCTGTCCTGGGGAGGGCTGAAGCAATCCGGTGGCTACCGATCCATGCCTGCGCTCGAGCGTGTGTGTATGAGTGTAAATTGCCGAGAAGAGGGGGAAATCACAGGACTTCTGCAAATGCTGGACTGAAAATTGTAATTCATCTGCTGCCGCTGCTGCTTTTTTGGCAACGCTGTCGTGCTCTTGAAATCTCCGGTTGGAATTCCTACGGGTTAACATTTTCAGTGAAACCGAAGTGTGGGGACGCAATCTGGAGACCCTCTTGATTTTTACTCCACCTAGCCCCCCATCTCCAACTACTGATTCATTGCAAGTTTCAAAGAAGCTTATACAAGGAGACTTTTGAAGATCAATGGTGTCGTTGCCTTATGTATTTGTTTGGGTTTTACAAAAAAAAAAAAAAGAGAGAAACTTGACAGAAGATCATGCCGTCCTTAAAAAAATACAGTAAGTTTTTTGCACAGGAATTTGGTTTAATGTAACTTTCAACGGACGCATTTCAATTTTTCTTTTCTTTCTTTCTTTTTCTTTTTTTTTTTTTACTTTAAATGCATTCGAACAAATTCAGTTTCCAGACAGTTTAATTCGTTCTCTTTAGCGTGTAACTTGTAGCGGATATGCCCTTCCTCCCCTGAGAATATAAAGGAGAACACACCTGATTTTAACTTGCTAGGTCGTCCCGCCCCTCACCTTTCAGCACTGCGGAGGAAGTAGAAGGATATTAACGCAGCTTAATAAATAATGTGCCTCATGAAATAAAGAGCCAAAAGGAATTTGAATAAAAATTTCCTGCATCTCATGCCAAGGGGGAAACACCAGAATCAAGTGTTCCGCGTGACTGAAGACACCCCCTCATCCAGGAATGCAAAAGCACATCCAATAAAAGAACTGGATTATAACTATCCTTTTTTTTCTTTTCTTTTTTTCTTTTGGGGCCGTGGGGCGGGCGTCGGGACGAGAAGTGCTGTTGGTACCTGCAGCTTTTTTGGGGGAAGGATGGCGCAAGCCGGGAGAACAGGGTATGATAACCGGGAGATCGTGATGAAGTATATCCATTATAAACTGTCACAGAGGGGCTACGAGTGGGATGCGGGAGATGTGGACGCTGTGCCCCCGGGGGCCGCTCCCACCGCTGGCATCTTCTCCTTTCAGCCTGAGAGCAACCCAACGCCCGCTGTGCACCGGGACACGGCTGCCAGGACGTCGCCACTAAGGCCCATAGTCGCCACCGCTGGGCCTGCGCTCAGCCCGGTGCCACCTGTGGTCCACCTGACCCTCCGCCGGGCTGGGGATGACTTCTTCCGTCGCTACCGTCGCGACTTCGCAGAGATGTCCAGTCAGCTGCACCTGACCCCCTTCACCGCGAGGGGACGCTTTGCTACGGTGGTGGAGGAGCTCTTCAGGGATGGGGTGAACTGGGGGAGGATTGTGGCCTTCTTTGAGTTCGGTGGGGTCATGTGTGTGGAGAGCGTCAACAGGGAGATGTCACCCCTGGTGGACAACATCGCCCTGTGGATGACTGAGTACCTGAACCGGCATCTGCACAACTGGATCCAGGATAACGGAGGCTGGGTAGGTGCATGTCTGGCTGAACTAGTCTGGGCTTTGCTCTCAAGACTGAGATGCAGAGGTTGGGGTGTGAGTGGATCCTGGGTCAAAGTAAGCCATGGAGCGAATGAACTAAAATCAAGTTTGTAACTTTGCTCCCCGAGCCCCTGCCTCTGGTTAGATCCCACCCTGCCAACACTATGCTAGCTCCTGCACGCAGGCTGTGAAAGAGAAAGGTCCAGCTTTTTTGATCCAGTAGAATTTGGAACTAAATGATACCCTGTTGCAGATGTGTAGGGTCCTGTGTAGAAACCAGACCTTCAGCCTTCTCTCCTGACCTGTGTATCTTTAGCTCCTCTGGCGAACTAATGACTGAGAGGGTCCAACTAGTCAAACAGGCTCCACCAGACGACGCAGGCATACCTTTTCTGACTCACTTGGGAACATTTTCCCAAAGAAAAACAATACAGCCCCCTTTCCTGGAAATTATAGCTAAGCTTGTAAAAAGGTAAGCTGGCATGCATGGATGTTTGTGGACTCCAGTCTGTGCCAGAGTCCCACTGGGCATGGTGTGTGTGCACGCTGAAAGACAGGCTGTAGGTGCCCTGTTCCGTCCGCTAGTCTGCAGGGGTTCCAGACTGCGCGCTGTAACTCACACATGATTCGGAAGCTTACATCCACTTTAATATCCTTTACTTATCTCTACATACAATCTACATTGTTTTGTGATCTCCACTGCTGAGTGGACTTGCATCTAGGGTATCTGTGGAAGAAATAATAACACCTAGCTGTGGAGTGTCTGGCCCTGACTTAAGTTGAATTATTAGTATCCATAGCTTTGATGAGCATCTATGGAGTGATAATTTTCTGATATCTTGGGAAATCAAACTTCCGTTATTTTTCCATGAGTTTAAGCTTTTCCTGGTTCCGGGCAGGGGGATAGGGAGCAGACTCAGGCTTGTTATACCTAAAATAGTTAAGTTACAAAAAAAATCAGCAATTGTTGTCTGACATTTTTTAAAGACTTTGTTTTAATGAAAAAGATTTTCATTTTAGTCTTGCCTTGGATAATCTCAAGAGAACGACTAAATTTTTATAGCACCTAACAGGAACAAAAAGTGTATAATTGACTACAAGTGAATCAAATATCTAGAAACACGTTCTGTTTTTACTACAGTTTGCAAGATGTGCTAATATTTATGGGCCCCAAACAGAAAAAGCCAAGAAAAATAGATGATTGATGTGAACATCTGATCTTATTTGGCCAAAGTTGACAAAATATTGTTGGCACAGTTCAAGACTTAAAAAGTAAAATTCACTGAAATATCCAAGTTTACGTGCCTGAAATTCACATGTTCTCTGTGAATTGCTCGTTTGTTGCCATCCACATGATCAGATTGTTAGCAATGCTACAAGAATTGGCTGAAGGATGGAAACTGAGCTTGCTAGATGTTTAGTTAATAGGTGGCTGGTAGTTCAGCCTCTGGAATGGGGACTTCAGGCTCCAGAAGAAGCATTTTAATGATAAAGTAAAACAATTTAATGGTTTTTTTATTTCATATTTTTATGAAAAAAATCAATCTGTTTCTCTCTTCTTGAAGGAAACTCAAGGCAGTAAGTGTGTGGTCTTGACTATCAGGCTAAAGATGTTGGACGCAGGACCATCTGCTTCTGGGGGAGCTTCAGATGCAGCCTGACCTCTGTTGTCAGGTTGCAGTGTGTTGACAAGGCAGACAACTGAGGTTTCTTTTTAAATGAAGCATCTCTTTTTTCTGCGTTCATCATCAAGCTTTTGTTGTAGGGCCTATCTTTGTGATCTGCAGGTATCTGAGGTTGATAAATGCATAGACTTCATGCTATGAAACCAAACCACAATGGCATATTGGAGGAGATGATAAAAACCTTTTTTGACAAAGCCTCTTATAGCAAAAATAAGTCTCAGAGAACCACAAATGGCTGATGGTAAAAGAAAATGTCTAATAGTTTCCAGAGCAACCATAAATGGATGGCTTTGCCGGAAAAGAACGGAACTGGCAAGAAAAGACTGTGTGTCAGAAAATAAAATCATATGTAAACATTTTGGAATAAAAGTGGTAGCATTTGAGAGTTTGTAGTGATTGGTCTGTCAGCCTATGGTTTCAAATGTGTCTTGTTAACGTATAGATTTCCCTTTAACCTTACGTTAGGATTGTGTCTCTACTATGTTGCACATTGCAGTGATGTTTTAATAACAACAGCTAAGTTTCGGCAGACAGCCTGTTTTCTTGATGTGAGAAAATGATGGGAATGGTGGGAATAATTTCCCATGGTCATTTACAGACACTTTAGACTTGAAATTACTTTTTGTCTTCTGCTTCAAAGGCAGAGTCTCCAACGCCGGGGAAGACTGTGTTCCATGTTTCATTCCAGAGAAAACAGTCCTTGGAAAAACCAGCTCCTGCTAGAGAATCCCAGAACCTGCAAATTAAGTAAAGAGTAAAGAAATAATTGGATATAAGGCTTATACCCAGGAATATGGCTTATACCCAGGTCTGAATAAGGCTTGCATGCTGTCCAGAGAAAGGCAAGAAAGTTAGAAAAAGGAGCTGGCAACTATTCTAGAAAGTGAGACCCTACCGATCAGTAGCCTGGCTGTCACCTGGGACCTTCTTGGGTGGAGACTCTCAGGCTCCAGTCTACTGCCACTGAGTCAGAACCTCAGGTTTCTCTGTGCATTAAAGTCAGAGCTGCTGGCTGCCATGCCTGATGCTTTCCAGATGTGGGTGGGTTTTTTGTTTCTTTGTTTGTTTTTGTTTTGTTTTGCTTTTTGAAGGATCAATCTTGTGACAGATTCTGTAGGCCTCTTTCCCATGATCCACGTGCAGAATGTTGCCTGGAATCTTGTTTCCCAGATGTCCACTGCAGCAATCTGACCCCCAGAAGAAGCAGAGAATGAAGGGGGGAGAGAGAGAAGTTCAATAATCGCAGCTCTGCTGCTCTCAAGAATGTTCATCATGGTGATTATGAGTTTGCGTTGGCATTTGCATTGGCCTTGTTAAAGTGAGGCAGCTTTTCTTTGTCAACTAAAGGGAAACTCATTTCTATGTACCCAGTAGATATCAGCTTCCTTTTTATTAGGTAGTTAGTAAGAAGTTTCCCCTTTCTGAATACAGTTCACATCCACCAAAACATTTGGCTAACTGAAAGCATTGCCCTGCTCATGACAGTGGGTGAACTACATGAAAGAACACCATTTTTCTAGTGGCCAGTATCAACTGCCATGGCCAATTTTGGCAGCAAAATGATAGGATTAAAAATAGCATTATGATGATCCAGTCTTAAATAATACATTCCCTGATGAGCTTTCCTTGGGAAACTGTGTATCTCTGACTGCTGGGAATCCCATGACCACTTTCAATAATTTATTTTGTACAAAAAACCCCTCATGTTATTGGTCTTAGAGTTTTGGGTCATGTGCTGTTTCTGGAACCTCATACAAGAGAGTTCACTCAGTTCTCTTTTCTGTGTTGGAGTTTTTGTTGCTATTTAGTATCCACTGAAAACATTTCTTCTGTGTGTCCTATTCTTTTAGTTGTGCTTTCTAAAAAGAGCAGATTGTTCATTTTAACAACCCTTGATTGAACTGGTACATGTCATATTGTTTAAACTCCATAGGCCACAGTTAGCTATCGCATAACAGAAATCCACAGACAGGGCAGGGGGAAGCAAACCCAATTCTTGTCGTTCTTTTTTTAAAATTTTTCCTCTTCTTCTTGTCCTTGTCCTGTTTTGTGTCTTGGAGGAATGATAAATCCACACAAGAATCGCGTGGGTGGGTCTTTGAGTTGTCACTGCAGAGGGTCTCCCACACGGTGCACCACCTGACTTCTGTGTCACGTAGCAGGTTAGCAAAGCAGGTGCATTTGTACAGGAAAACAACTCTGTCTTTGTTGTGTACAAGTATGAAGTCCCCCCCCTCCCCCAGAGGTTTCTTGGGAGCCTTTTTAAGGTAATCTGATATATTACCTTTTTCAGGTATGGCAGTGACCTTCCAATCTGGTCACCCTGGCCCCTCAGACGACTCAGTGAGACCACTCAGTGAGTTCAGATCCCTATGAAGTGTGTCTCAGCTTAATTCAAACATGTGCACTTAACGGCTAAGCAGGTGAAAAACTGTTCAAGGACTGGGTTTCCAGCAGACAAGATGGCAAGTTTCATGTATGCCAGGCCCTAGATTATGTTGGGCATCGGGGAAGGGAAGCTAACCTAACCTGTATAAATCACAGGCTAGGTCTTCCTGCATCTTAGTGGACGTGTAGTGACCAGGAGCCCTACAAGCAAGAAAAAGACAAGAAAGACAAGAAAAAGACAAGAAAGAAAACGACAAGTATGTTGTTTTTGCATGTACTTCAGTTTGATCTTAAAGTTGTTTCTAGTTACATGCTTGTTCATGTATGCACTGAGCTGATTTAAATAAGGGGCCAAATGCAGATAATTAAAGAAACTATTCCACATAGACAAAGTATTAACAGAATTGAAAGGTTGGGGTGGAGGATCCCTTTTTAAGCAGTAATCCACTGAACACTGTTTATGAACATTGAGTAGACTACAGTTTTAAAGAATTTCATTAAAGTGTTTTAAGGAAAAGACAATCAAAGATTGCTCTAATTAGAACACAGTAATTTGAAGAAATGTCTTCAATAATTCTTTCTCATACACAGAAAGATACAAGAACATTTTGAACCAGACTAGAGAGACTCCCTCCCACCCCCAACCCCAGCCTTCGAGAAAAAGAAAAGCTCCTGTTTTGCTTTGGTTTCAGTCCTAGTACTATGCTGTTATCAGATGTTTCTCTTCTGAAATGTGACACACAATTTACAGGAATTTGTACTCCACTCTCACTGCGTTCCTAAGCAACAACAAATGGTACCCGTGGGCCTCTTTCCTTAAATGCAGATGGGGAAAGTTTTAACATGAAACGGTTCTCTTCCTTCTCATAAGGTCTCTGCAAGTGACGCTTATGATGGGGCCAATTGTATAGTACCAGCACTGACCTCCAGTGGGTTTCTGTGTCTAAGGCTTTGTAGATTTTTCTTATAGGTACTCCGGGTATAGCTCCTTGTCACCATGCAATAGTTGAAGGGTAAAATTCACACAGAGAATATGGCATTGCATCTAGATTCTTCCAGGAGGTAGAAGTAGTGAAATTTCCCTAAAGCCACTGTATAGTTCACTAGAGCCTGATCTTGCCACAGGCAGAGAGGCAGGCAAGGATTCTCTTTGACAGGTGCTGTTCCTTCCTTCCAGAGATCATGACTTCCACCTCCAAGTGGAGAAGAGCGTCAGTTGGCATAGTTCTTACTTGCTGGGATCCCTGCTGTGGGCAATTCCAGTGGGCCATTGAGCTTTTCATATGCCTTGACTACCCAAAGTAGGAAACCTATAGTAAAGACTACTTCCCCAAACCCACCCTCCAACGTGTTTGAAAGGGAACCTCACTGATGTGCTGCCACGGCCACTTGGTTTGGCTCCGTGGGTGCTGTGCTTGGGTGATCCAGCACATTCCCTGAGGATGTTGACCATCGCATGTGGAGCACAGACTTCAACAGCGAATGATCAGGAAACGTTGCATTTCTCTTCTGCTGTTTGTTTTGCCTTTTAGATTTTGGGACTAGAAAGTATTCCCTTTTTAGTTAATAATCTGCTCTCTGGGGTTTCAGCACATGAGTCAGAAGCTTATGACTGACTCCCTCCACTCTTTATTACAAACAACTGGAGAGCCCACTGTGTCAGGAGCAGCTTTAATTTTTCAAAAGGTTTTTTTTCCTATTGAGGCCAATATGTCTTTTCTTGTGACAGTTCCAATTACTATATTTCTCTATTTTAAGCTATCAAAAAGACAGTTAGGCTGCAAAAGAATAATGGAGAGGTTCCAGGTGTTAATGTATAGTGCCCCACACAAGGTCTGCGTTGTAGCTTGTGTTTTGTTGTCTCTGTCCAGCTTTCATAATAGATAGCCAAGACTTGTGCTTTGCAGCATGGTGAATTTTATATCTATGTTATGAAGTCTGAAATTGAATTACAGCCAACCCTTCCCCTCTCAGCTACATCTGAAATTTTCAAAAGAAGATGGGACAAATTCTTAGTTCTCTTAATTCCATACTTATCTAGTATATAATGCACATCCTTATTACCATTAGGATAGAAATAATGTCAACTGAGAATTGTATCATCAACTGTACATGCTGATTTATCACTTAGGGTGGAGGCGAATAGTTCCATACAGGAAGGTAGCTTTGGCACCTCTAAGTTCAAAGCTCCAGAGCTATCCCTAGGTATTTCCTTTCTGGATTCTTGCCGGCATTTTTTCTTCTCTTTTTCACTGAAAACACAGAGAAGAGGTTTGATGAAAGTATTTTATAACAAAATTATAAGTATATTGAAGCAGAGCCACTTACTGAACATTGAAATGGCAACAGCACAAGAGTACTTATCTGAGAAAACATTAAGAGAAATTAATGGCTGCCCATGAACTGTAATGTTACATTCCCAGTATCTGGGATAATGGTGGGCATACAAGGATTTAAAGGATGTTGTTATTTAGGAAAACATACATACTAACCTCTTTGTTTTCACAGAGAAAAACATTTATCGGGCTCTAAATATAAAAGGCTCTGTGCTAGATGTTTGTTTAGTAAGTGTTTTAAAGAACAGACATTCAGGCTGGGGCAAATCTGAAGTAGCCACAGTCCTTGGCATTTTAGCCAAGTTAGAAGGTACCTCATGGGACATAGAGAGTTCCATGTGGGGGACAGTTTTGAAATGAATTTTGGATGTGTGAGGCCTGCAGAGAACTGGGAGGCCTGGTTCGATCCGAGCGTCATGAGCATCGCGGGAAGAACTTATCTGAGAATGTAGGCTTCAGTCCCAAACAAAGAGAGTTGTAGTTAACTTGACAGATGTTGAAAGGATCCTGAGACAGAGCAGGATGTGTATGTTGAGAAGATTGATGATGGTTGAGGCTAGACCAGAGAGACCAGGTAGGAGTATGAACCACATCAATGGGAATGGGGGTGTGTAAAAGGCTGGGTAGATGGGAATTGTGAAGACAGGACAAAAACTTGGGATTCTGTGAAGAATGAGGGAGAGGAAGAATTAGAGGACTTGAGGTGTATACCCCTGGCTAAAACAAAACAAAACAAAACAAAACAAAAGCCACTCTTCTAGAGAATGGCAACCTGCTTGTCATGACAGGTAAATGTAATGAGTTTGATGTTAGTCTCTTTCATCGTGGGCCCTCATGAGGCTATTCAAGTGGAAGAGCCAAGTAAGCAGAGAGACCTAAGGATCAGACACTCAAGGGAAAAATTACCTACCTTTATGCCTAAGCTATATGGGTTTAGGGGAGCCCCATTGCTTCCCTCATTCACCACAGTGGCCCTGAGTACTACTGCTGAATCTGCCATCTTTGGTTACTGTCGCTCACACACCAACTTTCCCCAGCAGTCTTCAGAAGCTGCTACTGATTGGGCTTCAGGATCAGTCCATAGGTTTCCTTTTCTGAGTTTGCCTTCCGGCTCACAAACAGCAATTTAACGCGAGCTTAACTAGTGTTGCCTGCTGACTGCTTAGGTCTCCATTTGTGATCTAAATTCAAGGGACTTTGGGAGTCTCTGGAACTTCTGTGTGAATTAATTTATCCTATTAAATTCAAGATGGCATCTTGCATATATAAGCAATAAGTGTTTTATAATAAAGAGTCGATTTATGAAATGAATGAATTAATAAAATTATATGTTAAGGGCACTTTGGGTGTTTAAGTTATTCTAATCAGATAGTGTTGTCTTAGTCTCTTAACGAGCGATCTCTGCCCAACTGTCACATTCTACTTGTTAATTAATATTTATTAGAAACAAAAGAAGAAAGCATACCAATGGTTTCCTTGTTATTTTTTCTTCGAATTAAGAAAGTATATTATAAAGATAGAATTTCTTGATTTTGCATTATATGTTCATCAGATATCACTCTTCCAGTACTGATGTTGCTGGTGGTCACATTCTGTTTATACAAAGTGGTGTGCACACAGAATACAGGCCTGTACCTTCTCTCTTTGTCCTCTCATGTTTCAGATCTAACCCAGACTTGAAGGTCTTGATGTATGAGATTATTCATCACCTTATCATTAAAGGAAGCAAGGCTTGAGCAAGGTTCTCACAGAAGGAGCAAGGTGGATTTTAGCTCCATCAGTGTGTAGCTCAGATATTAAGAGAATTGGAATGAAGCCATGAAGATAAATGATCTTCTCTGATAAAATCAAGCAGCTTGCTGAAGCTGGAAGTCAGTTCAGGTCAACATTCCCGAAGATGAGAGACTTAAGATTTCATTTCTAAAGACACTGACCAATAGGAAGAGCAACAGGGCAGTCACCAATAACACTGTTAGCCCAGTAGCTTTGGCCACATTTATGTTCTGGTTCAAACAGTCTCACAGCCTATCTGTGGTTTTGAGAGCCCTCATCTCTTGGCATAATGCCAGTTTAAAGCCTTGTTTGCTCATCGTGTGTCATCTGTTTGAGAAAGATCATATGATTTGTTTACTTGTAATGAAGGTTGACCATGCTTCTCCAGGGGCTTTTAAAGCGACGGATGTGTCAACTTGCAGATTTGTCCCCATGAATGAAACCACAAACAAATTCTCTTCTGTCTCCCAACCCCCTCCCTGCCGTCTTCTATGGCCATCTGTGCCTCATTTCCATTGCCAGCCCCTATTCAAGTGGCTTATCTTTTAGTGAATTCAGAAACTTCAAATTATAACGGACACCCAGATAATTGGCCTGGTCTCCAAACTATCTGTCCCCTGAACAGCTGCCAGATTCCTTCTTAATGAATACATCCACTGACAGAGAGATGTTGAGCTTGCCCATATCCGTGAGAAAATGAGCTCCCCTGCTCTGCAACAGCTTGCAGCACAGGGGAAGCAATGACAGCCATTGCAAAAGTTCTCTTTGAATGTAGTTTTCTTTCCCATAAATGATACTTTGAGAATACAGTTAAGGGTTATTAGTTTTCTGTTTCATGCTTGGCCTGTGTGTGAGAATAACACAAGCTGTCACTGCAAATCAGTAGCTTTATCTGGTTAATGTGAGTGTTTAATATTTGGCTTGATTAAAAATTAACTGATGAAAGCCCGTGTCATTAGAATCTGAAAATGCCTTTTGTAAGGACTATTTCAAGGGCATGACCAATGAATATATTACTGGTTTAAAAACATGGGAAACTGAGGGGAGGGGTAATATAGATGGAAACATTTGACTTTGTCTTAAAACTTCTGCATGTTTGGTACGGTAAAATGTTGGAAAGGTCTGCCCTGGTTGTCGTTGTTAAGGACCAACTTGCAGTTTTACATTTGGCTTTAAGTGAACAATTTTCAATTGGTCATACAATTACTGAACACAGAAAAGTAAATTGACTATTAATTTATTGACATCTTCACAATGTACTCTATTAATTATGTCTGTATAACAGAAATGACACAGGGAGGCAGATTTTTGAAGCTCATGGTTTTAGAGGGTTCAGTTTGTGATTGCTTGGCCCCAGGTGCTTGGGTGGAGCATCATGGTGTGGAAAGTTGTGGTGGATGCTATTCTTAACTGATGGGGGTTAGGGTGGGCAGGGATGAGATAACCCCAAGAGCTGGCCCATATTATCGACTTCCTCTAACTAAAGTCCACTTGTTCAAGATTTCAGATAGGGACTAAGCATTTAAAATGTGAGCCTGAGACCGAAGAGATGACTTTGTGGTTAAGAGCACTAGCTTACTCTTCCAGAAGAACTTGGCTTGATTCCTAGCACACACATGGTGGCCAACAACTGTCTGTAACTCCAGTTCCAATTGGTCTGATGCCCTCTCCGGGCTTCTTTCAGCACTAGGCATGCAGGTGGTACACAAACATACAGGCAGGCAAAATATTCATATACACATAAAATAATAAAGTAAAAATTGTGGGCCTTATGGGGAATGTGTCGTATTGATATAAATGATAGCACAAATATATACGCTGGGTCTGGAGAAAAATGGTCTGAAGTTCATCATCTGGAGCTCGTAGGACTCCAGAATCAGCCAGTGCACACAAGCCTAGAGCGGAGGGAGAAGCAGGCCGGCTCGGCAGAGGCGTTTGTTAGGCCAGGAAGAGGTTCCCAGCCTGAAGGAGGAGCATAGTTAGCCTAATGAAGCTGGAAATGTGTGAGCAGCTGACACAGGGTGTGGGGACTGGCTGGAGCGGAGAAGACAGGACATTGCTATCAGAGAATGCTGGGGACACGCCACACCGCCATTCTGAGACCTTCCGGCAGCTGATGCTGCTGAGACCGGGAAGGAATGAATGGGCAGCGAGCGACCCTGTACCTGACCTAGGGAATGGCAGTGTGGATTCCAGGAATGGACTGTTTTGTGTTAGGAGTGGAGTAGGGGCAGGGGTTGTCTAGGAAGATGTGGCGGTGCGCTAAACAGTTCAAGTATCACTCATTTTTCTTTTGCGCTGTAGTGGCTTCCCCCGTAACTATTTCCAGAACACTGCAGTGAGTATTTAGTCATTTATGAGTACATCCCGCCCCCAACTCACTCTCTTAAACCGACATTGTCTTCTATGGCTACAATTCACAATGGAATAACCCTTAAAAGATCAGTTAATAAACTTTTCTTAGAAGAAAGTTAGTTCTGAGAGGCAGCTGTCGTAGAATCTTTCCTCAGGTGAAACAAGGACCAAAACTGTTCTGTAGAGTCCCTGTGTGGGCCTAAGAAAGGCAGGTAGAGCAGTCTGCCTTCCCTGTGGATTCCAGACCCACACTTCCTGCATCTCCAGAGAGAACTTGCAGCAGTGCTTTAGAAGCAGGAAGCTAGGGAGGTGGTGCTCTTGGCATCCAGGAGATTCACCTGCCTCCTAAGACACCACATTGTTCAACAGGAATTTGATCAAACCTATTTAATTCTGCAATTTTGTATTCTCTACTGCTCTCTATTGAGAAAAATTAAAAAATTAAAATGTGGCTTAATGATGTAATGTATGTCAACACACACACACACACACACACACACACACACACACAAGCACACAATAAAATTCAGTCTCTGAGGCTCCAAAGCCACAGAGAAACCCTGTCTCGAAAAACAAGAAAAAAAAAGAAAAAGAAAATTCAGTCTCTGGTTTCTGGTTATTTCCTCTTCCATTATTCTGTGCTTGTAAAGTATGTTTTGCGCTTGCTGCAGAAGGAAATCTACATGTTTCCCATTTGATGTTCATACATGAACTCAAGACCCTGTGGGGATTTATGAGCCAGGTGGTCTTGGACCTGTAGCTCCTAAAAGAACAGTCCTGCAAGGCAGTGGTGGCGCACGCCTTTAATCCCCACACTCAGAAGGCAGAGGCAGGCGGATCTCTGTGAGGTGGAGGTCAGCGTAATCTACAGAGCTAGTTCCAGGACAGGCTCCAAAGCTACACACAGAAACCCTGTCTCAAAACAAAAACAAAAACAGAGAACTCCTAAAAGACTAATTGGAGACGTCTGCAATACCCCATGATACAATACTATAAACTACCCACCCACCCTGTCAACACAGGGAGTGAAACCTGGGGATTACTAGATGACAGCTCTTGTTTGTCACTACATAGCCAGCAATTGTGCTTTTTTATTTACTTTAAAAAATGGGCTCCTTTCTAGGTAAATAGTAAAAAGTGGGCAAACATTCATTAAATTAAAAAAAAATGGTGGCGCTTTTATCCTTAGGGTCATGCTGAAGTGCACGCTGATCACTCACTCAGCAAGCATGTATGGGCTTAGTGCAGGACGGGAGTGCTTGCCCAGTGACGTGAGGGTTCTCTACAGAGTGTGGCAAACAGTTCTTATTGTCGGGTGTGGTAACTCATGTCTGCAGTCCCAGCACTCAAGAGCCTGGGACTTGAGGATTGCTGGCAGTTAAAGGTCAGCCTGGTCTTGTGGTACAGACCTTTAATCCCAGTACATGAAGCAAAGGCATACAGGTCTCTTTTGATTTGAGGTTGGCCAGCCTGGTTTACATAGTGAGCCCAGAACAGCCAGAGTCACACAGTGAGACCTTGTCTCAAATGACAAAGCACAACAAATTGTGTACCAGGCAGAGCTGTCAGAGAAAACACAATAGTCAAGGGCTCGTTCTCCACCCCTTGAGTCCGACAGCGTGGGGCCATCAGAGCAGTCACTGGGGAGCTAGCAGAACAGAGGCAGAGCCAAAGAGGCACAAAGGCTGTGTGAAGGTGAACTCGGGTGTTGTGGGGTGTTGCTGCAGTTCACACAGCAAAGGATGAAGGCTTTTGTTCACCAGCACCAAATTTAGTGCTCGGTCCTTAAGTTTACCGTCAGTTTGAAGCCAGTTCCTCTGAGCATTAATTAAAGAGAGATACTATTTTTGGACCATGTACTTTAGCACCTCTCCACTTTGAGTCTCTGATTCTTCTCTCCCCTTTGTATTTATTGCAGCACTGGCCAATGGCCTGGGCTTTAAGAAGCAGGAAGGAAGGAGACAAGCATTTATTGAACCCCCTTAAGTGCCAGACTCCAGGTTTAACCTCAGACACCCCCTCAGAGTGGGAAGCAGCATCATACCCACAAAAACCCAAATGATTTCTCCCACTTCTCAGCAAGCCCAGATCTTGCATTCAGGCAACCCCACTGATAATGTCCTCTGGAACATAAAGAAAAATTTAAACGTTTAAACAGAGACCTATTAAAAATGAGAAATTGATACATGTGGGGTTTTGTTTGTGTTTTATTTTCTTTAAGAAGCCACTCAGTAACCTGAGTTATTATTTTAACTCAGTTAAAAGGAGATGAAATATTTCTCACATTCTGGGTTCTAAACAGTCTTTCATAGCTAAGAAAGCTGAAGCTTTTAAAGGAGTCTTTCCTGTTTCTTTCTTCTCTGGCTCCAGTATCTGTGCAGCTTTTGGAAAAATAAGTGGTCATCATTGCTTTGACTGCTGCGTGCTTCCAAGGGGCAGCATATTCAGAATGAAAATGCCCCCAGTACTGTTCCTGATCCAGGCAGTGACTTCACCAGCCAATTGTAACCTGCCTAATGCCTTTAATAGAAAGGTGGGGACGTCTGTGGCCGCACACCCGCTGTGCTCCTGACTCTCTGGTCGTTCCTATTTTAGGCCTGACCTTTGTGGTTTTTTCCAGAGTTCAGGGATGGAATGATATGTTGTTCAAGTTTACAGGATGATGTTGTATCTCTTTTTAGAGTTCGCTGTAAATTTTGTTCTACTCAGAAGCAAACCTACCTTCAGCCAAGATGCTGTTTTCATGTCTGCATTTTAATTTGGGTGTTTCAACCCAGAACAGGACAGTTTTCTATAATAACTCTTGAGCAGGATGCACAGTGTGTGTTGACTTACAGGGTTAAGGGGGATCCAACATGAGTCAGGAAACTCTTCCTACTTCCTTATTAAGTGTTTTTGTTATTGTTTGTTTTGTTTGAGATGAGGTCTTGATGTACAGCTCTGTTAGTCTGAACCTTGTCATGTAGACCAGGCTGGCCTCAGACTCACAGCGATATGCCTGCCTCTGCCTCCCAGGTACTAGGATTAAAGGTATGAACCACCATACCTGGCCAAATGGCTCTTTTCTTCTCTATTTTTATTAGTTGATATATTTCTTCATTATTAAGCATAGATGAGTGAAATATTTAAATAACTTCAAGTTCACATGCAGAATGTAAAACTTGAGTCAAAGAGAAGAATCACATGTGTTGAGCATTTTAGAAAAGAATAGATGAATACAAACTTAAATGTTTTCCAGGTATAACATATTACCAACCCTTGAGAGCAGAACAGCATACTATTTCATAAGAAGCAAAAGAAAAGGGGAAGAGAAAGCATTATTCAGGTCCAGGGAAAATAGTAACCTTTCATTAGGCAAGACAGCTCAGCACGACCTCTGGGGTAAATGACTGAACAAGCCAACTGTTTATTCTTGTTTATTGACTAGCACTTAATTTATAAGGAACAACCCAAAAGTGTAGTTGAAAAGGCTGCTGTATTTTTAACCCCTAATATCCTAGTGAATTCACACCATCAGTATCTTTGTGCTTTTAGTAGATTTTGTGTAACAAGTATAGCTTTAAGACAGAGGAAGAGTTTAGTTTCTGTGTGAGAAAGAAAAGCCCTGCCCCTTTGACCTCAGTTCTCGGGGTTCTTCCTAATGACCCTGAGAAGTAGCAGCTTTTGGTCACAAAACTGTAATTTGTGAGTACATGACTTTCCCAACTACAAAACACATCCGAGATCTCTGCTGACTGGCGGCCATTCCACCCAACAGCGGGGTTTGTTGCTATCATTTACATCTCTGGCTACCAAGGACTCAGCCACTATTTCCCAGCCAACTTGCTAAGAAATAGGCATGTGTGTGCACAACATTTACCAATTTTACCAGTTTTTGTTGCTTTGAGACAGATTTTTACTCTGTACCTTAGGCTGTTCTAGAACTTACCTTGTATTAAAGACTGCACATCATGTCTTTAGGTCTCATGTAACAGGCTTAACTTAACATGCCTAGCTAAAAATTATATTTTACTTGTTTTTGTGGTCCTGCATATTGAACCAGAAGCTTCAAGTACACGAAGTGTTTGGTGACTTTTGTGCTGGTCTGATAGACACCACTACACAGCAACCCTTAGAAATAAAATAATTTAATTGGGATCTTGCTTACACTTCTAGAGAGTCCATTATCATCATGGCAGGGAGTGTGGTGGCAGGAGACAGGCGTAGAGCTGGAGCAGTAGCTGGGAGCTTACATCCTGATCCTCCAACAAGGTCACACCTACTACAGCTAGGCCATACCGCCTAATCCTTCTAACACTGCTCAAATAGTTCCTCTCCCTGCTAGCTAATGAACCACTGGGAGGCGTTCTCATCCAAAGCACCACACTGAGCAAGCCCCTCCCGCTGAGCTGTATCCCAGGCCTATTTTAACAATAGTGTTTTCAGTGCTGCACAGTTGTCACCATTATCCATCACTAGAACCTCCATGGTCCCCACATGACCCCTCCTTCCCTCCTTCCCTCTCAGGGGCTGCTCTTCCAGCTCTGTACAGCAGTGGAACCATACAACGCTTATCTTTCTATACGCAACTTGTTTTGCTTACCCATAATGTAGCACATATCAGAATACCAGTCCTTGTCAAGGCAGAATAATGTTTTAACCAATTTGTACTTAAAAGATATTTCTTTCAAGATTAAGTGTTGATTTTTTCCATTAGCGAATTATGACAGCAAATATATCACATTAAAACTGAGTTAAATAATAGAGGCCTGAAAATTATTAGAACAGTTGTTTTAAAATCTGATGGTGCTTTTCCTGTCAGTGTGACCAGCCATTTAACAGAAATAACTAAAGGTGGGAAGTAGATAGTTTTATTTGTCAGGTTCAGAGAGTTGAGGTTCTTGTTCTTAACCCCACTGGTTCCTGGCTGATGGAGAGGTAGGACATCGTGGCAGCAGGGGAGAGGAGGATAAAGCTGTTCACCATGTGACAGGAAGCAGAATGGAAACACGAAGAGGTTCTGGCAAGCTATCCTTTTAAAGACATACCCTCAGAGATCTGCTTCTTTTAGCCAAACCAATCTTTTTACTACCTTCCAACAACACGTTCAAGTCTTGAACCCATCAATGGATGCAAACACTGGTGAGGTCAGAACCCTCATGCTAAGATTGTTTGTGGAAATGCTAGAGGTGTGCACTTCTCAACACAAGCAGGTTGTCAATCAAGACTTATGTCTTCAGGCGGAGGCTGCTCATTCATTCCTGGCTGTCCAGACTTGAAATAATCACACAGAAACTATACAGTGCTGTTTGGCCAAAAGCTTAAGTGTATTTCTAGCTAGCTCTTACATTTTAATTAAGCCATTTCTATTATTTTATATTTTACCACGAGACTTGTGGTTTGCCGGCAAGGTTCTGTCATGTCCCTCTCCTTCAGCAGCTACATGTTTCCGCCCTGACTCTGCCTACTCTCTCTCCATATCTATGTTTGGATTTCTGTCTGGCTTTACTCTGTTCAGCCATTGGCCGAAAGCAGCTTTTTTATTAACTAATGGCAACAAAAGATATTCATAGCGTACAGAGGGGAACCCCACCTCAGATATCTCTGTGCTGTGAAGAGCAAACTGGACGCTGAACAGCATGGTCTTCTGCAACTCTCTGTGTGCAGCAGACTCCAGGGCCCCAGGGGGTCCTTTTTGTCCCAGACAGGGTAATGTCTCACAGCAACACTTAGAGAATCCAGGAGAAGTGGGTAATGATTTGCAGAAAGAGCTCCATTCTAAATGGTTAGCATTTTTTGAATGTTTAGGCTTCAGCCATCTGAAAAATTCACTTAGTGAAATGGTTCCAACTCTCCATGAAAGAGAAGGAAAGCAATAGCAGAGTTAAGACAGGGCTGGCTGGCCAGATCTAGTCTTCCTCTTTCCCACCTCACCCTAGAGAGTGGAGAGTTGGTAAGAACCCTCAAGTAGAAACAGAACGGCCGTATGTCCTGGGGTTCAGTGGATAAATACCTTTTTAAAAAAAGAAATTGAGTTCGCCATGTGAGAACGCAAAAAGACACCACATGTAGATAGACATTTGAAAGTGCCTGTCAAGCTTAGGAAGGGCAAACAGTCAGTGTGACCAGAATATGGCTAAAGGTGGAACTGAAAGGTCACAAAACTGAAGACAAGATGACACACATAAACTGTCACACCAAGTTCTTGCTGCACACCATGGGGAAGAAAGCCAGCGATGGCTTTCAGCTGGACAGCGAGGAGGGAGCCACCAGACACTTCCCTGAGGACACTATTGCTGACTTCACTGTTTGGTGGGTAAAGGAAAGCATGAAGGGCACAGAAGTGGGACAAGTGTCCAGATTCAGGTGCTGAATAGCCTGACCAGTCTGAGGAAATAAGAACAGCCGTTCATAACAAATAGCCTGAAAGATGTTTCAAAGGCACGCTCACAAAGGTTGCGCATAGCATTTGAGGGAGGTGGGCATGCATGACCAAGCACTGGGCGGACATGTTTAGCACAGGCACATTTAGAGCAGATGCCCAATAAACACTGAAAGGACAGCTGGCTGTGTGGACATTACAGGTCTATATGCAAGTGTCACAGGGACACCCCCAGCTGCCTATGTGGCAGTGACAGCGCAGATGCTCTTGATACATCTTCTTTCCCCATTACTGCATTTCTTTCTTACAGCAGTCTAGGCACGTTGGAGTGGGTCATATATCTGCCTGGCAGTGATGACAGTCCTGAGACAGTGACAGTCCTGAGGCGTGGACAAGGGACTAGCAGTGCTGATCATGTGGTAAAGCTGGGTTTGAATTTAGCCAGTGTCAGAATAGTTGGCGTTCTTGAAGACAGCTCAACTGCCTCCCCAGTTTTGGAGTTTCCAGGCAGCTCCTTCTCTCAAGGCCCTGGATGTGATGACTCGGCAAACATGAGCAGCTCCAGGATGCTGGGAAGATTGTTAGGAAACCATTTATCTCACATAGACAGAGCATCTGAGATGACCTTAGCAGAATTAACAATGGTAGTAATAGCAATAGCACAGCCTTTTCCCTGGCACAAGAAACCAGTTCTGTCATGAAATGGGATTTCCCTGAGAAAACGGGCGGGTGAGATAAAAATAACAAAATATAAACTAGCAGCTGATTGTGTTCTGTTCTCTCTTGCACACTTGACCATGAGTGATTTACTTCTTGCAGCTGTCATGTTGAGAGTCACCTCATTTACTCATGTGTCCCTTGGTTCTAAGGAGGAAAGATGAGTGTCTGGGTTCAGAGGACTGTAGTGGACTGTCACCTCGAATCTGTACCTCAATACACCTGGCAAAGAGGGAAAGTGTCTCTTAGGCTAAATGTTGACTTGGGAATGGAAGCCAAGAGTTTTGTGGAACGGGGGAAATGGGCTTGGTTTCCCATGGTAAGCTCTCAGGCACTCAGGCCTGTGTACAGTCATGGGTCATTAGCACCTCAGCTGAAGTTTTCTTGCCATATGTCAGAGTCTTGTAAATAAACTCTTGTCATAACAAAGGATGCAGCAGCCAGATTACATGGCTGTGCCCACACTCCCTTGCCAATTTCTAAGTGGGCATGGGAGGGTTCCATTTTTACGCTGGAGTCTGTCTTGCTACACCACCCTGGTAGATGGTGATGCACAGTGGTGGCCATAGCATCATGCAGGAAAGAGTGAGGCTTGCAAACCCAGTCAAACTCTCTTGGCTCCAATTTTATGCAAATTTGCCTAACAGAATGCAAATGATTTCTCAGTAATTCGGGACCCAGGAACCCATGCTCATCTGTTTTCAGCCATCTTCCTGGGCTCTGAGTGCAGCTACTTTGGAGACAGGGGGCATATGCAATGGAGCATGTTAATGAAGGCTGGGAGGATCTGCCCCCCCCAGCAGATACCATGTCTGGGAATACATCCTGGAGCAGCAGCTTTTCCATCTGTGGCCACAGGTCAAGCCCCACATGACTGGGAGACAGGACAAGGTCAACACAGAGTAATACATTTTCAAAGTCCTCTATTTCTGCTCCTAGCCCCCAAATGTCTCAGTGCCACAGTGTATGTTACTTATTCATCACACACATAATGATCATTTATCTGCTGTAAGAACTGCAGTAGATACTGAAAAGAAATTCGTGCATCTTCTTAACTGTGAAGTTGTTGCACTCTGTAGCTCCTCCACTGGCCAGCGTGGTAACTGGCCTCTGTACATGTTACAAGGTGTGTGAATGTGTTGAGTCTCATTGCAGATGTGTTGAGAATATAAACCATGATTCAAAGGCTCTTGGTATCAATAAATGACTTCAGAAATGTTTCCTAAGTAATTTTCTTATTAACTGCATTTTAAAAAGACGCTATTTTGGACATGCTGGTTTAAGGAGACTGCATTCCATGTGACCACCAGAAGGATTACAGTGGCATGACTCCCACAGAGTTTCTGGCGGGCAGCGCTGGTGGAGGAGACTGGCATGATGTCGTCACCTTTTCATTTCGTGTTAGGAGTTACAGAGAAAGGTAAAAGAAACCCTTTCTTTTCCCCACAGATGTGCTAGTTTAGATATTTTGCAGCATAACCCATAGCAGACTATGTTCTACTTGTATTTATCCCACTGTCCACTGAAGTAATCAGGCAAGCTCTGCCTTACCTTTATAGAGGAAGATGTGGCATAAGGGTGACTTGCCAATCTGCAGGATTAGAGCTGAGGTGGGAATAGAATGCCAGCCTTTAAACTTTGCTCTCTGTTGGATAGAAGATGGTTGGAAATATCCTAAAACTTCTCCATATGGATATTTTTATTTCTCTACCAAAGACAATAAAACACAGTCCATTCTGAAGAGTGTATGCCAGTTTGCATTTAGCTAACATATATTAGACACCATATATATAAACATATATGCATACATACACATATATAAACATGTATATGTATATGTAAACTTGTCTAATGCTAACTGATATGACATATTCATTCAAGGTTGTAGCTGATGCTCAGTGTCAAGGTACAATTTGTGTTGTGTTTTGGGCCCATTGGGGAAGAGCAAAGGCATGTTAGCAGGGTCACTGTTATTATCAGCAAGGGAAGGTGAGCAGGTCAGGCAAGCAGAGTTATTGTTACTATTAGCAGGTATTTTCTTCTGTTGGAAATTATGACTCTCGTGTCAAGTTCTTGCCATTATAAAGCAAGACTGAGAAGTTCCGATCAGGATTCAGTCATCCATGAGATAGAACAACGAAGCAAGTTGTCTGAAACTTCAGGGTAGTGTGTTGTAACCAGAAAGTCATTTGACATGGGAGGTGGCTTAAACATGGAAAGGTGTGGCCTGGGGAAGAGAAAGGCTGTATGTAAGGCAGGGGAGATGTGTACAGTTGGTGAGGGTACCATGGGCCAAAAGATTGGGGTGTCTTCCTAGCCTCAGAAAGTCCATGCTATGGAAGCATGTCACAGACTTGTGTTAGAGTCTCTCATTATCATTTTTGAAGGTTAGAGAATCTACAAGGAGAGTACTAACAAGCTGTCAATCACAGTAGAGAGCTTCTGGCTCTTACCTCCCTCCTTTCTGCCATCTAGCAGGGAGATGTGTGATCCATATGACCATAGGTTCAGAGTGCACATGACCCAGCGGACCACAAGTGTATGTAGAATTACTTTATGGCTGTGACCCAAACAAAGCAGTTGTAGGTGAGACCTAAAATCATGTTTCCCTGCCTGTCTTTCTGAACTCACTCTGATCTTATCCTGGCTCTTTATAAGTTCTCGTTACTTCTGCATCTCATTAGTCTGCTTAATGCAGGTTCTAATCCTCCCCAACAATGCACATTGATCATAAGCTTTAGTAAATCACAGCTTGTTCTTTGTTTAAAACTATTTCTCCTATCCTCTACTTCCTACAGATTAAAGAGTTTCCCAACCAGAGATGAACAGCAGAAGGTTTTTTACTACTATTCCTTCTTAATGACAGTATTTTAACTGCTTTTCCCATGTTCGGGCTAACAAAAGCCCTTGGATCATAGGGTAGTTTTGTGCTATGGCGAGAGAGTCATCTCTGAAACACATTCCCTCAGTGAGGGCCCCAGTTACCTCTTCTGCCTCATTATATTTTGCTTAGCACTGAGAGCCCTGGCATGCTTTCTGTTGGAATGAAGAGATTGGCAGAACCACCCTAGACAACAGCACCGCAAAACACTGTGGCAGAAGGTTTGGTCTACATACCAAGGCAGCCAGAGTATTAATTGCATTCTGTGATCACAGAAAAGGCGCTGAATTATGCTCTCTGTGGTGTAAGAATGACAGGTGTTTGCTTCGTCGTCTCTGTACACACTCCATCACATGGAACAGAGAAGCCAGAGTTCAGAAAAATAAATAAATAAATGAAAGGCATCTAAGCAAAGATCTCTGGTAGTCAGCTAGCTCTTTAAAAGCATCTAAAGATGAACAGTTTCACATTTGGAACCTGGAAAGATCAGATTTAGGGCAAGGAAATATTTCTAGAAATTTCCATAGTCCACATTTCCATTTGGAAATCTAATTTCAAGTTTGAAATTAAATGTTGAATTGCCCACCAACATTTGATTCCCTTCCCTTTTGTGTTAGAATGTATATTAGAGAAAAATTGGTTCTTCTGGTCCTGTATGTGTGTTTTTTCCATGGCCCCTGATAAAGATGCCCTCCAAGTGTCCTGGGCATCCCAGATTCTTCCTGTTGCCTTTCCCTGGAGCCTGCTGTTCTTTCTCTCAACTGTGTATACTCTTTACAGCCCACATTCATGTATATATCACCCAGTATAATACCTTTTCTTCCTGGCCACTCCTTCGATCTCTTTTCATCTGTAGAGGGTGGTCCTGAAAGAATTCTGTGCATTTCCTTGACTTGCTTGGGAAAATGGATGAAACAGATGTCAGCCCCTAGGGATTCTCCTACCCTCGATGCTGCTATTCTGTGCTGCTCCACCCTCTTTTCACAAGGCTGAAAAGGAGAAATATTGCTGTTTGCTGCTACTGTGCAGGATTTGAGCTGAGGAAATTTTGTTTAAAAATGTTTAATGGCTCAGAGAAAATTTCGTTCTGGACAGGCGTTCCCTGCTGGAGGAGAGTTTTGACTCGCTGTTTGGCCTCATTCCCTGTCACTGTTAACTCCGGGGCTCAGGCTGGAGTGCCCAGATACTTCTCTAAATGCCTTCCTCAATGCTAGGAGTATGAAGATGCTTCAGTTAGTGAGCTCTAGGCAACAGTTAACCTTCCTGACAGCCCTGCCTCCATGCCTGTTGCCCCCGCACACTTAAGGTGAAATGCTAGATACTTTTCCTCTCTGTTGTTGTTTGTGAGCATAGACTTTATCTGCTGAGGCATCCCTCCAGTCCTCTATGTTGTATCTCATAGCTGAAGAACCATCTATGCCAGATGTGGGTCCATTTAATGAGCACCCGGTTGGGGTCACACACTACTGTTTGTTTTCCCTAGGTGTGAAAGCCCCTCCTTTTTGTTATCACAATGTAACTCCTAATCTAAACTACTCACAATGGAAGATCTTCTGACAGTGTTTTGATTTGATTTTTCCCTTAATCTACTAGATTGACCGTCTTCATTACCAGAATGATTGTGTATTTTACCATGTAGAATGGACTGTGAGCTTAATTTAAGACTGCTCAGAAGTTTCTAGCCTTCTTGGACTCTGTCTGAGCTTCCTTTCTAACAAGTGTCTATTGCTCTAAGCTATCATCTTTTAAGTATAATTTTAATTACGTGTGTGTGTCTGTATGTGTGGGTATGTGCACATGTGTATGTCTGTACGTGTGGGTATGTGTATGTATGTGTCTGTATGTGTGGGTATGTATATGTGTGTCTATGTGCATGGATATGTGTATGTGTGTCTGTATGTGTGGATATATATGTACATGTCTGTACATGTGGGTACGTACATGTGTGTGTGTATGTGTGAGTATGTGCATGTGTGTGTGTGTCTGTACGTGTGGGTATATGCATGTGTGTGTGGATGTGGGTGTGGGTGTGTACATGTGAGTGCAGGTGTGCATGGGGGCCAGAGGCTTGGGATGCCTCTGGCTCTGGAGTTACAGGAGCTCTGAGCTGCCTGCTGTGAGTGCTAGAGACTGAACTTGGGTCTTCTGCAAGGTGCTTATTCTTACCTACTGAGCCATCTCTCCAGCATCCCCACGAGCTGTCTTCTAAACATGTTTTTGTCTAAGAATGTAATGTCTTGAAAAACGGCACAACTCAATGCTGGTCCTGTCTCCACCTTCCTGGTGAAAGAAAGGAATGCATCGAAAATATTCTTTCAGCAAGTATTTCCATTTTATTGAGAAAAACAAACCAACAAAACCCCAGAGAACACTCCTGGGCACAGAGGGCCATGTTTGGTGGTGTGACAGGTAGCCAGTTGTAACTGGATAAGTAGTTCCATGTCGCTTGACCTCTGAATGCCCAGGAGCAGCCCTGGGTCTACTTCTAGATCAGATCAGTGCTTCTTCGTCTAACCAGCAAACTGCAGTGACAGCTCTGCTCGGTTGACTTTCTCTGTGCCATTCAAGGGCGGATGCTTGTTGCCTCCTGGCTTTCAGCACTCATGGTGTTTTTCTCTTGGAGAGCAAAAGGTGCGATGGGTGAGGGCAGATGCCCAGTAGATAATGCTCCCATGACCTCCATATTAGCAAGAAGATTGATAACTTTTGAAAAAGAAAAATGTAGCTTTTCTTAAAAAGTTGTTGTCTGTTTTTGCTCCAACCTTGAACTTGAATAGCCCCCAGTCAACAGAACAATCCATTCTGGAAATATTTTAAAAATTTACTGATATACAACAGTGTAAACCAAACATGCCTGCTTGTCTCAACGACTTGATATTAGAAGAAAATTAGCTTAGCTTCCTCTAGCTAAGCAACTCTTGTGAAAACCTTATCCATTTTTGCTATTTTGCACTTTTCAATTGAAACTAAATTAGGCCACAGGAAAAGGATGGTGTACCTTCAAAGACTGGCTGTGTTCTTTCTGTTCCTGGCAAACAGCCGTGGGTGCTGGGTGCAAAAGTGAAGCTTTTGTTCCATGCAAAGGTGGGAAGGAGGGTGTTGAGACCTCTCTGCTGTGGAGCAGTTCAGTTTGCGGATGTGAGGAACTTCATCTGCACCTCAGAGCATTTGAAATGTGTCTCTAATGAACTGGGAAAAGAGCTGTCAGGGGTGAGGGTGGGAGGAAGAAGCAACCACCTACCCAGAACCACACTTGGCTCTTGTTTGTGTCTGTGCTGACTTGGGTTACTTTCTTCTGTTGCCTTCTATGAAACAGGCTCACCTTGAAGCCCTTGGTTGTTTTTCTCTGCTCAGTGAAGCACAACCTGGATTTAGGAAAGGAGAGCCATGCCTACAGGCCATGTTCCCTTTTTTGATGATGCTGGCTCTCTCACATGACGTTCTCACAGTGGGATGGTTGCTCACACACCTTTACTGCCTCTGTCTTTATTGTGAGTGACCTGAAGCTGTGCATTAGGCATTCTCTTTTGCATAAAAAAACATGGGAAATAGACTCACCTTCTTTCTATTTGAAAAATATATATCATTATTTTTCTTATTGTTAAGAGATGGGGGGAGACCACACATGGGGCAGGGAGTGGCCATATCATGGCATGCGTGTGGAGGTCAAATGAAGGTTTTGTGGAATCTGTTATCTCCTCCCTTTACATGGGTTCTGGGGATTGAAATCAGGCCATCAAGCTGACTCAGCATCAAGGGCTTTTATCTACCAAACCATCTCACTGGCCCCACCATTTCCATTTTTATATAAGTTGAGTAAATGATTTGGAAGTTTCCTGCATAGTGCTTATTTGGACTTGTTCTCCCTGCTGCCCACATTTTCTCCCTGACTCTCTTGTGAATGACCTCCTCCACTTCCACAGCTTCATTGTCCCCTGTTTGCAGCTGATATTGCAAATTCTAGTGCATACTCTTTCCTGGTGATTCTTCCTATCTGGAGTTCTTGTTGGCAACTGGAGTAAGCATGCTACCGACCTCCTCAGCCCAGCCCTAAACTCATTCTTGTCCCCCCAAAACCTTTCTTGGACTCAGCACCTTCTCTTCACATTACTGCCGTGTTCCTGATCTCCCACACTCAACAATGGCCCATGCATTTCTCTAAGGCTTACGTGAATCAGGAAGCCCCACTGGCATCCCTTGACACTCCTTCCTCCCTGTCTGGCTGCCACTACTCCTAGCTTTTGCTTCTGTCTTCATAAGCCACTCCAGTTATAGTCTGTTATTCTGAGCTGATTTGTTAAACATTCTTCTTTGGTTTGTTTTTAAAGCTCTCACCTCCTACAGTGTCAAAACTGCATCACCTGTAGCATGCTGCTCAAGCCTGCCTTCTTCCTGCCTCTCATTTCAACAAGCTGTTCCCTACTCCTGAGTCAGGTGGCCCTTTCTTGAACCCGCCTAGTCACCTCGGGAGATTTTATTCCCTTCAATTTTTTTGTTCGAGAACACTCTGCTTCTGTCTAGATGTTCTAAGATTCCCAACCCTTCTGACTTGGCACACGAAAACGTGGGATTGGTCTCAAAATCAGGGACTTCCAACCTTTTCCCGTTACCCTGCCAAGTGCGGTCACATGCTGCGTGATATATCAAATGCTTTCTCTACTTTTCCTTCCACCTCCTCTAGGTGTGAAAGTGTTGGATGCTGTGTTTTATGTGTTTGCACATCTATTACCATGCTTAAAATACAGATCTGGACACCAAGTGCTCAGGGGTGTCTGCTGAGTGAGGTACAGAGACTTCCAACTTTCCCTTTATGTCTTTTCTTCTTTCCTTCTTCCTGTCCTCCCTCTCTTCTGCAGTTATACACTCTAAGCCTGAATGTGTCTCATACTCTGCTGAGCATGTGGATCTATCCATCGCACACTGACTAAAAGTACACTTATTTTTTTATCATCTTAAGACTCACTGTATTTTCCACAGACTCTGCTTAGCTCTTAAAGAAATAATAGGCAGTTATTTTAAATGTTGTCTGTGTTGTATCTCTGTATCTTATATCTGTGATTAAAGTTTGCTTACATATCCAGTGAGCTGCACTGGAGGATATGGAAGACTGTGCTCCGCTTTTGTGTTAATGCTACTAAACGACTACTAAATGAACCAGTTTTCCAAGTTTCTCTGAAGTATAGACGGTCTCCTGATTCCAACCCAAAATCCAACATAGAAACATTAATTAATAGCCAGCAAATCAATGTCTGTATTCCTTTGATGATTGCTTTATTATAAAATAAAATCACAGAAAAAAAAAGCAGTGGTTTGTAACTGCCATCAATAAGAACAGAAAGCAATTATTTTTCAAAGTTGGATATTGACATGGAGGAAAAGCCTGGGAGAGCTGGTGGCGAGGGCGTCAGTGGAGGGCACCGGGGGTCGCTGCTGGCTCAGCATCAGTTTCCACAGCATCTTTGCAGCTTCGGGTGGGTGTCAGTCACAAAAGAAAGACAACAGAGAGCAGTCTCGTGTGCCATCCTCATGAAGGTCTGCGGACCCACAGCTCTGTTCACTGCAGCCCCAGAGAGCCCATGTCTATGGAAAGAGGCGGCTTTCAATGCCAAAACCCAACAATTTTGTTTTCAAATTCCTCAAAACTAAAATAAGAAACGTTTGATGACATAAATGTTCCAAATTCAAAATATCCAGAAGTGAACTCATCAACTTCCTGTTTGAGCCTGCTCCTCCTTGTCTGTCTGTCTGGCGAATGACATCATCATCCAGAGGGACAAAGCCACTGGTTTCCACTGGTTTTGCTGCCAGATGAAGCTTTCCTGGATGAATTGTATAGTCCTGTTTGACACCGAGCTTATGATTGCTCAGTCCTTTACCCTTCCTCCTCATCTGAACCACACTTCTAAAACGTCCCAGCTTGATCCCTGTTTCTTACTATTTTTTAATTGTTATAGCATTAACTTCTCATTTTTTCTTGACTGTTGTGACTCTACTGATGAAAAAGCCTTGTTAACCAATTATCTTTAAGAGGTGGGACCAAGTTAGGGTGTGGCATTCTGGGACCCAGAGAAAAAACGAGGACATGGTCCAGGTGCGCTCTCTCTGTGGTTCCCTGGCTGCACAGCTGAGCTTGGACTTCTCGTTCTGGTTTTGTGAGTTTTCCCCTTATAAAAAATAAAAATATAATTGTTTATCTTTTAGCTAGCCTGGTTATTTCCTGAATGAAGTTAGCTTCTACACTCTACCAATTGGACTACACCCCCAGACCCACACAGTAGCTTTGTATTGTAACTATTTATACATTTCTCTAATGTCTGCTGACTAGTGAAAAGGGTGCTCAATTCATATCTGATGGCGTGAGCTTCCTAAGTCGTCAGGACCATGAGAGGAAAAAGGCATTTCTGTTAGGTGGCGCTCGCCCTTGTAGGTGCAGACAGTTTTCACTACATGTCTCCTCCACTTGTGACTATTCCCAGATGACTGTCACGTGATCAAAATTCCCATGGTGGTGTTTTGATGAGCACGGGATTAGAAGTCAGGCTAGACACGGAGGGAGGGCACAGGAAGCCTGGCTGACTACTAATGCCGAAAGTGAGAGGCGAGAGAGGCCGCTTCCATCTTCAGGCAGGGAACTCCATCAGCCTCACAGGATGGGTGCTGCCAACACGGCTGGAACCTGAAGCCGTGCTCACTAAGCTGAGTGGAGATCACTTCCAGGGCTTTCCCTACCTGCTCTGTGATACAGAGCGCCCCTCCCCGGCGCCCCCACCTTCCCGCCTTCAATCAGCATGTCCCACACAAGTCCTGAGATGACAGCAGCTGGGTCTGTTTGTGAAACTCAAACTTGGCATTCCATTCTTGTGTAAGAAGTGTGCCACGGGCTGACATGTGTTCAATTTGTGGCCACTCAGAACATGTCCGGTGCAATATCTCAGCAGTATTTACTCATCTTGTATTTGCATATGTTCCCCTTTCTCAGATTGAGGGGTTGCAGTCCCAGCTGCCTCAAATGCAGCTCCTTCACAGGCCACACATTCTTGTGGAGGTGTCAGAAGAACCCACGGGCTCCTTCCACCCCCTGCAAACATGGGGCCTTGGGTCAGCCAGAGAAAGGACCAGTAAGGACCAAACAAGGCTCCCATTGATGATTTCTTCACATGCCTCTGGTCTCCAGGGTAACGGTCCTGAGTGGGAATGGCATCTCCTCATTCTGTATGGACAGAGCAAGTGCACACAGCTGACTGCTTCATGAGCTTTGTTTTCCTTTTTGGTGGGCTCCTTCCTACAGTTCTGCTTTCATCCTGCTGCTTCACACAATCCCATCCCCCAATGCTTGTCCATGTGGGTGAGTAGCTGTTGGGTGGGACCCCCGTGGCTTGACCTCTGCTCCCTGAGATGCTCTGATCCCCTGGTCAACAAATCTGACACCTTACATGTCTGGCTCACTTTCTGGTACCCATACTTGAGAAAAACCAATGAAAGCCAGACCCTGTGGCCCTTGAGGACCCTCGTCTGGGGGCAGAGTTACATGGGTCCAACCTGGTCCTGGGGAGAAGTTAGCTTTGAGTAAAACACTAACAACCCCTCAATGTATTTATTGCATCCAAAAATGTATTCAAGATGTTCTTTTACCACTGTGTGTGCTTGCATGTGCACATGCCTGAGCATGTTTGTGTGTGTCCACACATGTATGTTTGCATGCATATGTGGAGCCAGGGGCCATTGCTGGGTATCTTCCTCATCTGCTCTACACCTTATTATTTGAAACAGGGTCTCTCAATGAACATGAAGTTCACCAATTCAGAAGGGCAGCAAGCCCTGGACTCTTGTATCTGTCTCCTCAGGGCTAGAATGACAGGTGTGCGCCACCACACTTGGGTTTTGGGTAGGTGTTAGCGATTAGAACTCAGGTCCTCTCGTGCTGTGTAACAGCTCTTCACTACCGGAGTGAAGCCCCCAGTACCCTCATGCATTTAAAATAGGATGCTCAAGTTCCTTCCTGGAGCCTTGAAGTTGAAGGCTCTGTTTTAAAATTCAAAATAGTGAACTGTTTAAAGTTCCATACTGATGATGCCTGGGAATAGTCAAGTATGGCTGCAAAGTGTGCAGAGGATGGGTGGGATCTACGTGTCTTGGGCTTTTGCCCTGAAGCAGATGAGTATGACCTGGAGCACAGCCAAGGGAGCACAGACTCGCTGTGACTGTCAGGAAACCTCAGATTCGATGCCACTGTGATCCTGGAGGTTTGATTGCATCACACCCCCCCCACACCGGAAATCCCCTTGAAAGGGAGGAATGTCATATGTGCTCTCACTCAGCCTTTCTTCTGCTGTCTCCAGGGGTTTCTATTAAATCCACCAAAGCCATGTTATAAATCCCATATCCAGAACAATTTAATCAAGATATCCAGGGAGAGGGAGACCCATAAAATGTCCCCAGGTCATGGATACCAATACCGTGTTCATCAGAGAACTCGGTGGCATACTGTTACCCTTGTGTGGTCCCAGTGAAGTTAGGCAGTCAACACTGGATTCTGTTTGTCCAGAAGAGTCAGACTCTTTAGCTGGAACATGGAGTCTGAGGTCAGATTTTCCTTTGGAACAGGAAGCAAATGCCAAGTTTATTTTAAAAGGTTCTTGGTCTACCTAAAACTAGGGGTCATGAAGAATCCTTTGAGGGTAACATCTCACAATGTAATGTGTCTTTCCTTCCTCCAAAATAAACCTTGAGTTTGAATCTGTGTCTCTTCGGTCCTCCACCCCCATCTGACAGAAACTGGAGAATCTGTGTTGAGTGAGCCTCAGTTGAGAAATTGCCTTTATCAGATTGGCCTGTGGGCATGTCTGGGGAGCATTTTCTTGCCTAACTGATGTGGACAGTGCCACCCCTGGGCATCTAGAACTGGAGTGAATAAGAAAGCAAGCTGATCAAGCCACTAAGCAGCACTCCTCCAAGGTCTCTGCTTTAGGTCCTGCCTTGAGTGTCTTCCATGGCTTCCCTCAGTAATGGAATGTTAACTGAGCATATAAGATAAAATAAACCGTTTCCTCCCTTAGTTTCTTTCATCCAGTAATTATTACAACAATGGAAAGCGAATTGGAACTTATCCCATTATATAAAGGTGCCCTGTTGACTTATTAGGATGATATCTGAATTTAAAATTCTGTAGTCATGTATGGGAAGGGGTTTAACCAGTTGTAGCTACATGGGAAATAGTGATTTGGACTAAGGCTGGATCTCCGTAAGCTTTAGTGCTCTGTTCAGCGAGCACTGTGTCCTGCCAGGGGAGAGTCCCCACTGACTGTGTTAGGTGATTATTTGTTTATGACTTGAAACGGGAAAAGCAAGCAGCTACAACAGTCCTGAACTCAGCGAGCCATGCGAACATTTTAGGTTAGGGGATAAACAGCTAAGTTGTGTTTGCTTTATTGTCAGAATGGTAGAGTCTCACAGTCAGGGAAGTATCTCTCTCCCAGACAGGAAAAAGTTAAGTGTTTATCGAGAAAGTTTAAAAACTCAGAAATCTCGTCTGAGATTGGAAAGCTCCATTTGATGCCGAGTGACCAAAGACCCCTAGAGGTGACATGGAGTAGCTTTGACTCTGAGGGCTGGGCTCCCAGGACTGGACAGATGATATTTGTTTTGGCATTCGGTCCCTTTTTTAGGTCACGTTTATTACTGCTAGTTCCTAGTGGGAGTGCGTGTCTGTTCCTAATTAGCCAAAAGGCAAGAAGAAAAAACTGGGTTGAATTTAAAACTAAAGGGGAGAGAGAAAATGTGTCTTGAAAGTGTCATTAATTGCAAAATGATGCTAAATGGAACATTCAATAAAAGTGCTTCTCGGAACCAATAGTCATCCTCAGGAAGGAGTGGTCAAAGCTGGGCTCCAAAACCTAAGGGGATCCCAGGAACAACAACAAAATGCTTGGGGAGGTGAGCTGCAGAAGAATTTTTGAGTTGGTCCTTCTTAGTAATTTACAAAGTGGGATGGAATCACTGAATAGTCTAGAACTCTGTTTGGCTGAAATGCAACAGGAAGTTCAGTATTCCATAAGCCATGTATATCCAACTTGTCTATTGCTATACTTTTTAGTACCATGTATTAAGCCATTTTCTGTAATCATGGGCCCAGGTTTTTGACATCCATAATATAGCTTTGGATAATGACAAGGATTTGAAGGTTTTACAGAAGTTGCTAGGATGTTATGGGAAAGCCTGGTGCCGACTACTGTTTCAAGGAGGAAAGGACATGTAATGGCACTTGAAACATTATTCAGACATATTTTAAAGACAACTGTTGACTGAGGTTTTCTGTCCTTCCCGATTCCTGCAGTTATTAAGTCCCAAAGAAATCACAGAGATCTATATTAATGACAAACTGATTTGCCCACTAGCTCAGGCTTCTTATTAACTCTTATAACTTCTATTAGCCCATTATTCAGCAAGGTTCAGTACCTTATTCAGCGAGGCAGTCATATCTTGCTTCTTCTGTGGCTGGATCAGGACTGCATCCTCTTCCCAGAATTCTCCTGTTCTCATTAACCCTCCTCTACTTCCTGTCTGGTTGTCCCACCTATACTTTCTGCCTGGCTCCTGGCCAATCAGTGTTTATTTAAAATATAATTTACAGAATACAGACAATTGTCCCACACCAGCTAACCTTGAAGATAAGATTTCCATCCCATTGAGATTATTTAAAAATTGGATTTAGTGGGGGGGGGAGAAAAGTAGACAAAATCAACTTCCTTTGTTGCTTAAACTGTGGCTAAGTTAGTGAGTGGACAGAAAGTATATTGCATACAAATAAGCATTTTTGAAACTGGGCAGAAGTTCTGATGAGGGTAAATTTGATCCTTTAGTAAATGAGAGAAGTAATTACTGGCTGCAGTTAGTTCATGCATTGGAGTTGATGTTGAAAAAAACAATCTGAAGTAGTACTAAGGCATCAAAGGGCAACCTGTAGCTTAACTTTCTTAATTATGTAGGTCAAGAACTTGAGATGACAGTCAGTCCTGACTAAAATGAATGATTAAGTCAGGTAATACCAGTACCTTGTTAATGAGTTATAGTCTCTACCTGATCAGCATTAAAGCTTACCTTGATTTGCAGGGCTATGGGCTACTGTCAGAACACCTATACGTTTGATAGTATTGGTTACTACTATAAGATAATTATAGCTAATTTTACTGGACAATATTACTATTGGTATGTAGTTTTGAAAGATGAAATAACTAAGGGAAATTACTCATGGAATATCAAAATATGATTCCATGATAATAATAAAATATCAGTAATAATTAAACTACAAACAGCCAAACAAATTATCAGTCTACAGTGGACACATTGTCTTTCCTGTGTTCTAAGCACGCTACAATTGTCTTTCCTGTGTTCTAAGCACGTTATAATTAAGTCTGTAAATGTAATTACAGTTAATTAAATTAATTGTAAATTTAATTACAATTAAAATATTGATCACTGCTGTATTTTTTGTTTATTTGCTTGTTTGTTTTTTCCAGAGAGGGTTTCTCTGTAGCTTTGGAGCCTGTCCTGATGAAACTAACTATTGTAGACCAGGCTGGCCTTGAACTCACAGAGATCCACCTGCCTCTGCCTCCTGAATGCTAGGTTTAAAGGCATGCGCCACCACTGCCCAGCTTATTACTGCTATATTATAAAGTATTTTTAAATTGTCATAAAATAAAGTAACATCCAGTTTAACTGCTGTGAGCATTTTCAGGTGCTCAGTGGCAGTTGGTGCTCCACAATCTATCTTCAGACTGCTTCTCATCTCTAAACAGGAGCTCAGCACCAATTCGATAACTCAACACTGTTCCCATTCCCCTACCGCAGCTGCGAGCTGCTGGCAACCCCCATGCTGTCTCTATGAATCTGACTAGTCTAAGTGACCCATGTAAGCCAAGCCACACTGTAGGTGTCTCAAGGCTCATTCATGTTGTGGCATGTGTCAACATTTCCTTCCTTAAAACCAAGCCATATTCCTCTGTATGCGTATGTTGCAGACTACTGATCAGTCGTTCACCTGGACTACTTCAAACTTTTTGTTATTGTAAACAGGCTTTGGTGAAGGTGCTCAGAATCTTATCAAGTCCCCATTTTCAGGTCTTCAGATTCTGTACCCAGAGTGGGGCTTCTGGACCATTCAGTGATGCTAATTTTTAACCTTTTTGAGGAACACCATTCTGTTTCTCACAGCAGCTGCACCATTTTACGTCTCCAATGGGTCTCAAGAGCGTCAGCTTCTTCGCCTCCACACTAATCCTCATTGCTTCCTGTTTTCTTATTTATTTTGGATTTCAAATAATATGTTTATTTGAAAAGAGTTCTTTGATCTATCTAAATTTTCCAATTTATTAATAATAGAAGCAAATTTGCATACTAATGGGATGAATGCCTTTGCTCTTACATAAAGAATTAAATTTTGATTCAGTATTTGGTAAGTAGGACACAGTACCTTCAAAATTTTTCAAAATTTTGATATTTTGATGTGTTAATGCTGAGGATGCCACTTCTTATTTTTTTAATACTGAGTTTCCTACTGGGTGTGGGTGACATAATTATGCCCCTGATTCACATTTCCCTAGTAATTAGTGATGTCAAATACCTTTTAACATGATTTTTGGTCTTTTGTTTACCATTTTTTGAGAAATTGTTACTCAGGTTTTGTTCATTTTTAAAAACCAGGTTCTTTATTTTGCCATATAATAGGAGTTCTTTATGTTCTTGGGTGTTAAGCCCTTACCAGCAATGTGGTTTGCAGATTCTGCCATTTCTTAAGGCATGACAGGCCAGGTGTTCCACTAAGTGCTTTGTGTACAGGCCCTCAATCCTTTCCGTAGCTCTGATAGGTAGGTATTACCACCTTAGTCAACATGCGTGGAAAACAAGGCTTTGGAGTTTAAGTAACGTACTCAAGATCAGAGCTAGGGTTGGAAACTAAGATGTGCTTTATTGCAAAGCCTGTAATCTCTTGCAATTCAGTGTGGATATTCTGCATTTTAGATATAGTTTTCCATTACTAACATTTTTAAAATTAGAAGTATAATAAATTAACATGATATTATAAAAAATAATCATCCAGCAAATCATTATTTTTGTTTGAGAATTTTATACATGCATATAATGTGTTTTCATCGAATCCTCCCTATTCCTTCTCTTCTAATTCCTTTCTTATCTCCCTCCGACCATCCTGTGCTCTGGTTTTAAACCCACTGAGGCCACTGCCAGGGATCACAGCCCTCCTGTACACACACTACAGCCGTTCATTGTCAAAAGCTACTCACTAGAGGTGGCACATCAATGAAGGCCTTCCTCATCCACACGAGATCTTGGCTGGCTCAGCCTTGTGCAGGTCCTGTGCATCCAGTGTCGCCATTGTAAGTACATGTGTATCGGGGTCCTGTCGTGTCCAGCTAGTGCTGCTTGCTGCAGACTTCACTCCTTCTGGTCCTTAGGTCTGTTCTTTCTGCTCTTCTGTGACGATCCCTGAGCTGGAAAGAAGGTGTGATGTAAGTGCCGCATTTAAGGATGAACACTCCATACTCTCTTTCTTGTTCTCCCAGAATATGATTTTAAAGAACACACCTTGCAAGCATCATCTGTGTAAAAGAAAGAGCATCACCAGTTCCACGAACCCATCCACATGTCCCTCGACAATCGCGGCCTCTCACCAAAGGGAAAAATTACAATGCTTTCATTGGCAGCCGGTTCCTTTCCTTATTCTTTTACCTCCTAAACATGACATTGTTAAGTGACCTAGAGAGTTCTGCTTATGATCTAACCTTAAATACATAACATAGTATTTGTATTTTGTGTGTTTGGATTCTTTTGTTCACAGGTAAGTTTGTAAGTACTTATGTGGCTGAATTTTTCCACTTTCCTTCTTGAATTCTGTTGTGAAGCCCTATCTAGTGTGTGACTTCACCCTGTTGTTCTAGCTACCCTGTATAATGCTTCTGGGAATGTTATTATTGCTGTCCTTCGGTATCTAATGCATGTATTTATGTTAGGTAGCTGCCAAAGAGTTGTTGTAGATATTTTACAGCCATCTAAAATGGTTGTGTCCATTTACACGCACACCAGCACGTGCACATTTGTTGTTTTGTATATATTCCAGATTAAGAATTATAAATTTCTTTCATTTTAGTCATTGTTTTGAGTTTATTGTGGGATTAACTTGTATTTCCCTGTTTCTAATTACCACACTGGCCTGCTTTAGATATTTATTGGTTGTCCTCTTTGATGGCCTATTCACATCTCTGTCATGGTTTTTGACAGCTGTCTTTTTCTTTATAGATTCATAAGAGTTATTTATGTTTTTTATATAGAGAGCTTCATGAATCCTATGTTTTGCAAACATCTTTTGCCTGTCTGTGTTTTGCCTTTGTTACCCTTTGGGGAGGAACCTTTTGATGAAAAAGATTTGAGTATAGTCTGATTTATCACCTCATTTAATCCCTGTCTCGTTTCCTGCCCTAAACTCATGACTTTTCTCCCGTGTTAACTCCTGAAAGCTGTACCGTTGGCCTGTCATGTTTATGTCCATGAAATGCACCTGGGGTTGAGTTAGGTGAATGTTTTGAACTGGGGTCAGGTCACATTTTCCTTTTTCATGTATGGATATTCTGTTGACTCAGCCACATCTCTTGTGGGGAAAATGTCTTTTTTTCTAAGGTTCTGACATGTTAGATTTAAAAGAAATTAAGTGTGTGTGTGGTGGCAGGCATGGGGAGGGGGCTCTTCTCACAGATTCTCTTTGCTTCTCCATTAGTTTCTAAGTCTTTCTGTCACAGTGCCACTCTCTACGACAGCTTTATAATAAGTCTTGGTATATTGCTAAACAAAAAGTAACTTATGATGTGAGCTAAAGATGTTAGGGAGGGGTCTGTTCGGTGAGAGGCCATTGATTGTAGTAGGTCCAAGGAGAGCCACAAGGGAACCTTGCAGTGAGGGAGAGAAAATTAGCTAGATTCTGACTCCAAGGATAAACGGTGATTTATGGTCAGGGATCAGGGTGGAGTCAGTGGGCAAAAAATAAATAAGAGACATCAGAGTTCTTGTTAGATCCACTCAGGAGAATTCTTGTCAAAGGCAGATAATGAAGATAATGAAGATAATGAAGACATGGGGGAGCAGTTAAGGCCAGGAGGTTTGGATTCAAATGATTTAGTGGAATTTTTGCTCAAACTGGATTCTCCAGTACCGACAAGGAAGCAGAAGGCAGTAACTACTCAGAAAGAGGAATCAGAGGAGTCTGATTCTATTTTGGCCCAGAGAGAGCATCTTTGTTAATATGGAGTGAGTCCTTCATTGCATCTTCCTTTCAAACATGGAGTCTGATTCCATTTCGGCCCAGAGAGAGCATCTTTGTTAATATGGAGTGAGTCCTTCATTGTGTCTTCCTTTCAAACATGGAGTCTGATTCCATTTCAGCCCAGAGAGAGCATCTTTGTTAATATGCCCTTCATTGTGTCTTCCTTTCAAATATGGCTTAGCTGGACTTGGCCTTCTGGGTCTCCATGTCACTTTTTGAGTTAGTTTATCAAAACTGACAAAAAGTATTTCTTGAGATGTGAATTTGAATAGCATTTCTTCCTCCTGACTTGTGCATAAAATTCATTTTGAGGAAGAGAGGCAATGGCATAATTTAAAACAATAGGAAATGATAGCAAAAGCATACCTCTGTCAACAGCAGCCAGTGTTTAGTGATTTTTAAATATGTATGGTCCTAACTGAACATGAAATTATTAAAGCTGGCTTTTTTTCTAAGGGACTGTACCTTCCAGATTCAAGCCACAGCCTTTGCTAATGTGGCAGAAAGAAGAAAAAGAGTGAAACTGGACCAGAACCAGACCACGGCTGAGTGTGTCCACACAGCTGGTTCTAAGGACACACTCCTTTTCACATATACCTCTGCCCTACATGAGTCTCTCCTCTACTTTTCTGTTACCTGGGAAGGGAGACGGCAAAAAAGATGGTGATCAGAAGAGATGGCACACTGTGACCCAAGGAAAACCCATTCGGCTGCAGGCATCACAGGAAGAGGGTGGAGATGTTGGTTCCCTGGGAAGCTGGACTCCTTCGAAGGACCAAAGAGTAGCGTGTCTGTTTGACTGTACGTTTATCCATCACTAGATGTTGGTAAGCACCTTTGTGTGAGAGACTCTTTCCTGGTGCCAGGAAAACAGGAAGATCCAGTCCTTATACAGCATGATTCTAATCAGGAAGTTGTAGTTGGAGGGCGCTTGTTAAGTTTCCTGGCAGCCCAGACCCGAGACAATTGCAAAGAAATTATATTAATTGCCATACTGTTTGGCTGAAGCATATTGCTAGCTAGCTCTTATATCTTTAATTAACCCATTTCTATTATTTTATATTTTACCACAAGAGACAATGGTTTACCAGGAAAGTTCTGGCTGGCGGCTCGTGTCTTTCTCCTCCAGCGGCTACATGGCATCTCTGTGACTCTGACTACTCTATCTTCTATATCTTTTCCAGCCTGGCTGTATTCTGCTTCTTTATTAACCAAAGGCAATAAAACATATTCATAGCATACAGAGGGGAATCCCACATCATGAAGTTTGTAACTAAAGTATAATATTGAATCCTAGACAATGATATAGTCAATATAAGAAAACAGGGAAGCAGGGAAGCAGAAAGGAAACAAGGAAGGAAATGTGTGGATGTCTGAAAGACAGAGGGCAGGCAGGAGGTCTCAGAGCAGGAGGCGGCTGGTGGAAGGACGATCAGAGGTTGGTTAGATCACCCACCAAAGTGCCTCTAAATGGTAGGACTTCCCTATGGTGTCCTTTTACTGTGCCCCATATCTGTCACAAGGCAGATGTTAGCTGTCACCTCAAGCAGGTTTCAGCCACCATCTCCCCCACCCCATGACATACTCCCAATCTGTTTTGACTCCCCTTCCTGTAATAAATGACAGATTTATGTAAAATGGCTAGAAGCAGTTTCACAGTTAAGCTTCACACTCTGGATATTTTGCCAGGAGGCCTCCCCCTAGAACATAGCCCTGTTGGATTGGCTGTCATCTGCTCAAGGCTCTGCTGGGGCCTGCAGGGCCTACAGGTTACAAGTATTTCCTGTAACTGCAATCTCCTGTGTCTGGCCTTCCAGACATTGACAGATAAGTGGATGAAGCCTCAGCTGCACACAATGAGGAATGCTTGCTGCTCCCTAGTCTCGCAGCACATCCACAAGACCACTGCAGCTTGTCCTTTAGTTTATGACAGCGGGTGAAGCTCATGGTCAGAATGGCTTCAGGGAAGGGTCAAGGCCTGATGTGTGTTTCGGTACAAAATGGGAATTCGGATTCCAAGACTTCCTACCCTGTAGCCACCAATAAGTTTAGGAGAGAAGACCGTTGGGGGTGCAGCTGTAGTGCACCGTGGCTGCTGCAGGAGTGGAGAGTGTTACTGTTGGGGGTGCAGCTGTAGCACCGTGGCTGCTGCAGGAGTGGAGAGTGTTACTGTTGCAGTGATGGTTTTATTGCCCTCCCTGTTGTCACTAATTGCCCACCAGGGGTGGGGAGGTGACTCAGTGGGGGCTCACCCAGAAGGGTGAGTGCCTGAGTGTGTATTCCCAAGTATTGACATAAAAGCACCAACTACATGCTGTGATCCCAGTACTGGGGAGATGAGACAGGAGGGTTGCTCGGGGACTTACTGGTCAGCCAGTTCTATCCAACCCGAGGCTCACTAAGCAATCCTGTTTCAAAAGATGAGTGGTGACTGAGGAGCCACACACAACATTGTGAAGGTGGAATCTTTTTCTGAACTCATGTGCTCAATGTAATATTCAACTGTAGCACCGCAGCCAAAGCACTGTTCTTGCAATGGTGTCTGATCTTTTGCACTGAAATTTGGTATTGTCATCTGCAAACATGTTGGCTCACTTTCTTAGTTATCCTAATATGCATGTGGCCTGCAGTTATAACACGAGCATAGCAAGACTGAGAATTTTATGTTTTGAAAATTAATTTTTCATCTGCATTTCCTAATGTATGTTATGCTGAAGAGCTTGTCCTTTGGGGACACGGGCAGGGGGCAGAAGGTCCTACAAGCACATCTCTTCGAGCTTTGCTCCTGTGTGGCAAAGGGGAAGGAAACCATGTTGCACCACATTGTGTCTTTTGATTAAGAATGAGTGAGAGGAGCTCAGAAGACCTTTGTGCAGCTGGTGTGGGAAAAGTGTTGTTACTTCAGGTCAATTCCTAAGGTCCACGGACGTACCTTGCTTCCCAGGAAGTCTCAAAGGCCAGTCTCTGCATCACTGTAGGAGTGATCAGCATTAGAGGCTAGAGAGGAAGCCCTTCACTCCTTCACAGTATCCGGGAGGATGGGGAAAGACCACGCAGGAAAGGGTGGTGAGAGTGGAGTGCAGACTTCATTGGCTCTTATGTAAGATGTCCGGAGAGAGGAATCCCGTCTAGCAGTGCACGTTCATTCTCCTCTTCCTGTCTTTCTCCTCACTGCCTGAGATGCTCTAGAATCACCAGGAAGCATCCAATGCAGGTCTTGTGTCTTTTGGAAAATTTATTTTCATTATTTTAAATTATGTATATATGTGTAACATGTGTGGGGATTTGTGTGAATGCAAGTATCAGAAAACCCCGGGGGAGGGAGTTCTGAATGGTTGTAAGTCACTCAACATGCATGATGGGACTCCGACTCCGGTCTTCTGCAGGAACAGTGCCTGTATCACCCACTGAGCTCCTCTTCAGCCTTCTCATCTTATATACACATGCAGCGCTTGATAAGATAATGGGTAAAATTAGCTTGACTGAATCATCCTATAGTGTACAAGTAGACCAAAGTATTGCATTTACCTTAAAAAGAGACATAATTGTTTGACAAATAAAATATATAAAAATACAAATAAAATTAGAATACCCTATTCTTTAGAGATAAAACCTTAAACTTCTCTCTTCTCTCTAAGAATGAGTTACATGAGTGTATTTAAAAATCCTTCATCAAAACCTCTCTGTTGCCTCTCACCCTCCATCTGAAGAACCTTAGTCATCTCGTTTGGCACTTTGACCCAAGTTTTGTCAGCTATGAAGTGAGAGTTGACTAAGGGACTGTGTGGTTCCTTCCAGCTCTAAGTACCCTTGGTTTATGAACAAGGCTGTGGCTATTCTGACTTCTAGGGCACTTGGGTCAATACCCAGTACCCACATGGCAGTTCTAGTTCTGGAAGACCCAATGTCTTCTTCTGGCTTCCATGGGCATCAGGCATGCACATGGTGTATAGATACATATGTAGGCAAAACTTCCATACACATTATGGTGGTCTGGATGAGAATAGCCCCCATAGGCTCATATGTTTGGTTCCCAGTTGCTGGCATTGTTTGGGAAGGAATAGGAGGTGTGGCTTTGTTGGAGCAGTGTCACTGGGGGGTGATGGAGGTTGCAAACATTCAACCATTGTCAACATACCTTTCTCTACTTCCTGTTTGTGGAGTGGATATGTGCTCCCAGTTGCCAAGCCTTTGTTCTGCTGCAATGGACTCTAATACTCAGAAACCATAAGCCCAATTAAACACCTTATTTTATAAGCTGATTTGATCATAGTGTTTTGCCACATCAACAGAAAATAACTAATAGACAAAAGTTCTTTGTGTAATCCTTCTGTAATTTTGAGATATACAGCACAACACTGTAAAGGTGGTCACCATCCAGTTCAGTGGTATCTAAAACATATCCATCTAGGCTGAGACTATTATCATCTTCCTGGCCGCCTTCCATCCTTGACCTTGGTCATCACATTTTTACTTTTTATAGCTGGAAGGACAGCTTAAGCTACATATAATCGTGCTTGTTACGGAATAGTGGTTATTCTGTGTCTGATTTGTTTCACTTAGTGTAATTTCCTTTTTATAAAGCCATGTGAAATTCTGCTGTGTGTACACACACTGTGCTTTTGTTATCTGTCTATGCATGTAACTTGGATTATTCCATACCTTAATTAAGACGAATGGTACTAGAAAGAACATAGGAGTACAAGCATATCTTTGACATGGATTTCAATTGTAGTGAATATATGCTTAAGTTTCTGAGGAACCTACATTTTCTTTTCCAAATTGATTATCCCAGTGTGTGTTTTCACCAACAGCGTGCAGAGGTTCCTTTTCTCCGTTCTCTCACAGGTACTTGCTGCCATTTGTTTTTCAAACAGGAACCCCTCTAACATGTTTGCACAGCCATCTTGTTGTTCATTTAATGATTAGAAATGCTGAACATTACTGCCACACATCTATTGCCATCTCGCCTCTTCGAAATGCCCATGGAGATCCTTTGCATGTCTTTTAAAGTGGGGTTATTGCTATTGAGTTATTTGGGTTGCTGGTGCGTTCTTAAAGCAGTCCCGCATCAGGTATATGACTTGCAAATATTTATCAAGGTCAGTTTGTTTTTACTTGCCTTTGACCTTCACCACCCCAGCTGGAGAGCATAAATCTTAGATGATAATTTGCTTTTCTTGACACGTTGTAAAAGACTTCTTCTTCTTTTTTTTTTTTTAAAAAAAAGTCAGTGGGTTTTATAGGAGTTAGGAACATTTTTTTATACTCCAAGACTCAATCCAAGAAGTCTTGAAGTTCTTGGAAATTCTCAGTTGGCTGACACAGGCTTTGTATTTCAAACGTTCACATGATGTAATTTCCATGTGCATTGACTGATTAGTTTTTCTGGAAAAAATCTAAGGGAAATATGTATTCTGAAATAAACTTCATCAGGTACTACTCACATTCTCTACAATATCGCCTCTTAGGAGCTCTTCTGTCGTGCAGAACAGCCTTGGTGCTACTGTTACCACATTAGCAAACCCAAGCGGGTGAAAGCATACTCTTATTTGGTTCCTGTCTTTCCTGTGCTTTTAAGCTAGGTTGAAAATAAGCTATAATGCAAAGCGATGTACAACAGAAGCTGCCTTGGAAAGAGAAATTGAATTTATGGGCAGATAGGTAGGATAATTAGTTTTTATATTTAAAAATATCCTCCATCCAGAGAACTCTGCTGTCTCCGGTAGAGAATGGCATTAAGTCTGAATCCCAGGACCTTGAATAATTTCAAATAATTTAGTGGCAACCGCTAGCTCTGTATAGATCATACACATAAATCTATATGTAAAAAGACAGAAAATATGCATACACATGACATGTATGTGAATTAAAGTGCCAGTTCAAGTTCAACAGCTCAGATTGTTCTAATCCTGTATTCTTAGGATTCTCTGGCTTACGTGTTATTGATATAAAAATAATTCAATCAGTCGTACATCTTTTTTCTTTCAGTAATTATTTGGAGTTCAAAAATCAAACAAAAACTTCACAGCTTCTTATATGGAAAGCCACAACTGTAACTAGCCCTTGTGTTTTGATGAAGTTCATTCACCATAAATGTGTATTTAAAATCTCAGTGTAGGGAAGACAAGGGCACAAGAGTATGACCTTCAAGATAACCTTCTCTGACAGCCAGCTTCTAGCTCTCAGTCTCTATCGTTCTCAACAGGCAGAAACCAGATGGTGGTCTTAGATCTTGAGGGGTCTTTCAGGGGGAAAGGCTTGTGTAACCATTCTTGGGAGGGCATCCTGTTTGAGATGTGCTGTCTGCCCAATTTGGGTCTTGGAGGACAGAGAGGAAAAGCATCTGTCAGGTGTTTCGAAGTCTCCACTTCTGGAGTCAGTTACTGGGTTTGTGCTTGGGTTTCACTGTCAAGACTGCTGTCCTCTGACATCCTTGTTTGCAGAGAAAAGCTAAGAATAAGATGAACCTGAACATCGGAGCAAATGGGTTCCTCCCTCAGCTTTTTCCTTCATCCTTGAGGGAAGCGGACTCGTGAGAAGGAGCCCCATGCCTGCTCTGCAGATCCTTGAGGGTAGCGGACTCGTGAGAAGGAGCCCCATGCCTGTGCTACAGATCATACGTGGCTTCATTGACTCTACGTCCTGTCCAGGTTCCTGCCTCCTCTTCTCAGTCTCTATTTCACAAGCAATGAAAAGAGACTGTTGTCAAATCATAATCCTGCAGATCAGCCTTGCTTACGGCGTGTTCCAAGATCATGGCCAAAACTTTTTGTTGAACTGAAATGCTAGATTGGTTTGGTTTGTAATAACTGAGCTATTTGTGGCCTAAGGATAGGAAAACTTTCTGTTGTCCAAAGGTGGTTTGTGGTGTATGGGTGCGTTTGTTTGCTTGGAAAAGTGGGATGGACTTGGAACAGCATTTGTGTTGTGGGGGCAGAACAAAGAAAACAGAGATACCAAAGCACCTAAGACTAAAAAAGTTACATAGGCCAGTTTACCATGCTCTTCAGATCACCCCATGGAGAAACCATTTTATCCATCCACTTGAAGCTTGCAGAACCAGATCAAGTTTTGTTCCTTGTACTCCAATACCTTACTTACTCTTGTTTGCCATGTGCTCATTTCCATTGCTGACTGTTGTTTACCAGCAACTCAGTGTAAATTAGAATGTCAATCATCTGGGGAAGAGGCTAATGGTGATTTATGTCCTTTTAACCAGTTTCCCCCCAGATGGCTATATTTCATTTATAATCACTATTTTCAAAAATTTATTTATTTATTTATTTATTTATTTATTTATTTATGTCCACATGTGTTTGTGAACTGTGTACATTTCTGGCACCTAAGGAGGCATTGGAACTAGAGTTATAGATAGTCATAAGCCATCATGTAGGTGCTGGAAATTAAGCCTGGGTCCTCTGGAAAGTCATGCAGTGCTCTTAACTTCTGAGCAATCTCACTACCACCCCACTTTTAAAGATTTATTATTACTGTTTCCAAAATTGTGTGTCTGTGTGCTACCTGTGTGCCTGGTGTCCACAGAGGCACGGAGGCATCAGATCCCTGGAACTGGAGTTACTGATGGCTGGAAGTCACCATGTGCATGCTTGGAATTGAATCCGGGTCCTTTGAAAGAGCAGCCAGTGCTCTTAACTGCTGAGCTATCTCTCCAGCTCCTTCATTTTATTTACACGAACTCCAAGAGACTTGAAAAGGCTTGTTCTTATTCTTTATACTTTTAATTAACTGTATTGCTTTAAAGGAAAACTCACTTTAAATGTTTAAGATATTATTCTTTCAATTTATCGATTAAAGTAATACATTGGAAATGAGATAACTGTTAGAAAACCATTAGTTACTTTAGTTACTTTTAAATAAGTGATATGTTTCTGAGTTCAATATGCAAAAAGTTTCAACATGAGTGTGGTGATGCACACCTGTAATCCCTGTGCTCACAAAGCTGAGGTAGAGGCATTAAGAGTTTGAGGACAGCTTGTTTCAATAAACAATGATAAAAAAATTCAAGAGGACCCAAAGAACATGTAGTGAGGGCTTTTGCCTAATACTGTCTCCAGACCTAGGTCCCCACCAGGATCTGTGCAATCAGGATCCTGTGGCACACCACACACATGCGTGCACGCATGCACACACACACACACACACACACACACACACACACACCTACTCACTTTATATAGAGATGATCGATACAGCTGAATATATGCACATGTATACGTAGGGCTCTATGTATGTACACAGCAGTCCCCTTTTGTGCAGAATATAGTGTCCCTTAAATTCATGTCATAGTACAGTTCACTCTAGCTTCCTCTCTCTCTCTCTCTCTCTCTCTCTCTCTCTCTCTCTCTCTCTCTCTCTCTCTCTCAGGAGAAACTGCATTAGCTATTCCATGGCTTACACCTTCCTGATTGACATTTAGGCTGTTTCCACCCTGTGCCAGGATGAAAATCAGTGCGACAAACAGCACTGTGTTACCTTCTTTTGTATAACTTCAGGAGAAAGAGCCTTGAGGTAGAATTGCTGTAGCCAAAAATGAGTCTGTTCATTATTTCAATTGGTTCTGTCAAGTTGCCCCGACTAGAAGTTAACAACTTACAGTTCTATCAGCAGCATGGAGAATCTCCTGTCCTTTTATACTTGTGAAAATAACAACTGAGGGTCTGTCTCAGCTTAGGGCAGTTTGCCCGTTCTTTACTCCAAGTGATGCTGAATAGAACAAACAATTTAAGGTGTAAAGATATATTCTTATAGTTAGAGACAAGAATATAGATGTATTTCAAAGCTTTTTAAAATTTGTTTTGCCCTCTACTTCTTCAAAATACCAGCAATTCCATCTGCCTTCTAGAAAATTGGATAGCTAGTTTCTATATGGCTGTTTTACTAACAGTAAGTTGGCTTCAGATGTTGGGAGATACTGCATAAACCCTGTCACATGATGACCAAACGGATTGCTGAAATCTGATTTCAACTGAAGTTTTTAAAAATAATGCATTTCAGATTGACCTAATTAGGTTTTGATTTGTAAGGGTGCATCACATGATATGTTCTGAGAGACAATAAGTCAATTACACTCTGACATATGTTGCCTTTTTAAAAAAAAAGTACACGGAAATCACATTTTGACTAATATGATGGACAGAAGTTAGATAAAATAACTATCTTATGGCCATTTATCTTTGTGTTGAGCATTAGATGAACGTTATTGCTGACTGGTTTTGTTTTCTGTTTTTCTGTGAGTGTGGTGTATGTTCTTGTGCATGTAGGGGCCTGAGACGAACAGTGGGGGTTTTCCTCAGTAGATCTCTGCCTGTTCAGTGCAGCAGAGACTCACATTTAACCCAGAGCTCCCAGAAACAGTGAGTATATGTCAGAGGCTTGCTCCTGGACTGTGTGACTGTCTTTTGAGGGCTCACTGTTTCCCCTTATCTCTTCTCTGGGTACTGGGCCTCAGAGGCCTCGGAGGCCTCCGAACTCTGCTCTGCAGACCTGCGTAGCAAGCACGTTAACCACTGAGCCATCTCTCTGAGCCCCCTTATACTTCAGTTCATCTGGGTGATCTCATGGCCCCTGTTAGAAATGAGTAGCGGAGGATGTCTTGTATATATTGATTGGGTATCTTTGTTCATGTTCTTTGCCTGCTCTGGCAGCAGTCACATGAGTCTCTACAAGCGGGAAAATGTATTATTCATGTTGTGGGAGACTGAACTTTCTGTCTCATACTTTTTACATGTAAGCCTGTCACTTGCATCCTGAAAGGCAGAGCGACAGCTCCGTGACTCGATTGACATTTCTTCCCCCGTGGACCTCCGTCTGTAATTTCTTCAGGCAATGAACAGAAGGGGGACTTCCTTGAAATTTGAAAACTGAGAATCTGCTACATTGTAATAGATATCTCCCTTAATGCTAAATATGCTTATCATAGTAGCAAGTTTGTGGCTAACACATGGACACCATTTCTATTGCACGGTTAAAATAGTCACCAAGTTTCAAAAGGAAATGGCCCTGTATTGCCAATGATAGTTTTAAATCTTTGAACTATTCTTTCCTAAAACTGATCTTAAACAACTTTAGTGCCAGAAGAAGATTTGGAGATGAGTCTGTTAGTAGTTAATCCTGATTTTATAGGTGAGACACTGAAGATGACAGGGGTTACAGTCATTGTCATGAGGAAGAGAGCTGCTCTTTTGTTAAAATTGTCTCAGAGATCCTGCTTACATTTGATTTTGTTTTGTTTTTGATTCTAAAAGGGAAACTTGTATGTTCTTTTAGGAAGTCAAGTTCTGGGGTCTTAAAGCCCTCCTTGGCAGTTCATTCTTAGTGAAAAACTGGTTTGTTGACGATTCTCAGAAAACTGCACAAAGCTGAGAAAAACTTCAACAGTCTGTGCAGGCGAGCGCTTCCTTCCATATTTACCTGCTATGCTCTATCTAAGTTAACCGCTTTCTAAAGTAAGGGCTTCCAGCACCACTGGTGCTGAGCTAAAGCCACCGTGTTCATTGCTACAATCATCTCCAAGTAGCCTCCCTACCACCTACTTTTATTTTCCCAACTTGCCCTCCACACTAGCCAGATGAGTTGTTGTAGAAAAGTATGTTCAATCTTAGAGTCCTCCTTGCCTAAAGTGTCCACCCATAGCAGAAACTGCTAGGCTGATTTTTTTTTACTTTTTTATATTTTTTAATGTTTTAATTTTTGAAGAATTTTATAGAATATATCTCCCCTCCCCCAACTCCTCCCAAATCCTTCCCCTTCTCTACCCATCTATCTTCGTGCGGTTCACTCCACCGAAGACAACCGACTGAGGATTGCCCTGGAGTGTGGTCGGCACACGCAGCTCACTCCACCGAAGACAAGTGCCTTGCCTTCTCCCAGCAGCCACCATTGCAAATACCTTGGCTGGGGCAGACATTGTGTCCACTTTCCTTTCTCCATGCTGGGATTTTGTCTGGACTGATTTTGTAGAGGTCTTGTGTATGTATTCTTTTTGTTTGTTTGTTTTTCGAGACAGGGTTTCTCTGTAACTTTGGGGCCTGTCCTGGAACTAGCTCTTGTAGACCAGTCTGGCCTTGAACTCACAGAGATCCATCTGCCTCTGCCTCCTGAGGGCTGGGATTAAAGGCAGGCGTGTGCCACCACCACCTGGCTTATGTATGCATTTTCCCCAATTTTAAAATTGATTTTATTGAGTTATACATTTGTCTCTGCTCCCCTCCCTACTTTTCTTCTCCCCTTCAACCCTCTCCCATGGTCCCCAGGCTCCCAATTTACTCAGGAGATCTTGTCTTTTACTACTTCCCATGTAGATTAGATCCATGTATGTCTCTCTTAGGGTCCTCATTGTTGCCTAGGTTCTCTAGGATTGTGATTTGTAGGCTGGTTTTCTTTGTTTTATGTCTAAATCTACTTATGAGTGAGTACATATAATATTTGTGTTTCTGGGTCTGAGTTACCTCACTCAATGTGATGTTTTCTAGATCCATCCATTTGCCTGCAAATTTCAAGATGTCATTAATTTTTTCTGCTGTGTAGCACTCCATTGTGTAAATATACCACATTTTCCTTATCCATTCTTTGGTCGAGGGGCATTTAGGTTGTTTCCAGGTTCTGGCTATGACAAACAATGCTGCTATGAATGTAGTTGAGCACATGTCCTTGTGGTACGATTGAGCATCTTTGAATATATACCCAAAAGTGGTATTGCTGGGTCTTACTGGTATTGTTTCCTAATTTTCTGAGAAATTGCCATACAGATAAACAAAGTGGCTGTACCAGCTTACACTTCCACAGGCAATGTAGGAGTGTTCCCTTTACCCCACAACCTCTCCAGCATAAGTTGCCATCAGTGTTTTTGATCTTGGCCATTCTTAGAGATGTAAGATGGAATCTCAGAGTTGTTTTGATTTGCATTTCTCTGATGACTAAGGATGTTGAGAATTTTCTTTGGTGTCTTTCAGCCATTTTAGATTCCTCTGTTGAGAGTTCTCTGTTTAGGTTTGTATTCCATTTTTTTAAATTGGGTTATTTGTTCTCTTGATAACCAAGTTCTTGAGGTCTTTGTATATTTTGGAAATCAGACCTCTGATGTAGGGCTGGTGAAGATCTTTTCCATTCTATAGGCTGTCATTTGGCCTTGTTGACCGTGTCCCTTACTTTATAGAAGCTTTTCAGTTTCAAGAGGTCCCATTTATTAATTGTTTCTCTGAGTGTCTGTGCTACTGAGGTTATATTTAGGAAGTGGTCTCCTGTGTCAATGCATGTAAGTGTACTTCCCACTTTCTCTTCTTTGAGGTTCAGTGTGGCTGGCTTTATGTTGAGAGGTCTTTGATCCATTTGGACTTGAGTTTTGTGCATGTGGATAGATATGGACCTATTTTTATTCTGCTACATGTTGATATCCAGTTATGCCAGCACCATTTATTAAATATGCTTTCTTCTTTCCATTTTGTATTTTTTGCTTCTTTGTCAAAAATCAGGTGTTCATAGGTATGTAGATTAATATCTGAGTCTTCAATTCAGTTTTGTTGGTCTTCCTGTCTGTTTTTATGCCAATACCAGGCTATTTTTAGTAATGTAGCTCTGTAGTAGAGTTTGAAGTTAGAGATTGTGATGCCTTAGAAGTTCTTTTATTGTACAGAATTGTTTTGGCTATCCTGGGTTTTTTGCTTTTCTATATGAAGTTGAGTATTGTTCTTTCGAGGTCCGTGAAGAATTTTGCTGAGATTTTCCTGGATATTGCATTGAATCTGTAGATTGCTTTTGGTAAGATTGCCATTTTTACTATGTTAATTCTACCTACCCAAGAACATGAAAGATCTTTTCACTTTCTGGTGTCTTCTTCAATTTCTTTCTTCAAAGATTTAAAGTTCTTGTCATACAAGTCTTCCACTTGTTTGGTTAGAGTTACTCCAAGATATTTTATGGTATTTGTGGCTACTGTGAAGGGTGGTGTTTCTATGATTTCTTTCTTAGTCCATTTATCATCTGTGTAAAGGAGGGCTGATATTTTTTGAGTTAATCTCCTATCCTGTTACATTACTGAAAATGTTTATGAGTTGTAGAAGTTCCTTGCTAGAATTTTTGGGATCGCTTATGTAAACTATTTTATCTTCAGCAAATAGTGAGAGTTTGACTTCTTCTTTTAAGATTTGTATCCCTTTATTTTTCTGTTGTCTTATTGCTCTAGCTAGGATCTCAAGTACTATACTGAATAGCTATGGAGAGAGTGAACAACCTTGTCTTATTCCTAATTTCAGTGGGATCGCTGTGAGTTTCTCTCCATTTAGTTTGATGTTGGCTGTTGGCTTGCTGTATATTTAGGTTTTTTTCTCACTTGTTTATTCCCACTTCCTGATGGACAGCCAGCCTGAAGGACTTACAGCCCAGTCACCACAGGGTGTCATTGGGTACAAGATGGCATGTCCATTCCCTGACTGCTTCAAGTGCCAGTTCTGCTTCCCTTACCCTCTTTTCTCTTTCAGTTCCTTCCTAGCCTTGCAGAGTCAGCTTCCCCTGCTGACCACTTAACAAGCATGTGCTTTGGTCACTCTGTGCCTTATTCTAGGATGCTCAATACTGCCCCTCTCATCCTTCAGCCCTGAGGAGAAGGGAGGACCATTATCCTGATGGGATGCACAGGAGAGCTGGACCCACAGCCTGAGGACCAGAAGTCACTTTCTACTTGTCACTTGATTTTATCTGCGTTATGTGTATGTATATACATATATATGCACATAAACACATTACATGCATGTGTATATATGTATAATTTATCTTTGAATAAGCATATATTATAAAATGTAAAAGATACAGACTATGAGAACATTTCCCTCATAACTTTACCTCCCAGCTAATTCTTGCTAATTCTTTGTGTATCTTTCTTCCTGTGGGTCCATACAAGCATATAGAATTTTATTTCTCCATTTGTGATGACATTTCAGTTTCCATCTCTCATTGGCTTTGTTTCCTTAATGGTAAGCCTTGGGGATTGTTCCATATCAATATACTGAGAGCTTCCTCTTTTCTTTCATGCCTAAATAATAGGCCACAATAGTAATACACTATAATTTATTTATTAGTACCTTTTTGTTAGAAACTTAAATTGCTATCGAACTTTTGCTGGTACAAACAATGTTCAAACAGCAGGTTTCCTTCAGACATAGTTGTACACACATGAGTTTACTTACAGGATAAAGTACTGGAATTACAGTTTTGCATTCAAGCAAGTATGTGCTTATGATTTTGATACATATTGGTGATTTGTCCTTCATAGAGGATGCATGTGTTTCTTCTTCCCAGAGGAACTTAGGAGAGTGCCTTGTCCTGCATACACATGTATTGTCTGTATATGAAAACATTTCATGTCTGTTGTTCAGATGTGTGTAATATGCAGTCCTCTTATGACCACGGTACCTCTCAATTTGTTTCTGAAGTATTTGGATTCTCTCTCTATTAGCTGATTGTCCTTTGGGCTTTGTTGTCTTCTTTTTGGTATTGATTTATAGGCATTCCTTACAGATTAAGGAAATTTGCCTGTTGTCTGTGATTTATGTTCCAAATAGTTCCCGGATTTGTCATTGGTCTTTTGTCTTTGTTTATGGTGTTTCCCATGCAGAAAATTGTTATGTTCATGTAATCAGATTTATCAGGTTCCTCATTTTATGGCCTCTAGGATTTGAATCATTGTAACTGACATTCCCCACTCCTAGACTATAAAATCCTGTTCTCTGCTTGCCTGGCTGTGTGAGGTAGTTTCAAGAAGAGAATGAGCCGTGTGTTGTAGCTCAGAAAACACACTGTGGAGTCAGACTGACCCAGCTTCCCTGGCTTCATCTTGAACTCATTCTGTAATATTGGAGAATCAGTTGGTAATAGCTATATTCTAGGGTTGCAGGTTACTATGGAGATCAAACGTGGCAATGTAGGGAAATGGCTGGTACCTACTTGTGTTAGGATCCCTCTCTGCACTCATTGCTTCAGGAGAACAGAGAAGTTTCTTCATTTGACCCTGATACCTTGGCTGACCTCCACCTTCTCCAGAGGAGCTTTTGGTATGGCACCCTGCAGGTAGTGCTTGACTGCTTATTTGCTTTGCTTTGCTGCTTATGTTGAGTGGAGAGGAAAAGGCTGGAGTTCTGGCTGGAGTCACCTGGAGTGCCACAGGTATCTCTCTCCCTCCAGCTGTGTCTCAGCCTCTTGAGGATCCTGGTGTCTTAAAGCATCTTGACTTCTGTTTCTTTCCATCCTGCTCTGTGCATGTTGATATTCTTGTCATGCAGAGTGCCGTCCTTGCTTTTCTGATGCATCTCTGCCTGTTCCCTTTCATGTGGATGCCCAGTACAATCCCTTCCAAAGATGAACTGGGAGAAGAGGACTGTTTGTTGTGTTGACTGTAAGAGCCCCAGATTGCTTGGCTCTTGTCTCATTCTAGTTGACTATGTTGAAAAGAATTATTCATAGTGATGCTTTTTAGAGCATGATTGCCCTGAAATTTACTTCTGAGCCATCTGTTGAGACTTATTAAAGTTTTTGGTGTCATGATTTGAACTCCTTCAAAATGTTTCATAGTAACTACACAATTTAGAAACAGTGGGAATCTGAAGCCAGCTGAGAATGTGGCCTTTGTTTCTGTCTCGGGTGCTCTCTTCTGTTCTCCAGTCCCTCTCTAAGTATTTTATTTCTGTACTATTCTTTCCCTCTATCTCTCTCACCCCCTCTTTCTTAACAAAAGCGCTTTGAGATTCCAGAGGTAGGAGATACAGTAGTGTTATGCAAAAGATCACTTCAGATTTAATTTTGCCACTATCTGACCATTAATTAAAATAATGCTTGGGGCATGAATGTCCTGTTTATAGGTAAATATCATGTCAATTGTGACTTATCTAAAGCGTGCTAGTCTAGTGCCAGGCAGAACATTTAGGGACAAAAAAGGGCATATCATTGGAGAGATAATTTTGTAGTAGATGGTAATTAATGGACCCACAACTGGTCAATGTCCAGAGGATATATGACTCTGGAGTGATCAGCTTTAACAGGGACATATATATCATACACCACCGCCTGTCCCACCTACATCAAGGTTCAAGGATCCTTACAGAAGGGAAGACAGAAATATTATAAGATCCAGGTGAGAGGGAGGTGGAAAGGGAAGAAAGAAGAGAGAATAGTTCCCAGCCCCCCCAACCCAACCTGGCTCCACTAGATAAAAGATCCCATCTTAGGACAGTGCCATACAGCTCTGGAACAGTTTGGGGAGTTCCTCGCTCAACGCTGGCAAAAGCCCAGTGGATGGAAGACCTCACCGGAGTCATGGGCCCAAGGACTTGGCTGTTTCAAAGTGCCCACAGCTCCTGAAATCCCATTGTGGATTACTAGAATGATCTGCAACTCCAAAGCCTCTCCAGCTCGGTTTCCTGCTGCTCGTAGTATTCTTCAGATGGGGGAATTGTGTGCACTCACTCCCCAGTCTCCACCCATTATCAGACATTCAGTCGTGAGCAGTAGGTTCTCTTAGAGGCACGTCAGCCCCTCTGTGAAAGATTTTAGTTCTCCCTCTCATTTGTTTCTGGAAGGAACTGCTTTGCACAACTTGAAATCTTGTATTCTTTAATGTTTTGAAAACAGAATGTGCAGCGGGAGAATTCTGGCTTAGTGGGGGATTGTGTCGCTTTGTTTGCTGGCACAGCAATCTTTTCTTTGTATTAAACATCTGAAAACAGAAGTTCTAAATAACATTTTTATATTTCCTCTTGAGATTGTTTTTATTTTACTTTTTTAATTTGAGGACAACAGTCCTTGCTTTTCTATTGAATTCAGATGTACTTTCTTTGATAACAGAGACTGTCCATGTGCTATGGGTGTGGGCTGCCCCTTCCCCTTGGGAATTTCTTCTTGGATTCCTTAGGCTACAGTTAGTGGCTTCCATTACAGTGGGGTGACCAGCCAGAGCCAGAGTACCTAATCTACTGACTTTACCATGAGCTGAGTGGCTGAATTAGCTAGCCACAAAGAGAAAACATGGACAGACAGACCACCTACCTTCTTTCTGGAAAGGCAGAGTGCTTAACAGAGGTCCACAAAGATCTAATTGGGTGGGAAAATGAGCACTGACTCCAGTAGAGCAGAATCCTGGCCCTGGAACAAGCTCCAGCATTCTGGCTTTTGTATTTCTTAGCAGTCACATTTACACATCCTGGGCCTGTAGATAGGTCAGCCACACAGGGACAACTAACTTGTTAGCAAGTTATTTGCAAGTTTTATTACAAGGAAAGTAAATGAATGCACTCTCGTGTCTAGCAAATGCATTATTATGAAAAACCAATTCTGTATGACAAAATAGAACATTTTTTCAAAAACTCATAAGTCCTTTCCTTCAAAGACGTAGGTAGTACATAGTATAATAATGCAATATTATACTATATAATGTAATAAATATAATTTATCCTCTAAGACTATTTTTGTTTTGTCTTTGTTATTCACTTATCAGATCCGACAGCTGATTTGTTCTAAGAGGCAGAGGTGCCCGCCCAGCTGTCTTTTGACCAGTGAGAAGACGGGAAACCATCCCTTGGATTAGCTACTTCTTTTCGTTGGTCCTGGGCAAGCATTCACATTGGGTCCATCTGTGCCCAGCGTTGCTCGAGCTCTTCCAGTCGTGCTTGCTATTTTGTCTCTCTGGCAGAGGGGACGATTATCTGTCTCCTACACCTGACCATCAGGTTCTCGACGTTGCTGACCCTGGACTCCTGGGCAGCTAGCGGGCTAGCAGGAGTTTCAGTGAGGGCTGGGCACTGGGTGGCTTGGCCTGTTTTCTGTAGAAGAGCCTGAGTCAGCTGGTACCTGGACCTGAGGAACTAACTGAGCCCCCTGTGGGCTTCCTCAATCACCCTGCTTTGCGTGTGTGCTCGCGCTTGTGTGTTACTAGACAGTACAAGTCTCCTCAGAGGGACATTTCTGCCTGGTTTTGTCCTCCCCCACCCACACGGTCATGTTTGGTTTTATTCGTAACTTTGTTGCTTAGGCATTTTCTTTCTTATTTCTCTCCTGAGCTCCCCTGTTTGCAGGAGGAGGACATTTTGGATCAGTTGGCTGCTCCTTTTCCTAGTTTGTTAGGCGATGAGAATTCTCACTCTAACCCAAGTCTTGAGAAGTTGAGTTCTGTTCTACTCCCGAGTACAAAGGAACTGTTCCGCCCTGCTGTCTGTTACTGACTGGTGCTGGCATCCAGCCCTGCTGATCAATGTGACCCGAACAGGCATCCCCGGACATCAGTGCCCTACTGTGTCCAAAGCTCTACAGATTAGCAGCTACTCAGATCTTCTTGGGTAAAATAATGCCTTGAAGTCTTAAATTATATGCCTCAAACAATTTACATAATAGATGAAGAATTTGGAGATCCAAGGAGTATTAGAGTGTTTTGGATTTTGTTGCTAGGGAACTCTGCCTCAGACTTCAAATGATATATTTCTATTGCTTACTCTCTGAAGACAAATGAGCTCTTTCATGTTTGGGACCATAGTAAAGGGCTTAGTAGGTTTATCCAGCGGACAACTTAACTGAACATACTTTGTTTACGGTGGTGTAATAGGACCAAAAAAAAAAAAAAAACCAGATGAGCAATAGCCAACCATGTACAAAGCACAACTAACACATCAGGTTCCTGAAACATCTGAGTTCAAAGGTTTGGTCTTCATCACAATACTCTGAGAGGTCATTTTTTTTCTAATAGAGGTGAGAAGGCCCACTGTATAGCAGGGTAACAGACAACTCTCTCCCAGATGTGTGAATACAACTTTAACTGGGTGTACGATCTCTCCTAGTGAGAGACGAGATAGAATGGTCTGCTAAAGATCGCACAACAAAAACTGAGCAGAGCAGAGCTTCGTATAGACAGTGAATTTTAAACTGTTATTCCATTGGTCTAAGTGCCACCTGCCTTGGGCATCTTTGCCAGGGTGACCTAGCCCCTGCAACTGGAGTGGAAGACTCTGACTGAGTCTGGTCCACTGCTAAACAAGTAGGATAATCACCAGGATGGCGGATGGCTGGAAGGGATTGGGGAACCCGAGGACAGCGTGAAAAAAAAAAGCAGACAGTTGCCCCAGGTGAAGGCAGAAGCTGGGAGTCTACAGCTGATAAATGTCACCCTTTGTTCTGTTTCCTGCATGTTTCTGTGTGTTCCCCAAGGCGTTTCATTCAGGTTTCACCCACCTGGCAATGCGTCAGTGCCAGGAACTGGCAAGGGGCACCCAGCTGTCCCAAGGCTGTGTGCAAACAGTTCTCAGCAGAGCCCACTTTGTGTGTATTCATCTCCCGGCAGCTGGCTCTCTCTCCAGGCCACACAATAGCAGACTGTCCCTGTGCTAAAGCCACCCTTACATAGTCATCCACAGTCTGTGGGAGGTGACAATATTTTGCCACAACATTCTGAGTGGCTGGGTTCAATATGAGCATTCTTCTTAGAGGCATCATGGGCAAGAGACTGCTGACAGCCAGGAAAGTCACAGCCTCTCTTTATTACACAGTAAAGACCCTTTACCCTGGCCATGGGAGAGCATTAGAATTTCGTCTTGTGGATTTGATAAATATGATGAGCAAATGTCTGTGAGGAAGCATGTTAGTGAGGTTTTCTGATAATGGATGCTAAATGATTGAGCTTTTGGCTGGGCCATGTTTTCCATTATTAATCTATTAAAGGAATTCACTGATGAGTCCTCTGCCATTCTGTGTTTTGCAGTTGATTCTTAGTCATCCAAGTCAGTATAGAAAATCATCCATGATACAAACTCTGAAAAGGTCCCAAGATAATTTGTATTTGATTTTGACCTAGAGCCAGCAGGCATGTGAGCATCCACAGACACAAACATTAGTCTACTGCAAGGTCCAGCTAATGCTCTCCCTCCTGCTTCCTTTCTTCATGAAGACAGGGACAGGGTCTGAGGAACCGATACATGTATGGTGCAGGTGCAGGTGCAGGTGGGGACAAGGGTAGCAGGTGGAAGAAGTGACCATCAACCCTCACGGTGTACTTAGGTGTGGAAATAACTGGCCAGCTTCATCCTGGTAATATCACACAGGCATTTATGGGTGCTTCTTTAAAGATCAGGGCAATATCTATGTGTTATTAAAACAACAATCTGGAAGACTTTGAATAAAACAAATCACCGTGCCTCACCCTGCTCCTCCAAGCCTACTTCCCTCAGATACCCTTTACCTTGCCATGCCTGTTTATAGTTCTTTGGGAAGCTGCCTTCATCTCTGTAAATGGCACAAGACTGTCCTTCACTCTCATCTCCCAGAGATGCCATAACTAAGTACAATGGGTGCACAGCACAGAAAAACAGGTGTTTGGTCTCCTATCCTGAAGGCTGGGGGTCCAAAGTCAAGAGTAAGCAAGGCCATGCTTGCTGAAGGTTCCAGAAAGGACTCTCCGATGCCTCTATCAGCTCCTGCTGGTGACCTCTTTATCTGTTACATTTCAGTTGCTTGTCTTTCAAGTCTCTGTCCTCTTAAGTTAAAAAAATGGACCAAACTAGGCCCTCTGAGTATGGGTAACAGTTGTATGGTTGAGGCAGACTGCGGGGCCTCTGGCAGTGGTACCAGGAGGACTTATCTCTAGGGCTTGAACTGGCTTTCTGGAGTCCATTCTCTTTGGAGGGATACCTTGCTCAGCTCAGCCTACAGACAGTGGAGAGAACCATGGTCCTACCTCTAAGTGATGTGCTAGACTTTGTTGACTCTCCCATAGGAAGCCTTATCATCTCTGAGGAGTGGATGGGGGTGAGGAGGGCAGAAGGTGAGAGAGGAGGAGAAGAAAGTGAGAAATGGGATTTGTATGTAAAAATAGAAAAGATTGTTCTAAAAAATAAACAAATTTAGTTAAATGATAAAAATTGTGTGTCTGTGTCCATGTTTGTGTGTGTGTATGTGTGTGTAGTTGCACAGGTATGTGTGTGTACATGCACGTGGAGGTCAGAGGTCAAGGTCAGGTCTCTCTCTCTCTCTCAATTGTTCTTCACCTTATTTTCAATACAGGGTCACTTAGAAGCCTGTCTCTACCTCCCAAGCACTAGAGTTAGCCCAGTTTTCACAGGGGTGCTAGGGATCAGAACTCAGTGCCTCATGCTTGCCTGGCGAGTACTTTACCGCTTCCCCGTGTTTCAGTCTTGAAATGCTGTTTTCCTCCTCTTGTAAGGACTCTGTGATCCTAAGTTAGAGCATTGTAGTTAACGTCTGCAAGGGCTTTTCTTCCAAATCAAGTCAAGTGCTTAGGTCCCAGGGTTCATAATCAAACCGTGACGCCACTGTTTATCATCAGACAGTCATTTGACTGTGCTGTCTTCCATTTAAGGTAAATGGGTTTCTCTCCCTTATTCTGTCACATCTTTCCAAGCTTTCCATTGCTTCATTTCCTTCCACCCAAATCCTTGAAACCTCACTTCTTATTCTGTTGCCCATGCAGAGCATAATCCATTAAAAGCATATGAGCATTTGTTTCTTTGTCTCCTGTGCCCACCCCCGCCAGTTCCTGGCAGGCAATGCCACAGTGGGTAATGCCTGTTACTTTCCTTACGTGTATGGTTCCCTCCTCTGTCATCTGCCCTTCAGTGCAGAATCACTCACTATTGTCCAGTAGTGATGTGGGTAACATATAGAATTTGAAGACCAATAAGGTTTTTGTTCCTCAGCAGTATGGCTATGGGTGCTGAGTTTTAGTTGAAACACTTCGTACTGTTTGTAGAGTGACAACGTAATTTCTGTTTGCATTGTACTTTAGACTACATTTTATTTAATGTTAGATCGTGGCATAGTTTTCTAGCTGGATTTGGAAGCATCATTTATTAGTACGTTGAGATCTTCCTGTAGTACAAACTGAAAAGAAGCTGTCGTCGTATGAAACATATGGCCACACAGGATCGCAGCCGCATGGACCTTGGGTGTTTGTATCTTTGTGATACATCAGGTGACTGAAGTAGATAGTGAGAACCATACTTTTAGATTTGAAAACTCCTTTTCAAAATTTGAAAGATGAATATAGAGATACTAACTTCTTATGTTGCCCAGTTGGGAAATTACTAGATCAGCAATTGCTCACTTTCACTAGCAAATAAGGAATACTTAACAACTCCACCAAATAGAAATGACATATCTTGGAATATGTTGTATAATTTTAAAATTGAATGAACTTAACTTTCATAAAAAACTTCACTTTTTCTCAAGTTTTTCATTTGGGATAGACTGGTAGAGTCCTGAAGACCACCCGTGTTTTCTTGGAACCTCCTTTCCTATTCTGTTACTCATGCAAATTTATACTGGACATTCATTTGATTTTAGTAGATGCGGAGCATAATTGTTAATTACTTCCCCTATCCTGTGCATGAAAAGTTGGTTCTTTCTGTAAACAACCTAAATGCCCCTTGACTGAAGAATGGATCAGGAAAATGTGGTACATTTACATGATGGAGTACTACACAGCAGAAAAAAATAATGCATCTTGAAATTTGTGGACGAATGGAATGGAGCTAGAAAACATCATTGAGTCAGGTAACCCAGACCCAGAGAGACAAACATCATATGTACTCACTAATAAGTGACTTTTAGACATAAAGCAAAGAAAATACAACCTACAATTCACAATCCTAGAGAACCTAGATAGCAAAGAGGACCCTAAGAGAGACATACATGGATCTAATCTACATGGGAAGTAGAAAAAGATAAGATCTCCTGAGTAAATTGGGAGCATGGGGACCATGAGAGAGGTTAGAAGGGGAAGGAAGAAGCAGGGAGGGGTGCAGAGAAAATATATAGCTCAATAAAAACCATAAAAAAATAAAAATAAATAAAAAAGAGAGTTCGTTCTTTAGGTCCTAGTGTTGACAATGCACAGGACAAGGGTAAGCTTGGGTCATATTATTTTATGCCTCACCCAAAATTAAAAACACAGGTATAGCCTTATACACACCTTGCTGCAGGGTGACTCAGCATCTCCTGACGGGGGTATTAGGTGTGAACTAAGTGAATACTGTCGGCCACCCTACATGCGAGCCCTTCAGTGAGTCACACTAGCCAGTGTGTATTTCTTTTTTCTTTTTCCATAAAATGATAAGCCTGGGCATATCTTACCAGAGTTATTTTTGTATCTTGAGTTGATGTGGATAATAAAACATAAGTGTTCAACCTGTGCACAGTGGTAACCATTTTATAGACTCTCCAGACTCAAAAAACAGAATGAGTCTACTGAGTGTATCTGTTGATTAATCAGCCAGTAGGTCAGCTCCTTTCCTTAATGCTTAGATTGGGACAGTACCATTAGTAAGGATTAATGTATTCCATTGACACTTTCAGTTAAATTTAGTTTTAGAAAGTCAATGTTTTTAACTGTGACATTGTGGACCAGCCCCAAATAAGAAGAAAGTTAATTTCCTACTTTTGGGGGGGCAGTAGCACGAAATGCTGATGGGTGCCTGCTGCTGACGGAGGGCTATAGTGATGGTGTGCTCTAGCAACTGAGCTTTTGTAGGACATGGTGTTTAGCACATTATTTAAGTAATTGCCACAGCATCTCTAAGGGGTAGTTAACTGTTTTCTTACCATGTTCTTTACACAGGAGAAACCTAGACTAGTGAACTTTCAAAAGTGAGAAAAGGAAGTCAAGACTCTTTCGTAGGAGTGGTAGCCTCCAGTCAGGTTGACAAACGGTGTCTCTCAGTTTATGTTCTCTGCTTTGAGGAGTGGAAACTGAACCCATTCAGCTTTTCTTTTGTTTGTGTGTTTGTTTTTAAGATCTGGCGTTGAATGACTACAAGTGGCTTTCTAATATGGAGCATTTAAAAGTATGGTCTGTAAGGTAGTGACAACATTTGGATCTTGGAACACAGGCTTGTTCCTGCCAAAGAAGAAGGAGGCTCTGGGCTTGGCATCCCCAAGCCCTGTTATTCTGTCAGGAATAATGGTTTCACTGAGCAGCCTGCTTCGCTACCACTTCTCACTGGTGACTGGTAACACACACTACAGCAAAGGTCTGGTCAGAGTTCCTGAAGGTAGAAACATTGGTCAGTGCTAAGCCATACTGATCTGTGCAGTTCTTTGGAGGTCTCAACCCTTCTGTCAGTAAAGGTGAAATTGTGATATGAGCTTCCAGGCTCTTCCCTCTGTGTGTTGTCTTCCATATGACCTTGCTAGGAGTAAGCCTGCAACCCCATGACCTTGAAGTCATTGCACCCAACAACTGGGTTTCTCCAGACGCCCAGCCCCAGGTCCCGGCAGAGCTCGCGTTTCTACCTCTCTTTACATTTCACCTCTGCTTCATTCCCACAGGACCTTGGATGTCTTCACACCTTGGTCTTTATGTTTCTTCCAGATCAGTGTTGCAGGGATCTGGGAGCACGCTGCCCGTGGACTGCCAGGACAGTGTCTGTGACACTCCCCTGAAGATCTGGTCTTTATGTTAGTTGAAATCCAATACTTGGTGTGACAAACAAGAGCAGGACTCCTCTCCCCCCGACACACACACAGTCAGTACCTTCCCTGTGCCCAGAGTTTGGATACATGTATTAATTTAGAACACAAGCATTTAGAAGTTTTACTAACATTGGACTTTAAAGAGCCAGCAATGGTGATCACGACCCAGTTCCAAGGAGCTTCCTTCAGAGGAAGCTGATTTCCATCGAAGCATGCCCTGGCCTTTGTTCAGTCATGTTCTACATGGCCATTGTTGTAAACCAGAAAAGCCAGCAGGCAGGTATCCCTTTATCTCCCAAGCAAACATGCTCCATTGTTGGGAGTTTACTGTACATCAAAGCTTCTCTGCCAGGCCAAGGCTGTCAAGGGAGCTGTGACTCCTAAAAGGAAAAGCCATGTGAGAAAGCTCCGATGAGCTTTCAGTGGGCAGGAATAAAGAATAAGCAGTGGCTTTGTTTGTACTTCCCAAAGGCACGTGAGGCGCTGGTGGGGACTGACCCTGACAGGAGAGCACCGGGCAGAAAAGAAAGCAACAGCAGCTTTTGGAAGACGAAATCTTAAGCGTGTCTTTCCCTTCTTCCTGGTTAGTTCCTCACAGCCCCAAACATGTACATTATTTCCATCTTGCTCACAATTTACTGAGAATTATCTTTCTAATATGCTAGGGAATCCCAAATTTTTTAAAAAACTCTCGTTTTCCTAAAAACAAACAAGATTTTTTTAACTCTAGCAATTAAATCATTCTTATTTACATTGTAAGAGGAACTAAAAAAGTTTCTAATGTTCATCTCAAATAGTTTCCCTTTACTCAATATTGCTAATATCTCAAGTTTTCATGGAGAGATTTTGCCCCAATGTTTGAAGACAGGATTCAGAAACCTTGTAAAGACTCCCTGGTAAGGATGTCTTAGGATGGCAGATGGTGAGCATTCTTTTTTGGAATGTTGCAATGCGTCCTGCTGGGAGGATACAGGATGATGGAGTATTTTGAATACCTTTTGTAGCCCAGCATGGTAGATGCTCATGCAGTGTCAAGCGTTGGTGTGGACTGAGCCATTGCCTGAACTCAAACCCCAGCTCTGCTCTTTGCTACCTGAGGTTTCCGTGGCTTCCTTTCTCATTTGCACACTCTCAGGTGAAACAGTGTCTTCCTTGTGCGGTTGTTCAGAGCTTGGAGTAGTACCTGGTACATAATAAATGTACCAGGGACCCAGGGGGCACCTAAACACCCAAACTGACTGCATCCTGGAAATAATTTTAGCTGTGTTCTTGTCTAGGGTTGGTGTCTGTGTGGGTTCATTCCCTTACAGCAGTCAGGGGTGTCATGGCAGGTGGTAGGATGCTACTGACTTCCTGATCCTCTTTACTTTCTGGGACTGCTCCTATTCTAGATCAGAACCTGACATTTATATCACTACAGAATGTCTCCCACGTAGAGACTCAGAACCAGCATACAACTGACTCTATCATATTTACTTACATACAAAGGTAAAACACCATTAATGTTTTTTAATCCCTTTTTGTATCCACTCTAATTCAGACTAACCCTGAACTTGCTATGTAGCCAAGAATGTCCAACAGAACTTCCTGATTCTACCTCCCAAGCACTGGCATTATAGGCTGCACCATCATGACACCATTTTTATAAGAATTTTCTGACACTGAGACATGAAGATATATGCAGAAAGTGAGTAAGTAAAGGAAAAATTTAATATTAGTAAGCAAGCACTAAACCAAGCAATGCTGACTGTTGGTGTGTTTTTAGCTAACTTGAAAGCAAATTCTATGTCCAATAAACAATGACATATTTCAGATTTAATAAGTTATGTGAGAATATTCTCTTTTCCATTATACCTAATAATCTTTGTGAGTAAAATCTCAGTGATATTTTTGAGACACTCGGAACATCAGCATCTTGTGTTTTTTTAGTGGAAGGCTGGTGCAGACAACATGTCCTGGTGACTTGCTGTGGGAACCTTCTGGACCACAGTAAGGCTGACCCTGGAGTCCAGGCTCCAAGGCTCACAGAGCACAAAATTTCTAACAGCCTTTCAGCACCAATCATTCTTTACCACCTTAGGTTGTGAATGGCTGACTTTTAAATGATGGAATTTTAAAACTTTCCCTCTACAGTTACTTAAAGTGCATGGTATCTTTAGTTCATGGTAATGTAATTTACCTTCACGCTAATTACTGCAATGAGAAGTATGCAATCCTTTCATGCTTCAGAGTTAGGCATTCCCCTCATAGTCACGCTCAGAATACCTAAAGACATCTGACCTTTTAGGTTTGCAGTATGGAAAGATTGATATGTAAAAGAATATTCACATAGTTCATCAACTGACTATCCAGGATGACATTTTCATTCTCTGGTTGTAGCACAATTTTTAATTGGTCTTAGTAATAAAAACCAGGAATCGGATATTAGGGGGAGGAAGCTAGAAGATCAGAGAAGCAGAGCAGTCAGCCACTGGTTCTTACCTCTATGAAATCCTCAGACCAAATGGGGTATCCTGTCTCTACAAATCCTCAGACTGAATCCTGAGCCCCTGTCTCCTCCTCCCTAGTGCTGGGACTGAAGGTGTGAGCCACCACTGCTTGACTTTGTTTCTCTTTTAGACTGATTCAATCTCGTGTAGCCCAGGGTGGCCTTGAACTCACAGAGATCCCTCTGCCTCTGCCTCCCTAGTACTGGGATTTAAGGTGGGCACCACTGCCTGGCCTCTATGGCTAACTCGTGTGGCTCGCTCCACACTCGGATCCTCAGGTCAGCTTTATTTGTTAAAGCATAAACAAAATATCAGCACATCCGGTCGGACTACACTTTTGAGATCTATATTTGCATAGGATAAAAATACACTATAGCCACTGTCAACTTCCTAACACTCACTACATTTCTCCCATTGTATAAATAACCAAAAGAATTTGCATTTAATCAGAGAAGTCAATAATTTTTTACATTAAATGTCTTGAATAACTTTGCAGATGTATCATTTATGATCGTCAGCAATACCATCATTTAGCTCCCACTACTGCATGGATGATTCAGTTTTCATTACCAGTACAAATTCAGTACCAGTCCCACATCCAGGTGTGACAGAATGCTTTGACCTTCCTTGCAGTTGACTCGTACACTGCTACCCTCTTCAAATATGTCGACTCCTAACTTAACCCAATTAAGCCTGCTTTTATCAAGCACTTCCATGGTGAGAGGAAGTATGCACACCAGCAGGAGTATTTGTTTAGGGTCAAATGGCTCATAGTTCAAGTCCTGTCCCAGCTACTTAGTTGTTCTGTGGTTCGACATGAGGAGCTGTTAATGATTTAAGTATGGGAATGTTCATAATTGATGGATTACCTCAGGAACCTTGGTTTCCCCTTCTTTTCCCCTTCTGGGACCCCTGCTGCAATTCCTGCCTTCAGAGAAACAGCAGGTCCCTGAAATTACCATTGAACACAGTGAGCCAAACATTGCTTTGATATCAGAGGCCTGTTTCTCCACCGTAGGCTTTGGTTAACTACCCTCTGTTGAACCTGGCGTTGACCTTTAGTGTGTGATTATTTCTAAGAGCACTTTGAGGTCTGACTTTCTGAGAATCTGTGATGTTATGAAGCCTCGTGGGAAGTGTCCCTCACAGTGATATGAAGGGAGGATCAACTGAACTTAGTGACGCATTTGATAAGATGGTTAGACACAAAGGCAGAGCTGCTCTAACTGCTAATGCTAACTACATCCTTTATAACACACTAGCTCCCGAGGACACTGCAGGCATTCAGTGCGGAAGATTTCTGAAAACCTCTTGGGAAATGCTTATCTGACAGGTTTCGTGGCTGCATTTCCAAGTCAATGGCATGCTCCTGGGTACAGTGATTATGAGATGAAAATAGCGATAGCATGAGATGTTGCCAAAATGTAGCACGCTAGGGAGAGAGCATGAGTTCGTCCCCAGCTAGCATCTTGTCGGACTTGTCGGACTAGTTCATGAGAATAGTATGCAAAATTCTTCCCTGTTGTCAGAAACAAGAAATTTAGTAGAACATGGATGCCGTTTCATTTGACCCAAATTAGGATGCTGAGCCTCACCGGGTCTGGAGGAGGCCAGAGATGAATAAGAGAAAGTCATATTTTCAACAAATTTGGGAACTTGCCATCAAGTGTTACACTGTCTCTGTGACTGAGGGCCGGGATACCCTGCAGGAAGCAGTGTGTTGCTTTGGTACTGGTTAAGGGAGTATCCTGAAGGCACAAGTCCCAGTTTTTGCCATAGATATGCTCAGTCCCTGTCTTGCTGAAAAGTTCTTGTATTCAGGATCCCATTCTCTTCAGCAAAGCTCTGTAGATAAAAGAAATGTGTGGTATCCATCTGTGGGTGCTTCAGTTGAACTCTTTGTAGCTTCTTTGAGCCCACAGTCATCTGACCACTGCCTTCACACTTGAAGTCAAAATAAAACTGAAGGAAAGAGCCTGAAAAATTTAACTATAGTCACAGGCGACCTTCTTCATGAAGGATGTGGCACCCCGAGGCCTGGTGGCAGACTTCACTGGGAAATGCCACCTCCTTCTCTGCTCAGATTTTGGACTTCTCCCATCCGGTCTTTCTGCCTGGTAAGCCTTCAGAAATGTTCTGGCAGATTGAGCAGTGATTTTGCTCTTGTTGTGAGTAGCATTTCTCTGACCTTTTGTTATTTACTGAAACAGTCCACCCTGTTTTCTCTTAAGAGGAGCGTGAAATGAAGGGGAGTCAGTCAGAACGCGCTGACGCTGTTGTTAGACTTCTTGCAGGCTGCTTGGCTTATGCACTCTTTTAAAGTCTCGGGGTCACTGGCCTCCGTGTTTCTTAGTCTTAGGATTTTTATGGAGTTTTCCAGAGAATTTGTTTTCTTCACTAAAGCAGATGCATGTAAGGCAGTAATTCTTTAGACCATTTCACTAAATTTAGCCCCTGCAAGTTGTTAGGATGCTATACAACATGGTTGGCTATCCAAGTCTCACCTTTTGTAAGCAGTGACTGACATGTGTGTTCTGGGGTGGATAGCTGAGCCCTGGACAGCTCAGTGATCGCGCTGTCCTCACTCCCAACCCCCTGAGTCTAGGTGGATGGAGTGGTGACACTCTCCAAGATAGGTCCAACAGGCCATGACTGTACCTTAGAAGCCATTTCTTTCTCATTATCTTTTTTCTTTGTCCCCTATACAGGGCACAGTGTCCCCTTCTTGCCCATTACAAGTTGGCTTATAAGGTAAAGAAGCACCAAGATTGGATTTCATCATTGATGATGAAAAACTGAGCCCCGTGTATGTCTTGTAGCTGTCTGCTCCCCTTTCTCCACTTTTCTACGTACCTACACTGTCTTTACTGATTACTGACTGTCTTTCTCGTTGAGACAGAAACATTCAACAGGAATCTCTTCTTTTTGCTGGGAACCTTACAGGAGGTGAACTCAGCTACTCACCTTGAGGACACCGCTCTGACTATCATGTTCATTCTCTTAGCCAAACAAAATTAGCAACACTTCAAGCTTGATGATAATTAATTAATGCTATGTGTGAATTCATAATCATCAGTGTGTTTGAGAATTACCATTATCTGATAATGGACCATGGCTTTGGAGTCCTCCCTTTCCTCTTTTCCGTCATTGAGCCAACAAATGCCAGTCTGTTGTCAGTGCTGGGGGGGGGGGCAGTTATGAGGCAATGACAAAATTCCCATGGTTCTCACATCAGAATACAGAAATACAGACAATACTACATAAGATGAAAAATAAGGTCTTGGTAGACAGAATAGATGGTGGGGGAAACACAGGGAAGGAAAGACTAACTTAGATTGTGGTCTATAAACTGGCACTCAGAGGACCCAGCCATGCGCAGTCTCTGGGATAAGCATGGGCACAGGAGGAAGAACAAAGCCTCAACTATTTTAGGATACTTTCCCTCCCTGTTGCTCTATATATGTTTCCACTTGGGGCTTCGACTTGATTATTCCTTCAACCATTGAAGAACATTGTCATTGAGAACATTCACACAGCATAAGATACTGTAGTTAGCATGCAGGTGGAGAGGCAGGGATGCTGGTGAGCCCAAGGTGGACCTTTCTGAAATCCAGTTATGGCTTGTTACTCTATCTCCATAACTCTCATGTTCAAAGAGCATACATTTTGTGAGTCCAAACGTAATTTGACTTTATTTCTTAGAGAAATACCTTAGAAAACACTTCATGAGACAGACTGAAGAGGCGACTCAGCAGTTAAGAGCACCTGCTGCTCTTTAGTTCCTAGTACAATCACATGGCTCACAACTGTCTGTAACTCTAGATCCAGGAGATCAGACATCCCCAGCCTCCTTGGACATCTTCACTCGTGCAAATATTCACATGCGCACACATACTGACACACTTGAATTAAAGTAATAAAAATAAATATATTTTTAAAATTTTTCTGAAACTCACAAGATTAGTAGAAAGCAATATAAAGCTTCAGATGCAGCAGAGGCAGGCTGAGCAAGTTCCTGCCACACACACGACACCATCTCCACAGATTTTTCAGATACTTAAAGTATCTTTCATTTTTAAATAATTGAAACCCATGGGAAGCTGCAAAGATGATATAGAGAGTTCCATGTCTGGAATGTATAGGATCATGTATGTAACACACGTACTATCACACCAACATCAGGAACTGATAGCATGATCTCTAAACCTTACCTAAATTCCAGTTGGTTCAGCACGTGCTGTGTGTGTGTGGTGTCACTCCATGTCTAGGCTCCTGTAACCACACGGCCCTCAGGATAGAGAGCTCTTTCATCACTGACAGAGTTTTCTTGGCTAGGGTAGCTCTGTGTATGAGCAATGGAAGAAGATGTCAGCCTCCTTTTAGTCCGGACTGTTGTGATTCAATCTGTAGGGTAAGGATTCCGAACTTTCCTGATGCATTTGGCTGCCATGGACTCTACTTAGCTGACATACAAATGCGATTCCTTGCTGTAATTTATACAGAGATACGTGTGAGCCCAGAACAAAACAGAAACAAACAAAGGAAAAACGTTGATTTGGGCTGAGGAGATAGCTCATTCTGAATAGTGCATCAAGGTCACCAGTTAGTCCAGCATTGGGGAGCCCAAGGGTGGTGATCCTTGAGGCTCAGTGGTCAGTCTCCCTGGGCTAATTGCTGAGTTCCAGACTGATGATAGGCTCTGTATCAAAAGAGCAAGGTGGATAGCACCTGAGGAGTGATTCAGTTGTTCTCTGTCTGCACATGAATGCACGCATACATACCCTCACATATACCTACACTTGCCCACATGTACACCTGCAAACACACACACACATGTGCATTCACCTGCATATATGTGCACCCCCCAAAACCAAACAAGTTTGAATCAGTCACCCCGACTGGCTATGGGGGCCCATCAGGTGCTACCCAGTTGGTTCAAGATGATAACAATACCAGTTCTGTGACCTCAATAGGTGACTCTTGAGAGGAACTAAACGCCATGGTATAAAGAACTTGAAGGCTTTGTGATTTCGATGGGGCATCTCATTCACCTGAAGTTTTGTGATTTCGATGGGGCATTTGCTATAGCACCTCCTGAAGGTGAATGAGAAAGCAAGCATGTTGGGAAGAGGTTACTGGGTCACTTGAAGAGTGGTCACATCTCTTACAGAAATCAGAACAAATAATAAAAACCCCCCTTTGTGTGGAAGCAGGAAACCCTCAGGACGCGCAGCAAGCAGTGAGAACCCAAGGTGCAGGCTGAAATGGAAATATGCAATAAACAGACTGAGGGGACAGCAGACTTAAGGAAAACATCTGTCTCGGACTGACATCCAAAAGCCACATCTGTGGCCTGGGATCAATCTTGCAATGCTTAAAAGAGGAAAGTAGAGTGGCCAGATGCAGGCTCTGCGAGGCTCGATGCAGGCTCTGCGAGGCCCTGTGCAGGCTCTGCGGGGCCCGGTGCAGTCTCTGCGAGGCCCTGTGCAGGCTCTGCGGGGCCCGGTACAGGCTCTGCGAGGGCCCGTGCAGGCTCTGTGAGACGCGGTGCAGGCTGTGCGAGGCTCGATGCAGGCTCTGCGAGGGCCCGTGCAGGCTCTGTGAGACGCGGTGCAGGCTGTGCGAGGCTCGATGCAGGCTCTGCGAGGCCCTGTGCAGGCTCTGCGGGGCCCGGTGCAGGCTCTGCGGGGCCCTGTGCAGGCTCTGTGAGACGCGGTGCAGGCTGTGCGAGGCTCGATGCAGGCTCTGCGAGGGCCTGTGCAGGCTCTGTGAGACCCAGTGCAGGCTCTGCAAATTTCTCACTTTTGTTTCCTCGAGAGATTCTCCATGTGTTCTGCCCAGAATGCTGCCAGGGACTGGTGGAATGAACTCATATTGTCCTGTTTCTGAAGTCACAGTACTCAGAAGTTAACTTAAGAATGATGTGTGGAAAAGGTGTTTCACCTGTTTCATTCTAAAAAAACAAGACAAAACTCCACTTGTCATAGGAGATGTTTGCTTTGTCAAATGAAACTTCTGGAAATCTCAGGGTAGACTCCAAACATCTCCTATTTCAGACACGTGTTAGGGCTGGGGAATTAGTTAAGTGGGTAACGTGCTTGGCACCTGAGTACGAGGAAGTGAGTTTCGACCCTAGAAATGTGTAATACTGGTCACAGGAGCATGTGTCTGCAATTCTAGTATTCCTAGGGTGAGCTGAAGGGAAAGAAGACTTCCTGAAAGTCTGGGCTAGCCTGGCCTACAAAGGAGTAAATAAGAGACCCTGAGTCAAGGTGAAGACTGATACCTGAGATTGTTCTTTGATCTCCACATGCGTGCCTGCACACACACACACACACACACACACACACGCACACACACACCCACACGTGCACATATGTGTGCATGCATGTGTGTGTGTGTAACTTGTAAGCTAAAAGTAGGTCAGGTTCCCATAAAGTTGCAAGGAAATGACAAGCACCTGTTGCAGTACTAGCACAAGTGTGTTACGGTAGGCCCTTGACTCATTGTGTTTTCTCTTTATGCCTTCAGTTCAAATCCTGGCACGTACTGTAGGGGGCTCGGTTAAAGGAAGCGGATCAAATGTGTTGTAGTTACGCCAGTGCTCTATTTCTTTTAGTAGAAGCAGAAAAGAATAAAGAGTAGAGGCCACCTGCCACCCTTGGTATCCTCCTTCCTCCCCACTATCTTTACAGTGTGCCATGGATACTTCCGGTTCTTCTCCAGTGACTTTCTCATGTCACCTGAAGGCTGCTGTGACTGCTGTGAAGCTTGGCCTACGGGACTGGCAGTAATCGCTTGAGAAACTTCACTTTGTCCTTCTTACTCCCTTTCATTCTCCACGCCATAAAACTCCTCTTTCTAACTTATCTCTGTTTTGCAACCCATACTACAATAAGAATCTTATGTGCATGGTCACATATATTTTAGCAGTTTGACATTTTACCCAATATAAACTAACCCTCTATAAATGATAGTGCTTTGGCTACAGGATAGTGATTTGGTTGAATAATGGTGACAATGCCCTTGTTTTGTGGGGAGGAGAAGTGTTTAATAAGGGGTCCCGGGTAATCAGGAACTGTAGTACGACTAGAGAGGTAGAAAATTCAGCAAAAGAGAGCAAAGGGTGGTTAAACCCTGACTGCTTGGGAAAGCAGTGTGGGGCCACCCACGAAAACGTCATCTAGTCTCTGCTCACAGTCCTCTCACAGTTGCCACTGGAGAGACATCTACTCAGCTGGGACCCAAATCATGAGCCTGATTTATTTTCAATAACATGTATTTCATTTCCTTTCTTTCTTTCTTTCTTTCTTTCTTTCTTTCTTTCTTTCTTTCTTTCCTTCCTTCCTTCCTTCCTTCCCCTCCCCTCCTCTCTCTCTCCCCTTCCCTTCCTTTCTTCTTTGTCTTCATCATGTTCTTCTTTGCTTAACAAGACAGGGTTTCTTTATATACCCTGGCTGTCCTGGAACTCACTCTGTAGATCACTGGCCTCTGCCTCCCATGTGCTGTGATTAAAGGTGTGTGCCACCACTGCCACTGGCTTTATTTCCTTTCCTTGTAATGTAAAATTGTTTTTTATCCCTTCAAGTCAAAGTCAATTATCCCTTCAAGTCACACAGGCTGAATGTGGTAGATGTGAGCTCAGGTGTTGTGATTATACTATGTCTCCCCTTCTGTCCTCCCTCTCCTCTTCCTCATCCCTCGTCTCTTTCTCTTCTTTCTGTTTCTTTCCCTCCTTGCCTTCCTCCTCTCAATTCCAAGTTTATGATTCTCCTGTCTCCACCCTCCTTTCAGGTGTTGGAATCACCAATATTTGTGAACATACTCAACCACTTCCATTTTCTTAAGACAGATTTTTTCTAATTTTTTTTTTAATGTTGTCTGATGTTGAAGAGAAACTTGCTGCAAAGGAAGGGCTCAAATTATATCATTCTTTCTTAGAAGAACTATCTAAAACTGCTTGATCATAATCTGGAAAAGGCAGATGGATTTTAGTTAGACTACCTGAGAATCATCAGAGAGAAAAAGTGCACTGGGTGCTCACTTGTATGTGGGTTGGGGATATATCTCCTTATACCACAAATGAGACTAGTTGTATCTTCTTAAAACAAATAGTTGGCCTAATGACTTTGCCTCAGTTTACTATCCACACAATTAAAATTCAACTCCCTTTTAAAATTTTATTTTTTTCACAAAAATATCTGATATTGAAACAAAGATACATGTCAGGCCAGATTCTTTCCACCTGTCCAGGTGGTCACCTGGTGGACATCTTGCCTTTCCCAAATGCCCATGGCATCCTTTAATAGTCCGTGTTTGGGGAGCATTGGACAAGCTCATGGCACCTTTTAGTAATCTGGATTTGTGGGACATTGGGGTGTTCAAATCTTCCTTGTGGCAGGTGTTTTCCATGGGTTAACATGGCAAGAGTTTTCCATTGGGTTATCAAATGAGAGAGTTTCTTTGTTAAGAACCTTGGGAAGGGGTTAACAGTCAAACCAGAGACCAGATGACCTGCTGGAGGGTAGATGGAAGAATTTTCTGGGGAAGTGTCAAATTATCCATGATACAGCCCCAAATGCAGTAACCGTGAGGTCGAGTCAACCCCACTGTCTCAAGAATGATGGTGTAGATGGTGAACCTTTACTTTTTGAGGTGAGAATTATTCTTTAAGCATATAGTACGTAAATTAGCCAAACATGAAAGATGTTTGATCGGGTAACTAATTTCTATGTGTGTTTTGCTTTGTTTTACTGAATTTATTGCTATTCCTAAACAACTATTTGCCATTTATATATTCTGAACCCTAATTATTGAAAAATTCAGTATTCTGGGACCAGGGAAAGAGTGAATCAGAGTCAGAAAACTAGTGTTTTGGCCAAATTTTGCTCACCAGTTTTTTTCTTTTTTTTTTCTTTGGTTTTTTGAGACAGGGTTTCTCTGCAGCTTTAGAGCCTGTCCTGGAGCTAGCTCTTGTAGACCAGGCTGGTCTCGAACTCACAGAGATCTGCCTGCCTCTGCCTCCCGCGTGCTGGGATTAAAGGTGTGCGCCACCACCGCCCGGCTACCAGTTTTTTTCTTTACCAAAAACACACAATTTCGGATCTCGTTATGATATTTTCATAATTAAGACATATTTGAATTGTATTCATCCCCATTGCCTTCTCTTGGCTCTCTACTCCTCCTTATCCTCTTCTTCTTCTGGATATTTCCCCCTTTACTCTTGTGTGGAACATAATGCATTCAATCGGGGCTGCTTCCAGAAGCGGGGGTGAGCGCTGTTTACAGGAGCAGGAGCCCTTTACCAGTGGAAGAGAACTCTCTGCCAGCCAATATTAACCACCTGTTGCTCGGGGAGAGGTGGGGCTCTACGAGTCCCTTCCTACTTCAGGACAGGATGCTAATGGGCCTAAGAAATGGTCCTGTGCTTGAGCTCAAGTTGTTCATGACTGTGTCATTCCTAGAAGACAGCATTCCACAGCAACTTCCTTTTCCTTCGGCTCCTACCACTCCCTCTTCTTGATGGACCCTGACCATTGAAGGGAATGACAAACATGTCCTACTTGTGGATTGGTGGTCAACACTCACTTATTCTCAGCTCTTTGATCAGTTGGGAGCCTCTGAGAGTACTGCTGCCCACAGCAAAAAGAATCTTCCTTGATCAAATCCGAAACAATAATCCATACACATAAATAGAAACATTTACAGCAGTGGTTCTTAACCTTCCTAATACCACAACCCTTTACTACAGTTCCTCATGTTGTGGGGACCCCCGACCACAAATTTGTTTTCATTGCTACTGTATAACTGTAATTTTGCTGCTGTTTTGAATGGTAATATAAATATCTGCTATGCAGGATATCTGATATATGATCCCTGTCAACCCCCAAAGGGGTTGTGTGACCCATAGGTTGAGAACCACTGATTTAGAGGGAACCTTGATAGGTAAATTCTCATGTCCACTGGGCAAAAAAACAATGTAGCTTATTCACAAATACTTCTGCCCTCCATAGCCATAGGCATTTGACCATTATAACAGGTGTTAAGTTCCATCCTGTAGAATAGGCTTCCAAGCCAACTGGAGGGCAGTTGTCACCACCCCTCCCAACAAGCTTGCCACTATTGTACCAGTGAACACATCTTTCCTGGCATATTGGTATTATAGTATGCAGGGTTTTCACTGACTAAGATTCAGCAGTTGTTCTTGTAAATAAAGCTTTATTGGAACATAGCTATGCTCATTTATTTATGTCTTCTTTCTCACTGTAACTGCAGTGATGAATAATCATGATAGAGACCATATGGCTTCAAACATCTATTGTCTGGTCCTTTATTAAAAACATCTAACAGTTTCATGAAATTACTCCCTCATTCATTTATCCATTATTTTATGGGTCTCCAACTCTGCTAATGAGACTGGGGAGTGTAAAGATGAATGTAGCTATTCCTGATACCAAGGACTTACACTCTAACATGTATAGGTCAGCCATCATCTGACAAGGCAGAGTGTAGCAGGTACTATCAAGAGGAAATAACTAAGTTGTTGTGGTAGCTCAGAGATGGTGAGGGCTCCTGATGGAGAGAAGAAAGTGAGCTATGCACAGATATTGCTTCCATAACTGTGGCTCCCAGTCATTTCCCAATAGAAACTTCCCAAGAAATAAAAGTTATTTCCTTTATGGAATTTTATAAATTGTAGTATTCAAAGGGTGGAAATGACTTCAGATATTACGTTGTGTGCAAATATCTTTATCTGGATGCAAGCTTCTTGTCTGGGGATGATCAGACTTATAAAAATGTTGAACGTTTGAAGGAAGGTGGCAGACAGAAGGAATCCATTTTCACTTTTTACTGACTGTTCACTCAACAAAATAAAAATAAATGCTATCAATCTCAAAGGATTTTGAAGGAGAACCATCCAGACAGCCAAGGAAGTTTTGAAAACAAGATACAGTTATAGAACAGTAGTCATGTCGCACTTGCTCAGTGGCGATGGCCCTTGCCCTTCTGCAGAGTGTGCTCGTGTCTAAGTGTAAGGGAGCTTGTGGTAAACTCTTACTGGCTTGTCGAAACCCTTTAGGGATTCAGCTACCTCCTTCTGGGGAGAGCCCCACATGAAAAGAACCCTGTCAAGATGGAGACGTTGAGATTAGTCTACCTTTCCCCTGAACACCTGCTCCAGGATTTATGCTTTTTTAATTTGTGTGCATTGCTCAGTTTGTCTGACTCAGCCTGTTCCTTCCTTTCTTGAAACAGGGGACACACATACCATACCGTCCGTAACTCACTGTAAAGTTGAGGATGGTGAACTTTTGATCCTCCTGCCTCCAAAATGCTGGGGTTGCAGGTATATAACACTATTCAGTTTATATGATTGGTACTGAGTTTCCAACCCAAGACTGTATGCTGCCAACATTCTCCCAGCTGAGCTACACCGCCTGTTTGCACTGTGTGCTCTGGAAACACTTCCGAGAGTGACATGGAGATAGACAGGCACCATGCTTTCAAACTTCGGTGGTTGATTTGGTAAAGGATTCTAGAATTTCAGGTTTCTTTAAAAGTGAGATTCCTTCAGTTCTGCTTCCAGCAGGATATCAAAATTGTTGGTTAAATTCCTGCCACTCATTCTTTATATTCCCAGCACCAAAGGAACCAGAGCTAATGAAATGCAGTCTTGACTTAGGCTATAGCTGTGAAGTACTACCATGCAGAACATAATATTTTGATAGGAAAAGTGAACGTCTTTAGTGAGAAAGCTGCTGAAAGAAACTCTCAGACACTCAGTAAGGTAATAGAAATGTTTTAAAAAGCACCAAGCCTACAAAGTTCAAATTCCTCCTAGCCCCATCCCCAAACCCCTGCAGTTAGCCATCTAACAGCACTGACTGGCAGCCCCTCTCTCCTCTTAAGGAGAAACAGAGCAACTTGGCCCGAGTGCTTTCCTATACTCTCCAGAACCCGGTTGCTGCTCAGATCGGGCTCAGAGGAGGAGCACGCCGCCGCCTTTGCATGGAAAGTGCATTTCTGGGTATTTACTGACAAGTAGGTGTAATTACAGCATGAGCATATGAGGGTTGCAGTGCATGGAAAGCGCATTTCTGGGTATTTACTGACAAGTAGGTATAATTACAGCATGAGCATATGAGGGTTGCAGTATATCAAAACTGTCTAAATAAACAGAGACTCCACTGTCTCCTGCAAGCCCCACTGCACATTTCTGAATGGGATTGCTTCCTCATTTTCTTCCCATGTCAGTAGCAGGGAAGTCAGAAAGCATTGCCTTGCAAATGCGCATATCTGCAGCCAGCTGCAGCAGTAACTCTGCAGGCTGGCTTTCTGGCTCATTCTCCCATTGCCACCCCCTACACACACACACACACACACACACACACACACACACACACACTGACTGGCTTTCTTGCTCACCTCCCCAATACACACTGACTGACATTCTTGCTCACCACCCCCCCTACACACACACTGACTGGCTTTCTTGCTCACCCTCCCCCCCACTGACTGGCTTTCTTACTCACCCCCACCCCAAACACACTGACTCTTTCTTGCTCACCCCCTCCCGACACACACACACACACACACACACACACACACACACTGACTGGCTTTCTAGCTCACCCTCCCATTGCCATGCCCCCTCACACTGACTGACTTTCTTGCTCACCCCCCCACCCCCGCCACACACACACTGACTGGCTTTCTGGCTCACCCCCGCCCCCCCCACTGACTGGCTTTCTCGCACACTCTCCCATTGCCATGCCCCTACACACACACACACACACACACACACACACACAGTCCCTGTGGGAGTTGTTCTGAGTTTCTGATTTCCAGGGATCACTTCTGAAGATCCAGCAATGCTAAGGTGATATTGAATTACTGATTACCCTCTGGTTCTGTTCCCACTGAAGGCATTTTGGACAGCCACTGATTTGTCCCATGTTAAACCTTTGGTGGCATGAACTCACTGGGTTTCTGCCCACATCACTGCATTCCTGGGATGCCATTCACAGGCCTTAGCAGATCATCTGACAGCCCTGCGAGGTCAACTAACTTGATACAGAATTAAATGCTCACAGGGGCAGGAGAAATCCTTTTTTTTTTTTTTTTTTTTTTTTTTTTTTTTTTGGCTCCCTCTCTCCTTGGGCAAAGAATACACATTCTGCTGCCCCTTGGTTCCTTGGTCAGGAGTCTGTGAGTCCCACTTAGTTTCACATGATTTAATGCTGAGCAGAGTAGGAAAGTGATTGCATCCTCTACTGGGCCCCACGGAACAGTCACCACCCACACTGTTTATCCAGACTGGGATCTTAGCCATTTGGGGTTTAAGCCAGAAGAAAAGGGGGAAAAAACTAACCTTGGAATGAACACTTGAAACTCTGTATTCAGGATGAAATGTGGCCAAGGATTCTTTTTAAAAATCTTTTAAAAATCAATTAGTGGGATCATATTTTCATTTACAGTGGATTGTTAGCAAAAGCTAATAGTCTCTGTTCTCACCCAAATTTTGAGCTTGTAGTGGATGCACTGACATTAGAATCAACCCTCTGTTTTGCCCCAGTGTCTGATGCTACGACCAAACTATGTGTGGGCAGTTGGGTAACCCTGACCTTTGACCAGCTTTCCTTCCATAGGAGAACAAGGAGAGAGGTGTGAGGAGGAGAGACTGATGTAAACAAGCCTGCTAGGCCGCCCCAGAGCTTCCCAGGGGGAAGAGAACCACAGGAGCTTAGCCCAAAGTGAAGAGCAGATCTCAGACCTGGGGAGGAGCCTCCGCGAGGCACCTCGTCCATCTGCCGCTAGTCAGGACTGCAAAAAATTAGCGCAGACATGGGAGATTGTATCGTAGTTTCACAGATCTCGAGAGGAGATTCCGGAACCTCCCTTGGTTACCCACCCTGCTATTTAGCAGTTCTTCCAGCCAGGAAATTCTTTCTGCTTTGCAGCCTCAAATGTGCATGTGGTACTGCTCCGCGGAGAAGCTCCGGGTCCAGACCACGCCCACAGCGTGTTTACTCCTCTGAGGGGATGGAGCCCATTTCTGGCTTCTCCTTTAAAACTTCAGGGGCTAAGACCTCCTTCCCGAACAGTGTATAGAGGACCCAAGATGGAACAGGGCAGAGGTAGGCTGGGGGCGGGGGCTGAGGAATGACGTTGAAGAGGATCTAACAGACAATGGACACTCCTGGGCGTTTTGTCTGTTTACCGAACTAAAGAACAAAATTATGAGACCAGAATGTTAGACGTGCACATCTTAAGCTCCTGCTGCAGATTATAAAAGAAAAGGAAAACGAATCCCCACTTGAGCAGAGATGGCTCAGTGGCTAAAAACACTACTGCTTTTCCAGAGGACCTAGGTTCAATTCCCAGCACCTGTCTGGTCACTCACAGCTGTCTGTAACTCGTTCCAGGAGTCCCGATGCTCTCACCCAGACGTACATGCAGGCAAAACACTAATGCACATAAAAAACAAAAAAATAACCTAGAAGCCCCCAAAACATAGAGGCTGGAATTTCACCCGACTCCAGATGGCCTCTTCCCCTAGTGTCCAATACAAGGAGCCAGGTCGGGGATGAGGCAGAGCTGGTGTGCTTGCCTACTATGACAAGGTCCTGGCTTCACTCACCAGTAAACCAAGTGCGCTGTATGCTTCTTCTAATCCTAGCATTTGCAAGGAAAAGGTAGGAGAACCATAAATTCAAGGTCATCCTCAGCTACACAGCGAGTTTGAGAGTAGCCAGTGATGCAAAGAATGCAAACAAGGGGGCTGGAGAGGACTCAGCGAGTGTGCGGTGCACTCCCACCGCATCTGTGTAAGATAACTCAAACTACCTGTACCTCTAGCCCCGGGATCTGATTCCTTCATCTGGCCCTTGCAAGCACCACACAAGTGTAGCATACACTCATACATGCAGGTACAGACAAAGTCTAAACAAAAGAAATAAATAAGAACTAAAAGCCGGAGAGGGTACGATCTGTCCAGATGGTTGTGGGGTACTCCTGTCCTTGACTCTACTGAATGGTGCTCTTCTCTCACTTCCTGCATCCGCCTTTCCCCCTCAGCGGATGTAGTGAAGACTCAGCTTCTCCATAGTGAGTTATAGGCCCACTGAGAAGACATCATATGACCGAGCAGCTGCCTAGTTCCCTTTTTATCAGATTGATGTCATTGCCTTTCCTTAGGCAGAGGTTTGTTTCCTCCGCCCAGTTCCTTGTGCTAAATGAATGACTCATTGAGTGGCATGGTGTTCCTTGTGTGATGAGTGAGGCTCTGCCCACGGAAACAGTAAGCCACATAACCACTGTGGGGCCACACGCCTTCAGCGTCATCACCTGTCACCTGATGACAATGATCAGGATGAGACTGTCATGTGTCCCTCAATAGTGTGAGTAGTCTCAGAGGCCATGTGAATATCATATACACACAACCTCTGAAAACCTAACCTTCCACCCCAGCACTCGGGCAGAGGCAGGCACACCTCTGAGTTCAAGGCCAGCCTGGTCTACAGAGGAAGTTCCAGGACAGCCAGGGCTACAACAGAAAAACCCTGTCTCAGAAAACCAAGCCAAACCAAACCAAACCAAAAAAAAAAAAAAAAAAAAAAAAAAAAAAAAAAAAAAAAAACCAAAAACCAAAAAAAAACCCAAAAAACAAAAAAACAAGCAGAAAAGCATTACCTTCAAAACTATGAACGTAAAAATGCAAAACAGTACAGAGAACGATGTAAATGCCGAGCACCCACAGTTCATTTAATAACAATTATTTCTTTTGTTTTTATGTAGCCCAGTCTGGCCTGGAAATCACTAGTAGTTCAGACTGACTTCAGACTCACAGAAGTCCTCCTGCCTCAGTCCCTCTTGCTCTGGGATTACAGTTGTATGCCCACCACACCAAGTTTCAGCCACAGTTTAGAAAAGACTTGAAGAGAAACTACTTCTTAACTATTCCTCGGTGTTGCCCGTAATGGTGTCCTACCCCAGTGCTCTCAGAAAGGATCCGCTGAGCCCTCAGGGTAGTCGTGCAGTCCCATATTGTAAGTGATGCCTAAAATATGCAGTTATAGTCTTTCCAGATAATCTTTTTGCAACTTGTATTATCACTTGAAATGTTATTTTTGTAACTTATCCTAAGTTATGCTATCTCGTTCCTTTAGCTGCTCGGTTGCTGTGAACTGAATATTTATGTTGCTCTCGGATTCAGATGTTGAGTCCTAACTCCACGGTGGTGCCATGAGGAGGAGGGACTGTGAAGAGGATTACTGACTTTATAAAGGAAGCTCTTGAGCTCTGGTAACTCCTTTTGCCACGGAGGTGCTGTATGAGGGAGGCTGTGAGTGGGAGAGCCAACCCAGCACCTTGATGTTGGGTTCTCAGCCTCCAGAACTGAGAAATTAATCGCTATTGTTTTATAGTAGGCTCTCCAAACAGTCTTTTCCCATGAATGCACCACCATGCACCCAGTTTTTCATCATGGGGCCTTAGAGGGTTGCTGGAGTTTGCTTTTGCTAAGTCGTAACTGTTATGAGTTTCTCTGGATGCATTTCCAAGTGGGCATGTTGAATTTTCAGACGTAGAAGGAAATGGGGTTCCCAAGTCTTCACAGGAAGATGCCAACAACTGTGGAGCTTCCATAGCATTCCCAAGTCACCCTGCTGCAGTTGTGGGAGGGTCTGGGTGCTTACACCTTCTGCAGGTCTTCGCATGGCCAGGTTTTCATGTTTGCTGATCTGGTGGGTTAAGGGGCATCTTGTCATAGTTCTGATTTCTGTTTTTCTCTTGACCGTGGACTGTCTTCCCTGTAGTCTTGTTCTTTGGTGGCTCTTTTTCTTTGAGTATCTATTTGTGGATTCACTGTGGGGGCAAGGACTGTGGGTTATTTTTTGTTTTCTTATAGTTGACCAACTGTTCGCTATCCATTATGGGTGCTTACAAGAAATATCTACCTCCTTTCTGTGTCTTGCTTTTAAATGCCATTTTTGATTTTCAGCATCTTTTGTCATGTAAGGAAGTTTGAAATCAGTCATGCCATTTTTGCTTTATGGTTTATATATTCATGTAAATCTCTAACCTAAATTTAAATTGAGAACATTTTTTTTCTAGATGTTTTAAAAGTCCACTGGTTCTGGTATTTGAAGCTTATTTGGGGGATAATGTAAATTAGAGATGGTTTTCTCTACATATGGATTAATAGCTGTCCTACCTGTTAAAAAAATCAGTCTCCTCCTATTACAGTTTTGTGTTATTACCTCTCACATGTGAAGATCTCTCTCTCTCTCTCTCTCAAAGGTTTAGTAATTTTTGTCTGAACTATATCATCTTAATTAGAAAATATATGCATATATCAATATCTTAGTTCATATCTTATTCTTTTCCAACTATCTTCACTATTTTGGATTTTCACCTTTTCTGTATAAATATTCAAATCAGCTAAGCATGACCATAAAAAGAACTCTTTCTGGGATTTGAGTATGAATTTTATTTGGCTTGTGCATTAGCCTGCGGCTATTAATGCTGGTGTTGACCCTGTTGCCTCTGAGTATGATGTACTTCCATTTGTTTAGGCCTCAAAGCTCTCAGCCAAGCTATGTGCAATCAATCATACATGCACAATATTTCATATGTATTGCATCTCTTTCTATATGTTTACTCGTAGGCACTTGATAGTTTCTTGCTATTGCTGATGGAACTTCATGAAAGTTTCATTTTCTAAAATGTTCATACTAACATATAAGGGTATATTGATCTTCTTCCCAGAATTGTGGCCAAACTCTTGTAATCATGTGTAGTTTATCATGGCTCTCTATGTGGACAACCACCTGTGGACAATGCCATTTGTTCCTTCACTCCTCGTCCTGGTGTCTCTTATTCCGTCTCTGATGGATTGCACTACTGATGTGTCTCAGATGGTGACAATGGGGTGGTAGGAGAGAGGCCGTGTTTGTCCAGTTCCTGACTCTAGAGTGGCTGTTCCTTCAGTGCGTTGTAGGCTTTTAGTGCAGGGTTTTTCAGACAGACAGCTGTCTGTGCCTTGGTCCTGCTGCTATCCTGGCCCTGCTCTCCCCAACCCCAGGCATCCCTCTACTTTAATCTTACAGTTGGTTTATAAAATTCTATTGTTTTTTTACTCTCATTGTTGGAGCACAAGCCTATCAAAACTGAATCCATAAGAGACACATCCACAGTTTGGTTGCTTGAAAAGGGCGTTTTCTCTGCCACCTCACATGATGATAGCTTAAAATGTATGCCGAAAGTCCACTGACCTGAGGCTTGGATACATGGCTCTAGGTGCTGTCTGCTCGGGCTGCAGCTCGGAGGGCGGTCCCTCCTGATGCCTCATGACTTGCATTGCTGCTGCTCCAGGCAGCCCATCCACATGCCTCATGCCTTGCATTGCTGCTGCTCAGAGGGCAGTCCGTCCACATTCCTCATGCCTTGCATTGCTGCTGCTTGGAGGGTGGTCCCTCCTGATGCCTCATGCCTTGCATTGCACTGCTTTACTCTCAGCCTAGAACTGCACAGCCTACACACTTCCTTGTGTTCTCAATATCACATTGACTTTTCTCAATTGTGGGTCAGTTTTCCCCTTCTTTCCTGAGCAATCACGGAATTCTTCTGCTCTGTCCCATACTTGGTTCTCCCTGTGGTCTCTACTCTCCTTCCTAAAGCCTTCATTTGTCTCTAATCTTCTCACATTTTCCCCTCCTGTTTTCCATCTATTTGTCATTTTACAGTGTTTTTAGATAATCTCTCTAATTTCAATTTCTAACCTACCTATTTGGTTTTCATTTCTGTAATCTTAAATTTCCTCTTTTCATCTATAAATAGGTTTTTAACACATTCTGTTCTGTTTTCAGAACGTGTGAGCTTTCTGCAATTAGTTTTCATTTCACAAGTTTTTGTTTCTTCTGTTTTGCTGTCTGTCTGTGTCTTTAGTCCCAGCTCTTGTCTAGAAGTCTTTCTGGTACGTCTGGCCATCTTGGCTATGCTACCTGGTCACTTTTAGGACAGAATAATTACTGAATTTATTGGAAACTATGGGGCTGCACAAGGAGAATGTCAACTTTGAGCATTGCTGTAGAATGATACATTGTTGCCATTTGCTCAGGTAACTCATGATGTTAGCCCTAAAGACTCTTTGTGAGGTGTTCCGGAGATGCTCTGACTGTCCAGAATACTCTACAAGTAAGGTAGGAATATCTCAGTGCCTAGGAACTTGCTCTTCATAGGCCAAACCTCTGACATCACCAAATCGGATGAGTAGTTGAGGATAAGAATAAAATCTACAGACTAGGGATCTAACTGGCCCTCGAACATTCTTTTCTTCTGGCGACTCTTCCCTCTTCTCTCAGCTGCAGCTGCAGAGGTGACTAGTGATGCCTCTGAGCCTGGTACCTGCCAGCCCTTCCCAACAACCTCACTCCTGTCTCAGGACTCTGCTTCTTTTGGTCTGTTGGCAGTATGATCACTTATCCATCTCTTCTATCTTCTAGAATATGGACTCCTCAGTGGACCCAGATATGTCCGCTTGCAGCATGGGAGCCACATTTACTGCCTGAATCTCAGGATGGCTATGAATGCAGCCCAATGTAAAACTGCAACTGTATTTAGGACGTTCCTGTTTGGGCATCAGAATGCTAGCACCATCCCAAGCCTCAGTGGGTAGCTGTGCTGTACACCGTGAAGTCAACTTCTGATTTAAGTTTCAGCTTCCGTGCTTATGCCTCCACTTTTCCTTCATTCCTTCCCTTCCTCTCCTTCAGGTTTAGTTCACGGTTAGTTCGTGTGGCATTTTCTTCAGAATTTCCCTTCTGTATAGTGGGAAGGGATCCAATCATCCCAGCACTTGCCACTTTGCTGGAAATGATGCTCAAGTCTACCCTTGAATTCAGCCTGTTGCTTCTTGGTCTTTTGCTTAACATCATGTGAGATAAGCCTAGGGCATCTTACACAAAGCCTGAAATTGAATCTAAAGAAGACAGATAAGGTTAGAGGTCAAAGGTTCTTTAGGGGCTGGAGAGATGAATCACAGTTAAAGTACTCGCTTTGTAATTATGAGAACCTAAATTTGAATTCTCAACATTCACATAAAATGCAAATATGGTGACATCACACTCATGAAACCCCAGTGCTAGGGGAATAGAGAAAGAAAAGTTCTGGAGTTTGTTGGGACCAAAATAGTGGAAAGCCTATTTCAAAAACAAAGAGAGAAAGGTAGAGAAGGTAGAGAAAGACTCCTGATGTCAACCTCTGAAATCCCCTCCACTGCCACCACCATGCAAACACACATTCACATGGGCACGCGCGTGCACACACATGCACAGATGTGAACATACACACACACACACACACACACACACACACACACATACACACACACACACACACAGAGAGAGAGAGAGAGAGAGAGAGAGAGAGAGAGAGAGAGAGAGAGAGAGAGAGCATCTCTCCTACCATCCCACCCCTCCATAGCCAGTTAGCAGGAAGCTGGGATGAATTAGAAAGATGGCCGCTGTTTCTTACCACACCACAGGAAGACTGTTGTTCAGCCACCAGCTCTTGGCTGGTTGTCCAGCTGCTTGGATCTGATGGTTGTGGAGCCTGAAATCACTGTGACATTTTGGGAAAACCACAGACTCTTTGTATTTTGTTTTTATTTTTCTCTTTTGCCATATATGGTAATATTACTTATAGAATCATTTAAGTAGTTTATGACAATCCAATTTTTTTCTCTTTTTAAGTAGGATGAGGTAGGGTGTGGGGAGGTGGGAGTGAATGGGGTATGGGGGTGATGTTTTGGAGTAGTGTATGTGTGTGTGTGTGTGTGTGTGTGTAGGCAGTTTGTGTGGAGGGGAGTGCACAAGTCCATATAGAGACCTGGGATTGAGAGTGTGTCCTATATCACTTTCTTGTCTTTTTCCTTCCTTTTTCTCCCTCCCACCCCCACCATCTTTTTTTTTTTTCTATTTGAGACAATCTCCAACTGAACCTGGAAGTTGATATTTGGGATAGATTAACTGGCCAGCAAGTCTCTGCCCACCCCGTGGCCCTTTCCCCAAGTCCTGGGTACTGGCTCGCAGTGTTGTGCCTGGTTTTCACAGGGGTTTGGGGATCAGAAGGTAGGTTCTCCTGTTTGCCCAGCAAGCATGTTACCTGCTGAGCCATCTCCATAATACCTCCACTCCCTGCCTGGGAGACAAATACTCTTTCCTTCCTTCCCCTTTCCTTCCCTCCCCTCCCTTCCCTTCTTTCTCCTTCCTTTTTTTCTTTCCCCTCCAGTTTAGGGCCCATCACCTTCCCAATCATTCACTAAAGACTGGAACCATGCACCTTCTTTCTGCCTTTAGCTCCTCTGAGCTATGTACTTACACCATGCTATCCCGCCCTGCTTCACTACTGGGCTTGTGATTTAGCTGCACCCTGAAACTGAAAGGGCCGGGCCTGCAGGCCACGGTTTGTTAGCATTACCACTTCCCCAGTGTGTTCTAGCAGATTAGTTGTTGAAGAAACAGCCCAAAGGAAATATGTTCTCTTAGATAGCAGCAGCATGGTGCGAGGAAGCAGATATTCTGGCCCTTTGCTGCTCTGTGTGTCCTGAGCAGACCACTGCCCCTTGCATGTCTGGTGGCCTCGAAAATGTGGGCTCATGCAGTCTGCCACTCAAACTGGGCCTGTTCTGAGAGTGAAAGGGGCACTATTAATAGCCTTGCAGGAACAACAGGTGTGCACCGGGACTCTCCCTGACAAGCCAGGACATATGGCCACCTTATGTCATAGATCACCTTGAGTGCTTCAGGGAAATTTGCACAGCTGCTCTTGAGATAATTATCTTTGAAACAAAATTATCGTCCCATACAAAGACTTTCTTCCACCAGATTAACTTCACAGGTAATAAAATGTTGAGTTTTTTTTATTTTTTATTTTTTATTATTTTTAGACATTCTTGTTTTTTTTTTTTTCAGCTACATTGTGGCTCTGATCTCTTGTTGTAAGTGGAGTTAAAGTAGGTAGAAGATCTGAGGATTAGGACTGATGAGTGACAAATGTCTTCATTTTGTGCAAGCCCACTGTGTCCTAGAGGGAACACATATCCTTGTCTTCTAGAATTCTGTGCATTCTTGGGTGTTTTTGCAGCATAGGGGTCCTACTCCCAATGTGCTCAGCAAGGCAGGAAGCCTGTGAATGGTGATGTACAGACAGTACTGTGTCTTCATAGCAGTGGATCTCTGGTGCTGGATTAACACTGTGTGATAGGCTTTCAGTAGTCACAGGACAAACCCATCGCCTCCTAGCTCCCTTGCTCCTGGAACTCCTGCTGGCATGTTCTGATGTGATCATTACGGGTACTTGTTGGCTGTAAATTCTGTGGCAGACAATATTGGCTGGTAAAATCATCATGAGGCTGACAGTTCCCTTGGTGTTTGCTGTGTTTGTAGAGAGCTATCTTGGTTGGAACACGGGGTTGGGATGCAAAGGAAAGTGGACAAGAATTGATGGTCCAGGATGTAGCTCCAGGATGGCAGGTGACTAAAGCATGACAGTTCCAGAGGAGCAATGATCAACTTGACTCGGCTGAGATAATGGCATTTGGGCTGGGTTCAAAAGGTAGGCTTTTTCTCTGTGGTTGATGTGGCAGAAGGTCATCTCACGCAGTAGGAATGGCATAAAGACAAACCTCGAGTGAAATTGTGTGGGAGACATAGGAGAGTCTTGTGTGCGTAGAAGATAGACATCTCTCAGTAGTGAGAGAAGTAAGTCAGGTTGTTATACAGACATGGATATTGGATAAGATTCAGTTGAGTGGAATGACATCAAATGACTCATGATTTAGAATGGCAGTCAGTTGCTATGAGACCAGAGCAGGGAGATCAGGTTTGAAAAGGTCTTGATGTAAGGAGAGACAGAAAAACAAGAGTAGAAAAGATGAGCCAGATAGGAGATTCAGAGCTGCAGTTGATTGGATGGAGGTCACAAGCAGACACAACTGTAATGGAAGAGTCAAGGGGCTGAGTGGAGGGTAATGAAGAAGAGATGAGTGCCACTGACACTGTCTCTGGAGGCTTGTAGAAAAATCTCACCATGGCTTTGCAAAGAAGGTCCTCGGTGAACAGTGAGGGAAAGAAAGGAGAGAGAAAAAAGTAGGAAAAGGAGGCAGGGCTTCACCTCTGTTCCTCTTCTATAGCTGGGGGTAGAGCTTTGCAGAAAAAAAAGCTTTTGGTTACTTGAGAAGGAAGAGGGAGAAGTGGGTTGGTGAAGAGGCTGGGTCTAGACATTAGGAGCATCCTTCCATAGCAGGAACAGACATTTCATCCAAGAGAAAAAAGAGGAGCTTCTTGCTAGGGGAAGTGTTCCTGCATGAGGAAAAATGTCCTGCATGGGGTCCTCAGGCCATCGGCAAGAACACAATGCCTACCTCCTTACCAGTCTACACAGAGAATCCCATTCCTTACCAGTCTACACAGAGATTCCCATTCCTTACCAGTCTACACAGAGAATCCTGTTCCTTACCAGTCTACACAGAGAATCCTGTTCCTTACCAGTCTACACAGAGAATCCTGTTCCTTACCAGTCTACACAGAGATTCCCATTCCTTACCAGTCTACACAGAGAATCCCGTTTCTCATGAAGAATGCTCTTTCATTCTTTTCCAACTGTTGAAAATGGCAGCTAAGTGGTCCTTTCTTGGGAGAAGCCAAGTCACACCACATTTTTCTGAGGGATACCCACAAACCAACTCCTTTAAACAATTTCATTACGTGTGTGTGTGTGTGTGTGTGTGTGTGTGTGTGTAAAACAACTTGTATGAGTCTAGTTTCTTCTTCCACCATGGTATCATGGGATAACTGAGCTCAAACCCAAGGCCTTAGTCTCAGTGACAAGTGCTTTTACCCTCTGTGCCACCTCAAAATCCATTAAGTAATTCTAGTCCATTCTTTTATTGGAATCTCTGCTCAGAACTTGTCTTGCAAATATGCCTTTTGTTTTCTTTGTCTCAGCCTTTGATTATTTGGTAAATATTTCAGTTTCGTGATGGCATGCTGTTGGGAAGCGTTGCATCAGTTTGTGATGGGAAGTGTTGCATCAGTTTCTGATGGCATGCTGTTGGGAAGTGTTGCATTAGTTCGTGATGGCATGCTATTGGGAGGCGTTGCATCAGTTCGTGATAGCATGCTGTTGGGAAGCGTTGCATCAGTTTATGATGGCATGCTGTTGGGAAGTATTGCATCAGTTTGTGATGGCATGCTGTTGGGAAGCGTTGCATTAGTTTGTGATGGCATGCTATTTGGAAGCGTTGCATAGTTCGTGATGACATGCTATTTGGAAACGTTGCATCAGTTTGTGATGGCATGCTGTTGGGAAGTTGCATCAGTTTGTGATGACATGCTGTTTGGAAGGGTTGCATCAGTTGCATTGCTGAGATGATCTGCCTCTGCTGTGTTTCATCGGCTTCAAGACTGCCAGGAAACAGATACAGTTCATTTAGCGAACCACTGTGGCTGATGCATCTGAAAGAAAGAAGGCAGAAGGGCTGGTGGCTGCCATGGCATTTCATCTTGAGTCAGAATCCGGAAGGTGGGAGGCTCTTTGAAGCCACCTCCTTCCACCTTCTTCAGTACAGCACTGTGATCCTTTCTCTGACAACTTCTAAGGAAAGGGTGGAGGGTTCCCAGAATGTGCAAACTGTTCGAAACGAGCAGACCACAACTGCATCAAAGTGTCTCTGCTAATTTCTCCTTATGCTGATGAGAAACCTGCTGTGTTGACTGGAACAGAAAATGAGTCAAGGCAAAAGTTACCCAGGAACAGTTTTTATGTGATCTATAAGTCCCTTTGTTTGTCCTAGGCAATGCTTTCCACAACTGTGTTTGGGGACAAAATATCTCACATCCTAAGTGTAGGCTTCTGTAGTTTCTGTCACATATCATCCTTCCTGTTGGCTTATGTTTACCCTCCATGTGGGTTTCAAGATGGGGATACATTTAGAGACTAAATACACTTTTGTATTTAATCACATGACTTTGACATTTTCTGAATGTCAAAGTTTCTGTAGGCACCAGCAAAACTGCACTAGGGCCGCTTGCCAGCTGTTCAGCCATACCCCACTCATGTATTCTGTTCCTTAGAGGACATTTCAGGCTTATAAGAGCCCGCTCGCTTTGCACCATCTCTACCAGAGCCCTCATCAACTACATTGATGCCCCTGCTCCATGTGAGCTTAAACCCCACTTTCTGAGAGCCGCCATGGTTAATATCCGAAGGCATCACTTTGATGGTTCAAAGTTTTACCTGGGAGTATGTACTGCAGTTTGTTCAACAAGATAAGCAAAATAGGATTTTATAGAAAAATCTGAAAATAAATAAGAAATATCATTGGTGGTTTGCCAAACAAACAAAGCATAACCTACTGCTATTGACCAGCACTTTGTATAGCTGTCTTGTTGACATTGCCTGAAACTTACAGTCTTAGGTTAGTCATGTATAACTTGGCTTTACAAGCTCACCTTGCTATCTTTTTTGGGAACTATATTGCTCCACATATAACTTTTGCCCTTAATAGGTCTTTTTTTCACTCATAGTTGGTGGGGCTATGAATACTTCAATACACGTACAAGAATAACACACAAATTCTTTAAAGGCATCTCCCAGCTGAAAAGAAAACCACGGACATCGTTCGTGGAGACACGCTGCTCTCACCCTGGCACATGTGTGTACCTTACGCACACTGTTTCCCTCAAGTGGCCTCCAGCTCACAAGTAGGTTTCCTAGTCATCACCATCTTTCATTTTCCACTTCTTTCCTCCTTCTCCATGTTCCTCCTCATCTTCCTCTGTCCTGAGCGCTCGTGTTTGAGATGTGGCTGCATCCTTTCATGTGTCACTCAGCTCACACAACCACACTGAACAATTTTGGATCGATGCAAACATGTCATAAATTTTGTTGTCATCTTATAAAAATCAGATTGAAAATACACCTTTTCTCTGTCTCACTTTACAAGACAATATTGAAATGCCCCTGCTGTTTTTTTATATTGTTATGTTTGATTCCTGGATGTCACCAATATTTGTTTTTCCTCATTGTCAACATGAATTTATTTAAGGGTTGGAAACATGGCTCAGTTGGTAAAGCACGAAGACCAGAGTTCAGATATCCAGCACCCACACAGAAGCTAGGCACAGAGTTGCTATCAGAACCCAGTTTTCAGAAAGAGATAGGTGAATCACAATGCTTGCTGGCCTGATGGTCTAATCTAATGATGCACTTCAGGTTTAGACAGACTCTATCACAAAACTTGAGGTGAAGAATAATTGAGGAAGTTTCTGTATGTCAGCCCCTGGCCTCCAGGTCCGTGTGTATGCACATTCATGCATATGTGTGTAGATGGAAGTTTCTGTCCTGCCCGGTCCAACAGATAGATGTTCAGTCCCAACAAAACACACAGATGCTTATATTGATTTTAAACTGGTTTGAGTGTTAGCTCAGGTTTATTATTAACTAGCTCTTACAACTTAAATTAACCCATGATTCTCATCTGTGTTTATCCATGTGGCATTCTAATCCCATGCTTCCTCTTCGTCTGTCTGGTGACTGTAGACTAAGCCTTTCCTCTTCCCAGAATTCTTCTAGTCTGGTGACCCCACCTATACTTCCTGCCTGGCTACTAGACAATTAACGTTTTATTGAATCAATACAAGTGACAAGTCTTTACATTATCCCACAGCACATGTGTGCACACATTCATGTACACATGCATATACACAAATGCATCACGTACACACTATGTGTGCTTATCTGTCCTCTAAATTTCAGTGAACTTTCTAAGGTTAAAATATATTGCTGGTGTGATGAAGAGATGGCCCAGCCCCAGCTGCTCTTGCAGAGGATTTGGCTTTGTTTCTCAGCACCCACATCAGATCACTTACAACTACCTATACTCCAGTTCCAGGGGACACAATACCCTCTTCTGGGCTTTGTGGGTACCTGCCTACATGTAGTCTACATATATATGCTCTCAGCCACATGCACACACACACATATATGTATGTCTATTTATATATATGTTTGTATATTTAGTGTGTTAAAACTCTTCTTTGTGTGTGTATGATTGAACCATATAAATTGAGAAGACTAACTAGGACTCTGATCAAATAGTTGACAAAATTACTTTTAAAAAGAGTCATAAATGTTGACTTGTAAGTAAATTTAGATATCTTTTCAACTCACCAATGAGAACAATAATATAGATCAAGTGAAACAAGAAATAAATTTACCCTCTCTATTAGAAAATATTTTTCATATAATCTTAAATGTAAAATGTAGCATGATTTGTTGAACTACAGTTTTGTGGTAAACATGCCTGTGCCCATAAATGTGTGTGTGTGTGTGTGTGTGTGTGTGTGTGTGTGTGTGTGGCTTGATCAATGACAGCACATCTTTCTGAACAGGTGTAGATATCCCCAGGCTGTGTTCTGAATGAGACACCAATTGGCAGTTCCTCCAGCAGAATGTGGCTGTTCCTCTTCCTGGTTCCTACCAGGAGCAGAAGCCTCTAGATTATAGGAAAGGAGGTTTCTCAGGTCCCTTGAAAATACAAACATCTAGATAGACGAGGAGCCACACCAGACCCTCCCAATGCCATATGTGCGAGAAGTCACTAAGGGACGACCACAGTTTACTACGCTGAGTTCTGAGGAAGTGTTTTTTATAGGAATGTGCCCTAGGGCCTAAAGTATAATTTTATTTCTAGTGTGATTCAAAAAAGAAACAAAACAAACAAACAAACAAAAAATTCTGACATTGTTTGGTTACCGGGTACTAGAAATTTCTCTCTGAACTTTGGTTTGCTCCTTTGGAGTTCCTGTCATAAAGCTTTGGCTTTTTCCTGACATCTCTGGAATTCGCAATTCTGACTTGAACCACCAAGATGTCCAGGTGAGAGTCAACTCTGTTTGTGCTTTCAAAGCTTTGAAACCTTGCATATGACAGAGAAAAACCCAGAAATGTGTGGGGGTCAGATCTCATGGAGGTCTCTTGAGCTGCTGGGATGCTGGTCTCAGTACTGCCTTGTTTTTGTCCATGTCACCAGCTATCGGGTCCTTCCTCCCTTACTTCCATCAACTTGATCATTCCTTTTCTTCCTTGTTTCTCTGTCTGCTCTCCCTCTTCCCGTATCCCTCAGCTTTCCAACTCTGCCAAGTGAGCCTCTTAAATCGTTACCTCTGAGATCACATGCTTTGGTCGCTGACCCACCTGTCCACATCCTTCTGGAAGCATCCTCTGTGGCTGATCGTAGATCTTTTCACCGCTGCTTTTTCTGTTGACAGACTTTCTGCCTAACAGAACTGCTTTTCCTCTGCCTCCCCTTAGTATTTTTCTCTGATATCATCCTGAGACCTTGAGGTCCCTGAGGGTGAGAGGCCCCTCGCACTGTGAGATAGGTCACATAGATTCTGTCACTGAGAGGCCTCTCAGTGATCCATCCTGTGAAAGAATGCCTACAGTCATGGCTTAGCAGATGGAATCCCTGGGTGGCAGCCGGCCTCAGAGCAGAGAGGATAGCAGATGGAAATGTTGAAACGCCTTCATGAAGCATCAGACTCAGTGTAAAAGTCTTGCTCCTTAGTTCTGAATTGATTGACGTCTTGGATGAAACAGTCTAAGCATCATTTTGGTATGCATGTGGTTTAATGTGTACAACCCGCCTTGAACACAGTAGCCTTGTGGTTTATCTTTTACTGAGAATTGCTTCTTTTTTCTTCCTTTTCTAAGAAAAGGTTAGGCTCCTGCACTAAAGTCGTTCTTGTGAGTTTATCAGCAGTGGGTATGTGTGGGACTATTGTCTTCTAGCCCAGGTGATTTGGTCACCAATCATTGACTGCAGTTGTATTGAGCACACATGCCAGAATGAGATATTGGGATATTTGCCAATAAAAATATCCGTGTGGCTGCCACTCCCTTTTACTTTAAGAAATTTGCCTGTTGTTTTTGTTTGAGAATCTGAGACCAGCCTTGGCAGTATGGGAGAGAAATGGCAAATGCAGACACGGGGCCAGCTGGCCTGTTGTTGCTTTCCATGATCTCGGCATTCCTGCCACTTCCAGCTCCAGCACCTACTCCTGAGAGAAAGCAAATGGATTCACAAAGTTGACCTTTCTCTGTGTCCTTTCTTTCTCCCACTTTCTTCCTGCAGTTCATTCTCAGGCAAAGCTAGAAACCTTTATTTAAAAAAGGTTTGAATTCTGACCAAAGATACTGAGACTGGGGTCCCAGGTGACCAGGAGGATCATGGCTTTAGAATCTCTAAAGTGGGACACCCTGTTTCATGTGACTGTTGGGGCATCATCACTTCTTTATTCTTTGGAGAAACTTAGGGTTATTTTTTGTTTGTTTTTTAAAGTAAACGCAGTTTTAGGCATTGGAATTCTCTCTGCTAACAGAAGATCTCTAGAAATGTCATATTCTACAACCCTATCCATTAAGAGCCCTCTCCCCAAAGAACAAAGAGAGGGGTTGCAGGTTGGCATTTCTAGCCCAGTAGATTGCAGTCTGATAAAGTCAGGCAAGAAGGTCATGAAGCACCTGGCTTTCGGGATGAGACAGCCTCACTCCAGCACTGCCATCAAGCTACAGTGGCACAGCGTAGCTCCAAGATGTTGGCAAGGAGGCTACCAGCTGTGTGAAAAGAGAGGCTGCATCCAGGCTAGCACAGGGCCAGATACCATGTGGTGTAGCATTCTGGAGGAAGAGAACTAGGAAGGACTGTCCCACAAAAATCAAATGTAAATGGTTAATGATTGCTACCCAAACTCCACTGTTCCTCCAAGGAATTCTGGTCAAGGTTGAAAGGTGAAAACTTAAAATATAGGCATCAACACTGCCAATGAATGATGCCACCCAGTGACTTTGTGGGCTCAGAAAATAGAGAGTTAGGTCAAGAGACAATGAGGCCAGCTGTCATCAGCGACTGTTTGCTGAGGACTTTGGAAAGAATGAAGAAATGGTGACTGGATAGATTAAGGGCAGCCAGAGAGAATAGGCTTAGTCCTTGGTACCAGGAGGAATGAAAGGAAAGGTGTCAGGACATAGAAATGGGTGTGAAAACAATCAAAGCACGGGATGGAGCCTGGGGGAGGAATGTGCGCTAGAGCAGGGCAGAACGTGGAACTGAAATTGCTGAGTAGAGCCCTGCAGAGGAGACCCAAAAAGATTGAAAAGCTGCATGGTTGCTCTGGAGAAGCTGGAAGGAAAGCAGGCTCACGGGCAAAATAAGCTCATCTAAGACATGTGACCAAACTGAACACAGATGAAAAAATATTATCTCTTAATCCACTGTCTTTCAGTACAGTTCCTTTAAACCTCATTCATAAAAGCAATACAGATTTAAATTAATATATTTCCTCACAGAGGTTTAGATACAGACTCATGGCTGATTAGACTACTTCAGATAAAAGATTTCAGTAAAACATACTTGGAGCACGTAATATAGGGCTAAAATTTTAAGCCACTGATAAGGTAATCCTCAGTGTTAATGCAACGCTCACTGTTTTCTAAAGAATGGCAACTCTCCTTAGTCAGGCCTGGTGTCATCACTACCCATGCCACCCAGATCCTAGCCCTTCAAGGCCCTAGGCCACTCACTTTCTGCTCCTCCTAGCTACCGTTCAAATAGTCCAGGACATCTTAGCTTGTTATCTCTGTCCCCTTCACTGCCTGTGGGTGCCCAATTGCTCCCCAGTTCTGGAGAATAGTGGTCTTAAAACTGTCACTTTCTTCTTTTCTTTCGTGTGTATATGGTGTGTGCATGTGTGTGTATACATGTTTTTTTGCATGAGTGAGTATGCAAATGCATGCATTCTGTGAATATGCCTGTGGAGGCCTGGGGGTATCAGGAATCATCCGTGGTTGCTTTTCTACCTTAATTATTGGAGCAGTTGCTCAATCAAAACCAAAGCTTAGCCATGTGCTTATGCCTGCTAGCCAGCTTGATGTGGGGATCCCTGTGTCTGCCTTCCAAGGCTGAGGTTACAGGTAACCCACAAGCCCTCCTGGTATTTAAGTGGATTTTTGCAGATCCAAGTTCTGATCCTCCTGTTTGCATGGTGTGATGGTTTGAATGAGAAAGGATCCTGCTGGCTAATCTGAATGCTTGCTCGCCAGTTGGTGGAACTGTTTGGGAAGGATTAGAAGGCGTGTAATGGTTGGAGGAGGTGTGTCAGTGGGGGTGGGCTTTGAGGTTTCACAAGCTTATGCTATTTCCCATTAGGTCTCTCTGCTTCCTCTTTGCTGAACAAGATGTAAGATCTCAGCTGCTGCTCCAACATCATGCCTGCTGGTATGCTCTCTGCTAGGATGGTCATGGACTATAGTCCCCTGAAACAGTAAACCACAAATTAAATGCTTTCTAACACACAAAGCAAGTGCTTCAACTGCTAAGCTGTCTCTCCAGGCCTCTTTTCTTTGTCCTGCAGTGTGTTCCCTCCATATATTCGTAAAGTTTCTCAAGCTGTAGCATAATGTTCTGAGTCTACAGCTTGACATATCTGGTCCACCCTCTCCATGCCTGTTCACCTCTCCAGATCTGTTCCAAGCATGCCAGTGAAGCTCTTGTCTGGGAAGGGAATTATGGGGCTATTTGAGCTGACATCCAGTATGCCCCTCTCCCTCTCCACAGTAGCTGGACACAGGGAAAAGTCTTCTGTGCTACACCTTCTTATTGCTACCACAGTGCATCTCCCTGCCTACCGAGCAGCCACCTTTGCAACTGTCCCGGTCTCCTTCTTTGTCTCAGTTGGAGAAATTAGAGTGTTTGCCTCAGCCCAGGCCTTTGTACACTCCTCTGTTTTCTTTCTTTCAGGTAGTTCATTTTCTCCTGTCATCATTTTATGCAAGGCATGCAAGTTCTTCTGTATATGTGTTGTTTTTATTTGTTAATGAATAAAGAAACTGCTTTGACCTGTGATAGGGTAGGATAGAGTGAGGTGGGAAAACAAAACTGAATCCTGGGAGAAAGTAGATGGAATCAGTGAGAAGCCATGTAGCTATCATAGGAGACAGACACCTCTGTCAGAGTCCACTGAAACTTTGGTGGTAGGCCATGACCTCATGGTGATGTACAGATTAATGGAGATGGGTTAGTTTAGGAGATAAGAGCTAGCTAGAAATACGCTTAAGCTATTGGCCAAACTGTATTGCAAATAATATAGTTTCTTTGTGATTATTTCATGTCTAAGCATCTGGGAGCGAATGAACAGCCTCTGCCAATAAGGGCCTACATTGTAGGCTATTCAAAACCATGTCTGTTGGCTAGAATTGCTCCCATGTCCCTCATGTTTCCAACTCTAGGTCTGTCATGCCAACTTGAACAACCTAGCAGTGTAGTAGAAAGGAGAGCAGGCCACATCCTGCCTGGCTAGCTTAACCCTTGAAATAACCACATGGAAATTGTATTAATTAAAACACTGCCTGGCCGATTAGTTCTAGCCTCTTATTGGCTAACTCTCACATCTTGATTAACCCATTTCCATTAATGTGTATTGCCACTTGACTGTGGCTTACCAGCATGACTCTAACCAGCGTCCGTCTCAGGCAGGAGAATCATGGCGTCTGCCACACTGCCCTTCTTCCCAGCATTCTGTTCTGTCTACTCCACCCACTAAAGGGCCAAGGCGGTCTCTTTATTTGACCAATGAAAGCAACACATAGAAAGAAGAACCTCCTACACCATAGCACCATCTCAAAACAAGATTGATTACTTTCTTGCCCAAGCTCCTCCCACCCACCCCAGCCACCTTTGTTCCCACTCTTCTACATGCAAATATTCCCTCACTGCATTTCCTCCATCTCAAAATTCATTCCCATGGTGTCACAGAAGTTAAATAGATGAGCAATCCACAGAATACTCGCTTTGCCTGTAGAAGCCTCTGGGCCAGGAGCATGAAAGTCTAACATGAATATTAAAAGTGAGTAGCCCCATTTATCCCTAAACCTAATCTATTTCATAGACATGGAGCTCCTGGAGTGAAGGGGAGGCAGAAACAACCCCACAGCACTGCCCACACTGTATACTGTTGCTCTCTCCTCCCCCAGTGTCCCCCAAGGGATCTATTGTAATTTACCATGGTAACGCTGAACTGGAATAAAGTAAGTAATCACACACTGGCTTGAGTTGACACTAATTCTAGGAGATCCAAAACATTCCTGTAACACACCTGACAGAGCAAGGCCTTGTGGGAGTCATCCCAGTCAGAGGACAGCCATGATGGAGTCACCTGACAGAGCAAGGCCTTGTGGGAGTAATCCCAGTCAGAGGAAGGCCATGATAGAGTCACACTAAGCAAAGCGAGGCCCTTTGGAGATCAAGTGGCTGTTGGAGTTTACTTCCCTTTTGTGTCTATTCCCATAGATGCTGCAGGTCCATACAGCCAAAGGGTTTCTTACATGTTGTTCAGCCAAACTTCTCTGCAGCTTTAAAATTTTCTGCCTCAGAGCTTCCACACTACAGCTGAAAGAAAAAGGCCCACTTTCCTCAGCCTGTGTACTCCAGGCTCCTCAGAGTGGCCTTCCCTCTTTCCCGCCTTCTTGGCTTTAAAAACTCACTCAGCACCGGTCCCCTCCCCCACAGTACCATCCCCAGACGGGCACATTCTCCGCCTTATTTTTACTTGTGTCCATGCTTCCTTGTGCCTGGTATTTATTTTTGGCTCCCTTCTCTGGATTTCTGCGGTGCCTGTTTTAGCACAAAAATACCATGTTCGCTTGTAAAATGTTTTTCCTTCACTGCAGCTTATAACAGCCAGGGAAATGACCAAAATGTGTGGATGGATTAATTCCCCACTGTTGGGGAGGGAGAGGGTGTCTTTCTATGGATAGACTGTTAACAGACTTCATAAACAGAAGATTGCCTTGTTTATACCTTTCGTTAGAGTCAGCATTTCTTAAATCTGCTTAAGTTGAAATAAGTGCTTTTTGTTTAAGGAAATCATATGGGAAACACAGAAATATGAAATGTTCACTTTGTTTAATGTATAAGTCTATTCCACGACAGGTGGCCTCTCAAAGTGCACAAATAAAACAAAATTGCTTGGCTCGAACCTATCAGAGAAAGAATAGGAGCCAGGTGGTGAGGCCAGGAGCAGATGGGCAATATTTACTTAGAGCTTCATATTTTTTTCTTGCTAAGTGTCCCCCTGATCAAATACTTTCCTTCAGAGATCAAGTAAACCTCCATGTCTTTGAATAGACTTTTTACTGCAAAATTATATTTCTACACCCGCTTTCTCCTTTATCCGAAGTCAGGGGTAGAAAAACCATATGGTGCCCATAGAGTGTGGAGTCTGGGCTAGCTTAAACATTCCAAGTCTCTTTCCAGACTTTTCTTTGAAGTTTCCCAATTTCACAGTCAAAATTAAAATAGAATAAAAATTAAATTGAAACTAGCATGAGTCCCAGGAATTTTTTTCTATACAAAATATGAAGGTGTGAACCTGGTACAGTCAAGTCAGAACTTTACCATCAACTTCTCAAGCCCCTGCAGTCCTCTGCCCCAGGTAGTCCAGCCTCTGTAGCCCTCTGCCCCACGTGGTCCAGCCTCTACAGCCCTCTGCCTCAGGTGGTCCAGCCTCTGCAGCCCTCTGCTCAGGTGGTCTAGACAGTTCAAAGCCATTTAGGTCTTCAGGAGCTATTGCGATCAGCAACCACGAGAGAAGCATTCTCAGTACTACAGCACTGACTATCTTTGAAGTTTTCTCTCCCTCGGGCTTGTGCACAATGATTCTGATGTTTGCTTTCTTTTTGTTGCTCAGATTGCTGCATTTATATTTTCTCCAACAAGCATTTATGAAGCTTATAGGGAGAAGACAAATGACCCATCTCTCTTGAGACAATTGGAAACACAGCATTAGTTCCTGCTCTTTTTTATACATACATCTCTAGCATATCTATAATTCTTGGCAATTGCCCATCACTGTCCAGATATAGTATCAATGCTACATGGTGCTATTTCTTCATGTGATCACGATGTGTAAGGGTTGAGCCCATAATCAAGAGAAAAGTGTAATTTCAACCATTCAGGTGCCCCAGACTTTCTTCTCAAAGGAGTGTCTTCTACCTTCATGGGGTTAGGACAGATAGCAGTGGACTCTGATAGAAGAGAAACTCTAAGACCTACTAGGAAAGGTACATCTTCAAAGGAAGTAGAGGTTTCCAGTGAGAGTTGTCAACCCCTTGAAAAGATTTACAGAGAAAGCTGTGGTCTCCCCTTTCCTAGAAACATTGAAGTCAATAGGCACTCCACAGTGGTTGAGTGTTGCCTTCTGTTGAGGTGGGATGGAGCCTTGCAGCTCAGCACGTTCAATATTCCACTTACTGTTGCTTGAGTTTGACACAGTCCAGTCCACAGGAGTCAGTTTCTGACTTATGAGAAATAATAAGACAGATATCTTTTTTCCATTTTTCTAAACTTCCTTTTTGTTAATTTTTAAAATAAAAGAGCCTGTTTTGAATTTTGCCTTTTGTGGCATTCAAATTTAACTTTTGTACAGTTCACCTTCCCCTGGTAGTTCAGAATACATTTGACAGTTGAGAGGTGTGCCTCAACCCAGGAGGAAGGCATACCTTTTTTCCTGGAAGATTGTGTGTATTTGCAGCCTGAGTATTGCAGAAGAGATCATGCTGTCAATTTTCTAGGGCTTACCAGTGTTCTGAGGACATTGCTTTAAGTGATGTTAGAATAATTTCTTCTTTTATGTGTATGGGAACACACACACACATATACATGCATACTGCACACATGTGCTGATCTCTCCTACCATGTGGGTCCTAGAGATTGGACACGGGTTGGCATTCCCTCTGAGTTGTGTCACAGTTCCAGAAGACTTTGAAAGTTTCTCTTCAGAACCCTTTAGTGAGCAGCCACTTGCTCTGCATAGTGCTCGTGGATTGCTAAAGGGACTGAGATGTCTGAGAAGTGGTCCCTGCTCCAAATGTGCTTATAACCTTGCACAGCGGAGAAGAAGCATTCAAATAGCACACATGGTGAATGAGGGAATGTGGTTCTGCTTCACAGCAAGGCCATGAGAGAAGGAACAGCTTCTCTGTGCTTGTCGGTTGGAATTCTGCCTTTCATACTATGGCATTCATTTTTTTTTGTTTTTTGTTTTTTGAGACAGGGTTTCTCTGCAGCTTTAGAGCCTGTCCTGGAGCTAGCTCTTATAGACCAGGCTGGTCTCGAACTCACAGAGATCCGCCTGCCTCTGCCTCCCGAGTGCTGGGATTAAAGGCGTGCGCCACCACCACCCGGCTATGGCATTCATTTTTAAACACTGTTTCTGGATGGGTAATGAATTCTCATGCTTTACACACTATAATAATTTAGAAAGTTATTTACTACTAAGTTTATCCACCCATCCTCAGCTAACCAATTTGTTGTCTTCTTTCTCCATTGATACAGATAGTAACATGTACTTTCTTAAGTACATGTCCAATGTCTCTTTGTGCAAGAATATATACATTCTTTTTATGTTCCTTCTTACACAAAACAATGCTCTGTTTGTTATCCACATAGTCTGTTAATTTAGCAGTGTATTCTTGTTATAGGATGTCCCTTCTTCTCTTCATGGTTAGTTATGTTGCCTTCATAGTATGACACTGCTGAGAGATACCACGTGTGTCAGTTATCTCCACAGTATGGTGGCTTCAGCAACAGCTGTTTTATTGCTTCCTAGCTCTGTGGGTCAGCTGTCCGATTGGGATCATCCAGTGGTTTTTCTGCAGGCCTTGCCAGAGTTTACTTGTGTGGATACAGTCATAAGGCTATGTAACCCTACAGCCTCATTCCATGGTTACTGGTAGACTCTTACAGCACCTGCAATCGATTCTCTCAACAAGTTCGAATGGAATACTTCATGTGGGCCCAGAAACAAAAACAGGCTGTGCTGTACATGGACATACTGAACAAACTTCTGCATACCTTAGATTTGCTAACATCTCATTAGTAAAAACAGAACTAACCTCGGAGTCAGAGGCAAAAGAAATGGCAGAATGAGCAATTCCCTGGAAGTCATTATGTAGGTTCCCACTGCAGCCTGCAGCTGGGACACTTAACCACTCCTGTTCATGGACACCTGGCTATTTCAGTCTCTTGGTGTTGCAAATACTGCTCGGTAGATAGCTTTGTCCATAATTCAGTTCATATGTGGGCATGACCAATCACTGGAATGGGGCTGCTGGGCTAAAGGGCAAATGCGTTGAGAATTATCTGTGTATTCCAGTTCTGTGGTGATATTTCTCAGGTTATCTTAAGCCTGTGTTTTCTGTCACTAATGTAGAAACTTTGAAAGCATTAGAAAAGTTTAAAATTATTTAATTAAAAACTTATCTTTAGTGAGTGAGTGTGTATGTGCACACTCATGCACAAGTATGCATTTGAAGGCTTGGTGATCACCATGACTGTCCCAGATAGCATGTTATAGCCAGTACATATACCTAACAAACCATGACAAACTTTCCCTAATGGAATCTCTCATCATTGGAAGTTTGTGTTCTGTCTCTGGCTTAACTTCAGATGGTGTCCATTTGCTTGATTCGTTCATTGGCACATTTGCGCATTACTGATAGTCCCATGGGATTGTTCCTCAAGAAACTCTATTTGCTTTTGATTGAATGTAGTTAATTTCTGATTTCTGAATACTGGAGCATATCCTAAAAGGTTTTTTGTTTGTTTGTTTGTTTGTTTTTCATATAACCTCATGTCTGTTAGGTCTTAGGCTGTCTAAATATCCAGAAATGAGCTCAACCTGGATTATAAGAAGATTCCTAACAGATAAATGCCGGCATTCCTCAGGAACTGGTGAAACCAGTTCTCACCTGCCAAAACCAGTCATTTTTCTTACCTCTGGCAGAAGAGACACAGGGCTCCATTGCTTCCAGACTCTGTCTGCCCCTAGTCACAAATATTTATTATATATTTCCAAGTCCTGGTAGCACCCTAGCCCTCTCACCTCCTGGGCTACCCTATCTCCCTCCAGTTCGTGGACTTCCCTCTGCTTCCCTACAGGCCCTCCCTAGAACCCGATACTCTTTCTGTTCTGTCACTTGCTCTCTTGCTGTCCTCTGTGATCTCCCTCTTCTCTGCCCCGTTTTCTTGAAGAAAGCCCTGGCCATGTCCAGCTTGCTCCTTTTTCTCTTTGCTCTCTCTTATTCACAATGCAAACCTTAACCATACAGCGGAGTGACCACGTCGGCAGTTTCTGTACTGTGTTCCTTGCATCATGCAGTGTTTAAGATGAGACTTCACCTCTGTCAGCAGTAAACCTTGAGCAGAATTCTGTCTGTCCGTGTGCTTGCTTTGAGCCTTCAGGAGGGAAACGTCCTGGCCTTCCTGCAGCAGACACGGAAAGTACTGTTTCCCCTCAGACATTTTCATAGGCGTCCCGTGTACAAACCGCCCACTCCCTGAAGCATGATTGATTAGCAAAGCTGTTCTGCTCAAGGGCAGCCTGTTTTCCTGAGCCTGGATGCTGACAGGTCCGACATGCAGAGATTTTAAAACAGGTCGCTCGTCCAGGCTGCAGGCTGTGGGCCAAGATGCTGGTTCTTGGGGGAGAAAAAAAAAGGACTCAGTTTGGGGAGCAGAAGAAACTATATGAATCTGGACCTAGAAAGAAAATCAGTCCAGGCATGCCCACTCCTCACTGCAAAGGCAGCTCGGCATGCCCACTCCTCACCAGCTGCTTACTGGTGTTTGGTGCCCAGAAAACCCTGGCTACAGAAGAAATGCAAAGGAAAGGTGAAGACAGGGACGCGCTGGCAGAGCCTGTGTGAATAGGCATAAGCCCTATTTGACTAGGAATCTCTAAACATCAAAGAGAGGCATACATTAAAGAGAAATTCAAAACTGAATCAAAACAGCTATGATGGAAGTTTGGAAACACAGCCAAGCAATGACACCATAAACAGGAAGAGGCATGGATCTGGTCGTGCCTCTGCTTGCTCACTCGCGGCATGGCATCTAGCAGGGTGCCTTTTATAGGGTAGAGCCCACGTTAATATTTAGTCATAAAATGACGGGGCTGAAAGTAACTTTAGAAATTATTTTGTTCAGGTCTCACTATTTCATACACAAGTGGAGGCTCGGACAGTTTAGTGAGAGTCTCAGGGTGTTTTCTCAAGGCACAATAGGTTTTGAACCCCAGTGAAGTTAGCTTTCATAAGCCAGTGATGTCAGTATTTGAATGGGTGAGTGAATGAATGAGCTGTGGTTTTTGGTGCCCCCCCCCAAAGGCCCATATTAAAGGCTCGGTCGCCAGCCTGTGGCACTGTCCGGAGATAGTAGAACCTTTAATTTGGGGCACAGTAGGAGGAAGTTAGGTCACTAGAGGGTGTGTCCTTGAATAGGATATTGGGCCCCAATGCATCCTCTCCATTTCTTTGTTTCCTGGTCCCCATAGGTGAACAGACCTCCCCTTACATGGCATATTGAGATGCCACAGTCCCAAAGATATGGGCTAAGGCACTAGGAGCCAAAATAAACCTTCCCTCCTACTAAGTTGATTTATTTCTGGTATTTCCATAGTAGCAAAAAGCTGATAATAAATAGAGTAGTTTCTTTTCTTTTTTGTTATGTAGCTCTAGCTGACCTTGAACTCACAGAGATCCACCTGCCTCTGCCTCCAGAGTTTTGGGATTAAAGGTGTATGTCACCACACTTGACCTTTAATTTCCTATGTAATGAGATTTACTTAAGAGCTATGCATTCTATAACAGTATGTGTGAGAGTCTGTTGAATTTAGTTATGTATTGTCATCATTCACCCCAGGTATACATTTGGGGGCAACGGGCAGGATATTTGTGAGGATGAATTGATCTTTTGAAAGACTTTTGGGAATCTGACTAAGTTTCAAGACATTCTGGCCATATTACAGTAAGTCTTAAATGTCAGCATTGGATAAAAATGTGGGTTTTTCTTAGAACAATGTGTTATATGCTTAAGATGTAAGTAGCCCGGGGAAGAAAGTTCTGCATGAGGCTGACAGTGGTCTTTTAGTATACTCTAGTCAGCTGAGTATCAGTGTAACACAGGGGCAGTAACTACAAAGAAAGAACACTTCGTACTTCTCAGACTGCTTCTCCTTGGTGGCACACCTGTCCTAAGCAGCCCAGACTGTCCAGGTACGCCTTGCAACAGGCTTCACAGCCTCGTATGATGTCATTCAGTGACCTGCTATCCCATCTCTGCCATCTTCAGCCTTTGACTCTCCTACTGCCTAGGAGGACGAGGAAGCATCTTCATGAGTCCCTTCAGAATATATTTGGCAGAATTTATTGTCCTGAATCAGTTTCGACTCATGACAAGTGCATCTATGATATTAATTTCCTCTACAAGGTGTCAAGGGTCAGATAATATCACCCCTTTGGGGATAGAAATCAATTACTATTCTATTCTACTTGTCACAGAGAAGATTTTAGAAGTCCATATATTAGGGCCTTCACTGGGGCCCCCTGTTTGGTTTCCTGTGTCATAAAGAAAAACCTGCATGAACTAAAAGCAGGGATTCTAATGCGATGTGGGTTCAGTTTAATTGTTTGGTGTGAGGAGCTGTGTTACCCCAGCTCTAGCTCTAAGAATACCGGTAGTGGTGTCTGCCTACATTCTAAGAATTGAAGGAGGCGAGGTTTCTACAGAGTGAAATCACCCAACATATCTGTGAGGCTTCTGCAGAGCAAAGACAAAAATAAACTCAAACAAACAAAACAGGAAGCGTCTGAAAACACAAGGTGTGTGCTCCTCAGACACTGAGGAGCTTTGAAAGCTTTGGTGCATTCCTGCTTGCTTCAAAGGTGTGTGTGTGTGTGTGTGTGTGTGTGTGTGTGTGTGTTTGTGTGTGTGTGTGTGCAGTGTGAGGGAATGTATATAGATTGTCAGGGTGTGAAGTGTGGGTGTCTGTGTTCAGTGTTGGTTTTGTGTGTGTGCAGTGTGGATGTGTGTAGAGTCTAGGGGTTGTGGAGTGTGGAGGAGTATGTGTGTATGTGTGTGTGTTGCAGTGTGGGATACATGTGGAGCTTATCTATGGGGAGTGTGTGTATGGAGTGTGAAGTGTGTGTTAGGTATATGTGGAGTGTGGGGTACACATAGAGGGCATGTGTGGAGAGAGTGTGTGTGTGTGTAATGTAGAGTGTGTATATGGAGTGTGTTGTTTATGTGTATGTATGTAGAGTATGAAAGTGTGTGCCTGTGTGCATGTGTGCATGTGTGTGTAGGTGGATGTGAAATGTGGAGGAAATATGTGTGTGTTGTGTGTGTGGTATGGAGTGCATGTGGAGGAAGTGTGTGTGTTGTATGTTGTGTGTGTTGTATGTGTGTGGTATGGAGAACATGTGGAGGAAATGTGTGTGTGTGTGTGTAGAGTATGGAGTACATGTGGAGGAAATGTGTGTGTGTGTGTTTGTGTGTGTGCGTGCCTGCGTGCGTGGAGTGCAATGGATACGAATGTGTGGCAGTTCTGTCTTGTTTGGTCTTTTGTCAGTGTACAAGGCTTCCTGGGGTGGCCGTGTCTATAAACTCTACTTGCAGCACCCCACTTTTCTTAAACCTGCTGCTACTTTGTTGAGCTACAAAATCAAATATAACTTTCCATAAAATAAGGACCAGATAACCTACAAAGATCCAATGGAATCTACCTTTAAAGCAATATTATAACAATATTGAATACATAAAATTTCCCATAGAGTATTCCACCCCAGACTAAGGAAGACAGCTCTGCTTAACCAGAGACTTTGGCTGGTTTGAAGTTCCCTACCCTCCACCAGTTTTTACCAACAAAAGAATATTTTCTCTAGCTGTATACCTCACCTCTCCCCATCTAGCTAATAATGTTTTCATTGCATTTAAAATATTTGGTGATGACTTGACAAGGATAAGGATGGAGACTGAATACCGCGTTATCTTATACAAGGTTTTCTTCTGCTCTTCCGTTTACCTCTTCTTCCTTCCCTCCTCTTGCCCTCTCTGATATTCTTCCTGTGAAGATACAAAAGTCAGCTGTAGCCTTGCCTAACACCTCCAGATGTCATTCCAGCTGTAGCCCTGCCTAACACCTCCAGATGTTATTCCAGTCCTGTCTAACATCTCTAGATGCTATTCCAGCTGTAACCCTGTCTAACACCTCCAGATGCTATTCCAGCTGTAGGCCTGTCTAACATCTCCAGATGCTATTCCAGCTGTAGGCCTGTCTAACATCTCCAGATGTTATTCCAGCTGTAGCCCTGTCAAACACCTCCAGATGTTATTCCAGCTGTAGTCTTGTCTAACAGCTCCAGATGTCATTTCAGCTGTAGCCCTGTCTAATACCTCCAGATGTTATTCCAGTCCTGTCTAACACCTCCAGATGTCATTCTAGCTGTAACCCTGTCTAACATCTCCAGATGCTATTCCAGCTGTAGGCCTGTCTAACATCTCCAGATGCTATTCCAGCTGTAGCCCTGTCAAACACCTCCAGATGTTATTCCAGCTATAGTCTTGTCTAACAGCTCCAGATGTCATTTCAGCTGTAGCCCTGTCTAATACCTCCAGATGTTATTCCAGTCCTGTCTAACACCTCCAGATGTCATTCTAGCTGTAGCCCTGTCGAACATCTCCAGATGCTATTCCAGCTGTAGCCCTGTCTAACACCTCCAGATGTTATTCCAGCTGTAGACCTGTCTAACACCTCCAGATGTTATTCCAGTTGTAGCCCCGTCAAACACCTCCAGATGTTATTCCAGCTGTAGTCTTGTCTAACAGCTCCAGATGTCATTTCAGCTATAATCCTGTCTAACACCTCCAGATGCTATTCCATTAAAGAATCTGGCACTCCTGGAATTTTACTTATGAAAACTCAGTGGTTGGCATTGGGCTACAGACAACCACAGCAGGTGACAAAAGAGCCACTTTGTGAGCTCTTGACCACACTCAGTCCTAAAATCCTCCCTAAGTGGAAGTTCGTTTCCCTCTGTTCAAACCAGAAGACAGAATCTGGAAGTCTGAGAAGCCGGTAGTCTGCTGAGAATGCCAGCTCAGGAGGACTAGCTGAGAACATCCTGACTGAGGAGGTGGCTTGAGCCGGGAAGGATTCCAAAGCCAGGTTCTGGTCATTGTAGCATTCTCACAGGTTCTTCAGTCCTTTGGCAAATATTGGCATCTATCTCAACCCACGAGTGTTTGACTACCATTTGTCAACAAGCCATGGCTTTCTTACTGTTTCAGGAAAACATAATTTTGTCTCACCTATGCATAAGTCATTTTTTTCCCATTCTAAGAAATCAGAATATGGGTAGAAGATAAATTTGAAGAAAACTTGCCACATCTGGTGGCTAAATGCAGTCAAAGACATATGAACTTGATGCTAAAATCCTGACATTTTTATACATATTTATGATTTTAAACGGAAAGTAAGATGCAGTACAAAACTGAGATAAAAAGAATAAGAGAAATTCAAGCCTAGGGGTCCACAAGCCAGGATGCTCACAGGTCTGGAAACCCTCAAGTAGCTCTTAGCCCTGGGCCTGCATGCTAGGCTTCTTTTTTAATTAAAAATTAAAATATATTAAATATTTAAAAATTAAATATATTTTAATTTTTAATTTATTTTTAAGTAACAAAAATCATGCATAGAGTCTTTCATATTTCATCCCATGTGATAAGGGGCGTGCTGTTTTGCCTTGCTGCCTGAGTTAACTCAGCATATTAACTGCATGCAGTGAGCAGCTCTCATTAATTTCCCACACATTGCTTGGCTTTGATCTTCCCATTTCAAAGCCAAGAAGACCGTCCAGGGAGGGAAATGATCACACTGTGTGTCCCTTTCTCCAGCGTGGGCAGCTTTTTGTCAGGAAGCTCCTCTGGGTACCCCGGTGACTAAATAAGACAACCAGGCTCCCCCACCCCGTCATCAATAGTTAATTAATATTGATTCATTGCTTAGCTTCGTCTCATTTCAGAATCTTCACAGATGAGCTTTCTCTACAAATGAGCCTTTTAAAGTATGTATTTGAAATATCTTTAAGCCTCAGAGAGCAGTTTTAAAACAAGTTGTGCATTGATTTCCTCTGACTCCAACATATTTCTTGAATGATTTTCCTGAAAGATTTTTTTTGGTTCATTGAACACAAAAACAAACCCTGTCCCGAGTGAGTCGAGGCTATAGGGATCTAGGTACCATGGTGTTTTTCTCAAGGATTTCAGTTTCCTTAAAGGATATAAACCACTCCAATAAATAGACCAAAGAGAAAATTACACAGTGCTGACTCCTGTCTACCTCCAAGCTGGTTAGATTACAGTTTTATTGAACGCTAATGAACTCTCACTGCTCTCCCGCATAGAATTATAAAAGGTCTTTACTTTCTAGGGTTATAATTATGGTGACTGAATTTTTCCATACCAAAAATTAAAACCCATGGCCTGACAAAAGGCTCTTGTGCCACTTCTAGGTGTGAGACCACCCATAGTTCAGCTTTGTAAAGTGGGTGTTTTCAGGCAGGCCCCATAAAAGTAGAGATTCGTTAAATAGGCATGTTTTCAGACTTTTCATTAAAAGCCTATAATGCACACAGTATTTTATTTTGTATCTGAATCAACACATTCTATCCTAAAACACTATTTTGTAGCCTTAAGGTATGTGTTAGCCTATTCATAAAACATAACAAAACATAGCCCTGCGTAGAGTAATAACATCCACCATTATCCAACTGGGGTAGAAGGGTCCCATGGGGTTTACTCCAGGCCTTTAATTTTCCTTTTGAAGATAAAAGTTCCCTATTTCACTTTCAAGGTTCAAGGTTTTTTGAGCCATGCAAGTGATTGTCATTGAAGCATGCCAGATGTGAACAGTTGTGAACAGCCACTCTTGAAAAGAGGGGAAGAAGTGACTTTTTCTTCCTTATTTTCTCCCCGTACTATCATCTGTGGTTTCTACACATGCAGTTTTTTCAGATCATCAAGGTCATGGGGGTGGATACTGGCCAGATTGCTATAGCCCAGGCAGGGGTTCCTGAATGGGGGAATAGGAGCATAAAACAGGCTAGTGTTGACAGTTTAAATAGATGCTGAGGTCAGAGCCTGCTTGACCAAACACTAAGTGACTTACCCAAAGCCACACTGTCTTGGTGAGCAAGCTTCCTGGATGACACAGTCCCCTTTCCCAAACTGTGAGGGCTGTCCTCTTGCCCAGAGTCATCCCAGTGTATCCCCAACGCTGAAGCTTGAGACAGCAGCACAATGTGATTACATCATTCTAAACCCTGTGCTTGATGACTGGACCAGCCCAAATTGAAAAGTTTGAAAAGTTGAAGTCTTCAGTGACTCTTCAGTGAGGCTGCTTACTCACTGAACTGACTCTTAGCTAGGCTTGAATTCAAGGAAAGTCTTAAGTACATTATGCTTCTTCTGTCCTAGGACCACTTCTTGGAACCAGACTTCTTTCATAGTATAGAGTTGATACGTTACACTTTTGAGTAGACAATATCCATCATTTATCTTTCAAGAGGGCAATTTATGAATTGCTGATCTGCGTCTACTTTCTAAATGTATTCCTTCCACTAAAGCATACCAGGTGTGGGCTGCAGTGTTGGGGGTCGACAGCTTAGTGCTTTTCTGGAGTTCCACTTCCAACACCCATAGCAGACAGCTAACAACCACCTACAGTCTCATCATCTGACACCCTCTTCAGGCCTCCATGTGCACACACACACATGTGGCACACACACACACACACACACACACACACACAAGTTAAAATAAAAACCAGTACTAAGAAAATATATAGCAGGTTATCCATTCAAGTAACCTCCAAATTCAACTTCATTTCCCTATCCATGTGTTCATTCAATGAATATTTTTGTTTTGTTTTAACATTTATTTACCTGCATGTGCACACGTGTATGCCATAACATGCAAGTGGAGGTTTGAGGACAAGCTGTGGGAGTCAGTTGTCACCTTCTACTATGTGAAACCCAGGGACTGAACTCAGATCACTGGGCTTTAGAGCGAGTGTGCCAGCACCTAAGGCATGACTATTTCCTGAGTACATGCTGTGTACGAAGGGCTAAGGCATGACTATTTCCTGAGTACATGCTGTGTATGAAGGGCTAAGGCATGACTATTTCTTGAGTACATGTGTGTATGAAGGGCACTTTCCTGGCTGACAAAGATACTCACTTCATTGAACAAAAACAACAACAAAAAATAAACAAAGTCATAGTTGTATTAACAAATGTACCAGTTTTTAGCCATTTTTATTAGTAAGACTTTTGTATCCTATGTCAAAATACCTTACAGAAACAACTGAAAGGGCAAAGGGCTTGTTTTGCTGTTCTTTCGGTGTTTAGTACATCATTACAGCCAAGGGGGCGTGCTGCAGAGCATAGGGAAGTTCCTAGCCTTTCTCTTTTCTCTTCCTTCAGGGTCCCTAACCTATGGAATAGTCATTTATATTTAAAGTGGGTCTTCCACACTTAAGTTAATCCTTCCTGGAAATTCCTCAAATTCTTCTCAGTGAAGAGGTGTGCTTACTAAATCTCCTGGGTGCCTCCACAACCAGCAACCAGTCAAGTCAGCAATCAAGACTGACCCTCACAGGTGTTAGGAGATCAACTTTGTGTTGTTCATTTAGCCCCATGAAAGCAGAGAGCCTTCAATCTGACCTTCCTCAGGGACTCAGAACCCAGATAAGCCTGGAGCATGCGGACACTGAATGCATACCTGTGAGAGGGAGAAGTGCTTGAATGACAAGAAGTTAAACATCTCTAGTACATGTCTGGATTATTTTTAATAATGCAAAAGAAATGAAAACCAGGATATTTTTTAAATTTTTATTCCACATTTTCCTTTGAGGCATTAGGTATTTCTCATTGGTCAAAGGTTAATCATGGGCAACAGCGGAGCTAAATAAACCCACCGTGCTGCTCCTAATGCACTCAATGTGCTTTGCTGCCTACATCTTTTTCTCATGTTTTTTTTTATATTTAAAAATTTCCATCTCCTCCCCTCCTCCTCCCCCTTCCCTCCCCTCCCCTCCACCCATACCCCCCTCCCTCCCTCTCCAGGCCAAGGAGCCATCAGGGTTCCCTACTCTATGTTAAGACCAAGATCCTCCCAACTCCCCCCAGGTTCAGGAAGGTGATCCATCAAGCTGAGAAGGCTCCCACAGAGCCCGTCCATGCAGAAGAATCAAAGCCCAGTGCCATTGTCCTTGGCTTCTCAGTCAGCCCCCACTGTCGGCCACATTCAGAGAGTCCGGTTTGGTCGCATGTTCCATCAGTCCCATTCCAACTGGAGTTGATGATCTCCCGTTAGTTCTGTCCCACCGTCTCCATGGGTGAATGCACCCCTCATGGTCCTGACTTTCTTTCTCATGTTCTCCCTCCTTATGCTCCTCATCAGGACCTTGGGAGCTCAGTCCGGTGCTCCAAGAACACATTAGAAAAATTATCCACTACGATCAAGTAGGCTTCATCCCAGAGATGCAGGGCTGGTTCAACATACGAAAATCTATCAATGTAATCCATCACGTAAATAAACTGAAGGAAAAAAACCATATGATCATTTCATTAGATGCTGAAAAAGCATTTGACAAATTTCAGCACCCCTTTATGATAAAGGTCTTGGAGATTAGGGATACAAGGGTCATTTCTAAATATAATAAAGGCTATTTACAGCAAGCCAACAGCTAACATCAAATTAAACGGAGAGAAACTCAAGGCCATCCCACTAAATTCAGGAACACGACAAGGCTGTCCACTCTCTCCTTATCTCTTCAATATAGTGCTTGAAGTTCTAGCAATAGCAATAAGACAACATAAGGGAATCAAGGGGATTCGATTTGGAAAGGAAGAAGTTAAGCTTTCGTTATTTGCTGCTTACATCTTATTTGCTGGCAACGTTTCAGAGGTTCCACAGAATGCATCAGGAACCTTTAGAATGTATCCTGAACCACAGGTAGCTTTAATTTCTCAGCAAACACTGCTCATGTCTGATACCCACAGCGAGTGCTTGCACCAGAACACCCATCTCATGGTTTGCGTGGACTGAACGGCAGTTCACATATGTAAGAAGCACATTTTCATTTGAGGAGGTTGGGATCCGTGTTGAGTACAAATATTCTGCTCTTGAAAAGACACACAAGGAAAGCTCTGGCAAGAAAACAGGATGAGCTTGACAATAGATCTGTCCTTGCAGCCCAGGGTGACTTAGACTTACTAAGATACAGATTCTCCAGGGTGTGTGTTTTGCTTACTTAGACAGCCCTATGGCTTCCAGGATTCAGGATGGCATCCTGGGGTTTAACCTTCAGAAAAGAAGGGAGAATCTTTCCCTCTTTACAGGGTTGTACTCGTGTCTCTAGAAATGAGATATAGAATCTTATAAGTGGTGTCTCAATAATCCAGCTGTGGAGGCTGGTGGAGCATGCCTATGGATGGGGTATTCTACTCTAATTAATTAGGGGGTGGGGTGATGTAGATTGCACTTCAAAAACTTACCTTTTACAATAGAGGAGAGAATGATTTCATATTGGTAAACCACAGAGAATAAATCATGGTATAAAATCATTGATTAAGTTTGCATTCCAAACTTGCTTTAATCTTGATGATGCAATTGCTAATTTGGAAATTATTTTGAAAAGTGGCATTAACAGTCTTACACTTGACTCCTTTTAGGGTGAATGTTGAGAAATAGCTCCTTTTCACATATTATCCTGGGAGAAAACAGCTGTGCCTTTGCCTAGCTCCACAGTAAGACTGAACTTAGTATGAGGACCTATGGTGTGAGAACCAGGCTAACATACAGCAGAGCCCCAATTTAACTGCAATCCACTTAGTATTCACTTTAATGAAGATTGGGGTGTTCTGTCCAGTTCAATACTGTTTAACCTTAGCTATCCAGTAGACCACTTCTCTATGACCAATCTTTCTAGAACTCAAACACTATAAATATAGTTGACGATGTACTATACTATATTATACTATACTATACTACACTATACTCAACACATCTTTTATCAGTGTGAAGCAGTGCTCTCAACCTGTGTGCCATGAAAGGGGTCAAACAATCCTTTTACTGGGGTCACCTTAGACCATCAGAAAACATGGATATTGTACTACGATTCATAACAGTAGCAAAAGCGGTTATAAGTAGCAGCAAAAATAATTTTGTATTGGGATCAACAAAACACAACGAACTGTATTAAAGGGTCACAGCATTAGGAAGGGTAAGAACCACTGATGTAAAAGATCTTTGTTGATCTCACCAAGTTTCTGGGCCATCATGAAGAATATCAGGCATCCAAGAAATGGTTGTTGATCGGGGACAAGGACTGATCACAGATTGACTGAGTCACTGACTGAAAGTGGCACTTTGCTGGGTGTGGGAGTATGTGTGTATGTGTGGTGGGGGTGGGGGTGGGATGCCAGGCCTTCTTTCCCAGGTACCAGCAGGCCATCACCACACAGAGCTCTGAGAGCTGAGCCCAGCGGGGAGAAGATTAGTTAAACACAGTAACTCCAATTCACTCATCTGAGATCAGCTTGGCTTAGTCCCACGTTTTCTTTTCTTTTTGGAGTAGGGACTTCCTACAGTTCTCAGTGTCTCAGTGACAGAAACCTGTTGTCCCTAACTCAGGACAAGCAGAAACTTTTGGCTTTTGGCAGTGCTTACAATTTCGATATATATATATATATATATATATATATATATATATATATATATATATATATTTGCTTGGTGTATGTATATGACTTGCATGCACATGTTTGTGTGGGGGATCATGCCCAGCATTTGTGTAGAGGTCTTAGGACATCCTCAGGCATCTGTCTTTACCTTCCACCTGTGCTCTTGTTCACCGCTGTGCTGTGTGCTCCATCTAGCTTGTCCTTGAACTTTGGGACTCTTCTGTCTTCATGCCCACTCCCTCCAGAAGGGCGCTGAGATTGTAATGGTACACCTCTGTGCTCAGCTTTTTCGTGGGAATCTTGGCTCAAGCTTGTCAGGCTTGCATGGCAAGTGTTGTCACCCATGCACCACCTCCGCAGCCCTTGCTTATGTTTTAAGTTGAGCATCCACAGGAGATAATGGCAAGCAAGTGTTGCTAACAAAGAGTTAATGTCACACAGAGACTTGCGGGTCAGTTATACTGTGACTGCACACCATACCCACTGGGACAAGTCTGGGAAAACAGACATTCAGAAGCGAATATGAAAGCCCTCAGTGACTTCCCTCCACACACTAGTAATGAGTGCGAGTACTTAAAATGCTTTTGTGATGCATTTTGATGCCAATTTTGAAAATACAAAATCCACATATATTTGACATCCCAGAAATCGTCCTGCGCATGTGTAAGGCTGTCCATTATTGATTTTTCTTTCTCAGCAAAGACAAAACAAACTAGAAAAACTAAAAATATCTGTGTGGAAGACTGGTTCAGTTGGTAAATTGATATGAAATAAAATGCAATATTAGGATCTATTATGTATACATACACCCACATATATAGAGGAATACATATATGCACTTACATAATCATATGTGTAAACTCACACAGAATCCTGTCTGTGATTTGTGATATGAAAAGAATTAGGTGCAGGTTTATAACTAGTATCTTCTGGAAAGATGTATAGTATACTCTCTGGTTATATAGATTCTGAGTATTAGAAATTAAAAATAATACTTAACAGTTAATGAAAATTATGATCATGTACATATTGCTTACAGTAAAGTGCACCTGATTAAATTATGTAAGTTTGGACTGTCAGATTAGCTAAATAGTTTCCAGTTTTCACCTTCATTTGCTTATTCAAACATTTATTCCTATCACCCAAACAGCTAAACATCCATCTGTCTTAGCCATTCAGTAATTTCTAAACGAATGCATTGTTTTGCCAACAGTGCTGACCACAGCAGTGATCGCCTGGTCGCTCCACACTCCAGTCCTGCCCTGCACTAGCCCCCATTCTGCTACTTTCTCTGAATCTCACAAATCCTGAAAGAACAGGAAAGAGAGTTTTCCACCGTCTTCTGGAACTCACCAGAGCTACACGGCCGGAAGTGTCTGGAACTAGCTCCCACATGGGTTCTGTTTCCATACGTCATCCGCCTGAGATAAGGCCCTAGTCAGTTTTTTAGAGTCTGCTTTTTTAGTTAAGACAGATCATTTCAGCATGATGAGTTACCAGAAAATACTCTTGGGATTCTTTACTATTGCTGTTTTTTGGAATCTTCCTGTCACCATTGTTAACTGTCCCCTACTTGACACTCATCTAAAGGTTTGGTCATATACATAGAGAACTTTCCGGACACCTCCTAAGTATATTTATTTACCTGTTGGAGTTCCTATGGTGTGAACACGAGCTTCATTTGTGGGTCCAGGTGGAGCTTGCCGTCTGACAACTGTGCAGGTCTTCAGGGCAGGACCGGGTCCAGCCGAGTGATGCTGAACCGTTGTTTATTTTCCTGAGATTATAAAGAACAAAGACAAATAAAAGAGCAAAGTCTGCTTTCAGAAACAGTCAAGTGATGTAATTTTTATTAGTTGAACTAATGCTCAATGTGGCCTGGTTTTGATTTAAGAGATTTCTTTTGTTCAACAGGGTGGGCACACCAAGGGTGGTTGGGTAGCAGTTACAAAAATGATCCGAGAAAGCAAGCCATTCCATGCCTCGTCTTTCTTTTCTGTTGGCACCCTTCTTCTCCTGTCTACTGAGGCAAGCTGAGCTCCTCCTGGTCTTCTCGCCTGAGGAGGTTAAGCAGGCGGGGCCAAGGGGACACAAGCATAAAGTAGGTCTCCACCCCAGGCTTAGCAGTGGCTTTTCGGAGAAAATAATAACTAATCTGACCCATCAAGCAGAAGTGACAAAGGTACCTGGCTCCCTAGAGTGGGGACAGTGTGTAGGGGCAGACATTCAGAGCAAGGCAGTTCTGTGGAACTCTGAGTGGCCTTTCTCTTTCTTGGGGATATTGACCACAAATAGTTTAGCAGCTCATCCTTTTATGTGTGCTGGAACAAAAACATTTCTAGAACAAATGGTTTTGCTCCCAAACACCCCTCCAATGTATTAATGCTACTGTGTGCGAACCCTTTTGAAGATTTCCCTTCTCTGTCAGTACCTGTACCTGCCCCTTTCTCTTAAGTTCACACCTGAACATGAATGAGGGCATCTTTAGAGGCTTGTGTAAAATGCAGTGCTAACTACTAGGCTTGAAGCAGATCCTTGGCGCAATACCCATTTTGCAAAAACAGGAAAATGCTTAGGGCTAGAGTTTCTGTTTTCAGTAATGAAAAGGGATATTCATAGGAGAAGACAAAGGAAGACAGAAGGCCCCTGCCATAGGCTAAACAGTTTGGCTGTTTTTATTTGTCACCAACAGAAACCCCAATTGACAAATATTCCTTTAATCCTCTTTGTGTATCCTAAGGCATTCAACTGAATCTTGGGTTATGTTAGCTCTTGACAGGGCAAACCTAGTTTTCCAGTTTAAGAACACAGCATTTCAGGAGCCCCATGAATCCTCTAGCTGGACAAGAGAGGGTTTTTGTTGTTGTTGTTGTTTTGTTTCGTTTTTTTTTTGGAAGGATGTTTCTCTAGATGTAGTTTTTGCTTTTGAAAACTGAAATGGTAAAGATGGAAGGAAGGGAGAGAGGGAGGGAGGGAGGGAGGAAAAAGAAAAGCCAATGTTTCAGACTTTATAAAGTAAAATAACAGGTCAATAAACATGTATGAGGACTGAGGAGATTATTCAGTGCGGAAGAACACTTGCAACACAAGCATGAAGACCCGAGTTTTGGTCCCCAGCACTTGGTAAAAATGGGGTGTGGCAGCATGTATTTATAAACCCAGTATTGGGGGCCAGAAACAGATGGCTCCTGGGGGCTCTCTGGCCATCCAGCTGGTGCATCACTTCAGGTTCAGTGAGATACCCTATCTCACAAAACAAGATGGAGGGAGATGGGAAGAAAGAGATGTAGACCCCCCAGCCTTCACACATAAGAAAACATACCCACACACATACATGTACACATATGTATACAATGTATACTATACGCAAACAGAATCACATATGATTAATGTTCAGTAGTGGGAGTAATCATACCATGCACTAAATTTCATAATCATATCATAGCTAAAATTAAACAGTGGAGTCCAACTCTTTTCATTGTCAGCCTGCTCCCACTAACTATAGATTAAAGGCAGTCCGTGCCATAGATTCAAAAGCTAGATGGAAACTGAGCGTCCCATAGTAAACGGTAGGCAGGGCAGAGTGTATTAGACACATGTGTATAATAAAGATGATAAATCTGCACAAGTATGGCTGTGATGAAATGTGTATAAAGACTTTGAACTCCACAGAAGTAAGCAAAGCATAAATAGATAGCGTGCTCAGGCGGAGAGAAACCAAGCGCTATTTTAGCACTCGGGCTAGTGATAATTTATTGTGCAGCCTCTCCCGTTGAGTCAGTCTTTATGCAGTGCTATATATTAACTGAGACCAAAATAGTTTGTGCACATCACAGTCTTGGATAGATTACTGAGACATCAGCAGAAGCTGCACCAAACAACCACTCTCCATGAGAAATGGATTTATAATATTTAAAATATTCATCTTAAAAGCCCATGCTGTTTTGACAATTTCTGTCTATTAATCAGTATGGTTCAGAAAGAGGTGGTGTGGCATATGTTATAGAAAAAGATGGCTAAGTGATTTAGAAGCCAAAGTGAAGGTTGAGACTCTGGATTGAGATTCTGGCTTTCTAGCTAGGCTGGTCCCAAAGCCACATGTCCCTCAGTCAGTGGCATTAATAAGGGCACCTACCTCTTACAGTTGATGTGGAGATGAAATGAATTCATTTGAGACTGTGTAAGTGAGATGGGGTGCGTTCAGGGTGATGTGCCGAGACCCGGGAACACCCGGGCAAGCACTAACTGCCAAGATAGCACACAGGCCTGGGAAATGACTAGACCATTTAGCTAGCTATTTTAATCTTGCTGATAGCGTGGGATCACAGAATCAGAGCAAAGGCCTGGAGAGAGTGGACCAGAGTGAAAATTATGTGACATACATGCTCCCCAAACCACCATGGTTAGGTGAGGTGACAAGTATATTGTCATGTCGGTTAGAGTTAGAATCAACCAGAAGATAGATGAAGTGAGGGGTGTAAGTATAAGGGCACTTCTAGAGAGGATTGGCCCACTGTGGGGAGTACCCAGACTGTGGTTTGGGGCAAATGGGATAGAGGGAGTTTGGGAAAGCTCCAGTTACGTGCTGGTATTTCCCCTTTCTCGGTTTTCTAGCCACCTCGACATGAACTACTGTCCTGTGGCACACCCATGATTCCTTTGAGGGGCTGACACCTTTGAAAAAGTGAACCACAACAAATAATTCCTCCTATCAGGTTATTGGTCACAGTCGTGCAAAAGCAGTGAATATGGGTCGCTACTGTTTCTCCAAGGTGTCTTTTTCTTGGTTCTGACTGGCTGGCACATGTCTATGTCTGTGTGGTTCTGGAGACAGTTGGTCCTTGTGGGGGCAGGGCCATAGCTCCTTGCTGTGTGGAGTGGCGTGTTGGTGCTCTACAGCAAACTGTCTCCAAAAGAAGTCCAACGTGAGAGGCACATGGTTATCCTTGCTAAAATAAACTGTGCTGTGTAATGTACACAAGAATGGGACATGGAGAGAGCAAAGCCTCCTCTCCAGGCCAGTGTTTACTGCAGAGACTGTGTGATTACAGATGTCCAGATGCCTTTCACAGACACGTTTGTCCACGGCCCCCATGCCATGCAGAGGGTGCTGCCGTGACTTCTTGTCCTGCAGGCAGTGGTTTAGAAGCAGTCTAGGACAAATCCTTCCACAAGTTCCCAGTAGGAGGGTCTGCGAGGGACAGACACATTGCCTTTGTCCTTCTCACTGGGTGCCTGGGAGGGGCTCCCAGTCCTTCTTTTCCTTGTTCTTGGCCAGGGGTAGGTTCTGGTCTGGAAAGTTTAGTTCCTGATTTCTCTAATGGCTTACCGTGGGAGTAAGTGACTTCCACCTTCCATACTGCAATCTGCCATGTTTTTTATCTGTCTTCAATAGTTCATGGCCCACATCAAGTAGCAGGTCAGAGGTTAGACCCCACCTTCAGTGTGATGGGTGTTTGCTCATCTAAGGACCAGCAACATTTCACACTCGAGGAAATGTCACGATTCCAGCCCTCATAGATGCCTCCAGGAGTTTAGGACGCCTGCTCTCACGTCCTGCCTCCTGTGACAGCCGTGGTCTGCGTCAAATAGGGATTCTTTGGCAGTGAGTTGTTCTTGTCTACAGGCAAATGCCCCCGGTAGGCACACAAGTTGTATTGCACTCTGCAGTGTTTCCTTAAGGAGACCAGTGTGAAGCAGAGTTCTATGCAAACTTTTCTGTCCTTCTCAGCGTATGAGTGTTGTGTGAGCAATAAAACTGGGGAGCTGGTGCAGAATGAGCCAGTGAAGCTGGTTTATAGTCTGGTTTATAGTACGGATCTCCCTGGGAGAGTGGTGTTTGCACAGCCACTCCTTGTTTCAGACCATTCAATGTATAGGGCAGCTGTAGTAGCTGCTCCCCTCCCTGGTACCCACCCACTCTGGGCATTCCTATGATCCCAGGAGAGCTGTGTGTGTTCTCCTAGAGTCCCTTAGCAAGGCCAGCCTATAACAGCATGTTTTACCTACCAGCTGTTAGGAACTCTTGCTCCTTGCAGTCAGATTGTGGTAGCTATGTGGTTTTTGTTGTTGTTGTCTGGTTGGTTGGTTGGTTGGTTGGTTGGTTGGTTGGTTTTGTACTTTTCCCTGCATGTGGATGATGTGGCTGAGTTATCTCTGGCACTACTCTGTGCATCTTTTTGAATCCTGATTATATATGAGTATGCTGGTGGCCAGCCACCTTGTTAATCTGGTAATTCACCTGGTGAATCTCCTTCTGAAGGCTGTAGCTGATCGGTGTTGGTATGACAGCTCACACTTCAACTGTACAATAAAAATATTCCAGAGTTACAAAAACATTCCTGATGCCCAAGCCATAGCCCAAACCAGTTGCCACTCTCCCTATGCATATGACTCAGACCCCACTGAGTGACTTCACAGTTAGCAATGCTAGTTATGACTGCTGTATAGGAGAGAAGTTAGGGAGCAAAGCATGGTGAGAGAAAAAGAATAAACTCAGAAATCAGAGAACAAAGGCCAGAGCTGGAGGTATACAGAATGGGGAGATACACCGGGGAGCTGCTTGGTGTACCCTGGAAAACAGTCACCCACCAGCTGCCTAATTCCTGATCTGACTCAGAATCCAGGGTGTCCCCGGAGGAAGATTAGGATCCTTGCAGAATCTTCTGAGTGCAGGACTTGATATTTTGAAACATCACAGAGACTACTTCTTAGCTGAGGACCCCTAATTTAGGATCCATTTGAATTTCTCCCCAATGTTGGTTTCTCTCCAAAAAAGAAGAAAAAAAAGCCATCTTATCATGAGGATTTGAAGGGTAATGAAGGTAAGGAGGAGGAGGCATGCATTTTGCAATGGTCGCTTATTAATCCCGAGCATTAGTAGGAATTCACACTTCTGTGTCATTAGAAATCCTCCACTCTCATCAACTGTTTCTGCTTTCCCAAAAGCAATTTTGAGACACTGGTTTAGGAGAATAACATTTTTTTTATTTTAAAAAAATCCTGATATATGTCTGTTATTTCTCCCAGCTCCCTGGTAATTCTGAGACCTCCAGTGCTTGAGGCTGTCTCTACTGATAAGGACTCAAGGGAAGTGGGACCGCAGCAGAGCCCAACACACACTTTTGTATAACTGAAAGAGCTTCCCCACACTCTATTCACTCTGTGCTTCTTTTTCTCTTGCTAATGACTTCAGTCATCTGGTCTACCTCAGCATGACAAGGAGCCTTGTGCAAGATGGGCTGGGGACAGCAACCACCCAGTAACATAATTTTAACAAGGTTCCACCTTTCATTTACAAGTCAAACTGAGACGAATTCTAAACGTGGCATCTTCTAATTTAGTAAGTTCACTAAAGGAGGCACAGTGTTTGCACTTCTGAGTGTAGAGGCAGAAATGAGGTGTTCCCTTCCTTGCTGTACTCACTCTGAAAGCCCAGAGTTAACAGCTCTGGGGCACCTAATGGAACAACACCTTCTCAGCTCCTGTTTGTGTTGGAAAACGTGAAAAGTCCCTTGGAAAACAATGAGCCAAAAAGACTTCTCATGGACATATTTCCACTGGGTGCTGTGGGAATACTGGTTTGCAGGAACTCACAGATCCAAGGGTGGGTTTATTGCTTCTTCTTTTTGCTATACCTATAAGAAAAAAGATGAACCTACCTGTAGCTACAGCAGGAAGCGCCAGAGCTGAGAGTCAGGGAACTCCATCACTAGTAGAGGGAAAGGACTGTTATTGGAGATACACTCACCCAGCAATGTAGCTTGAGTCCTCATGCTACTCCAGGCAGAGTTCCCTCCAAGGACAGCCCCTGCTGCCTGGCAGGGAACCACTCCTGTTGCTGTGGTGGGCCTGGGAAAGTAGAAAACACCATGGAGAGTAAGCCTGGGGTGCAGTGGGCAGGCAGTCCTTGCCTCCTCCTCTTTCTAGGGAGATCAATGTGGCCACAGGAGGCCCTTTGGAGTCAGAGAGCTGAAGCCCTTTATTTCCCACTTCACAAAGGAGTAGGAGAATTCCTGCTGCAATTTTTGCTTAAGAACAAGAATTCCTAGCAACACCAAGAGCTTCTCTTGATTATGGATTTTGAACCTCTCTTTCCCTTCCCTGCTCTTAGCTGTGTGACTGGGGTGCCATGCTGTGATGGATTCAGAAAGCAGTTTTACCAAGTGATATTTATCTTCATAATACTAAGACTCCTTTTTCATAGTCTGTCTGTGGTTCCAAAAATATCTGCCATGGATCTTAGGAATTTGGAAAGAAGAGAGGAGAAGAGAAAGGGAGTAGTATGCCTAAATGATGGCACAGACTTCTCCAGGCTTACTTAACTGGGGCCCACAGTCTTTCATGAATGAATAAAATTCATCCCAGCACCGTTTTGACACATGCTGACTTTCAGAAGTCTCAGTGAGAAAGGAAAGAGGAAACTAAGTGATTGGCCAACCAGAGGTAGCACCTCCTTCACTGTGCGCTCCTGTATGCACTGAACACCATCTGTGTTGTCCACTCATCTTCACGAGAGCCCTTGCTGAGGAGCCAGGGCCTGTGGTTGTCTCCCATGCTAGAAAGGAGCTAGACCTGACTTGATGGGACTCTGCTGACTAAAGACTCGTTCTTTGCTCCTCAGTGCTTGAGCCAGTGAGGGGCAGGGCTGATTCTGTACAGCCTTTTTGTCTCCTGTTTTGGTGGTTTCAGGGTCCAGGGACACCAATAGAGACCATGGTTGTATCAAACCAGGAACCCAGATGTGGGTCTCAACAGCAGCCCATGCCCAGACAACATCCTGGCCCTGGATGGCAATCAAGCTACTCACCTCAACCCGCTTCCTCTTCTCTTGCCTCTTCAGCCATGTCTTTGTCCACAGGACAGAAACCACTCCGTCTCTCTTTCTCCCAGAACCAAACCAATGACTCTTTGCAATGAACACTTGCAAGTAAAGACACATAGACAAAGGGGTTTACTGTGTGACTCACTATGTCATATTGCAGCTTCCATAACGAGGTTTTTAATTTTTTCCCTTTTTTAAAAATTTTGTTTTATTTGGAGAGGCAGTTTGCAGGGGTGGATGGTGGATGCAAAGGGATGAGAAATGAATGGGATCAAGATACATGATATGAAAGACACAATGAATAAAGAAAGAGAAAGTAAAAAAGAAAAAGAAACTTAAAAAAAATAGACTAGTTCTTTATCCCACCCAAAGACCACTGTGGATATTCACAAGGAGTGTGATCTGGGACCTGTGCTGAAGCCATTGCATCACCCTCCTGCACCCCAGCGTGTGCTTCTGTGGGCACCGCATCATGAATTAGAACTGCCAGTGTCTCCCTCTTTCCAGGAAAGAGCAGGAGGGATTTCTGCTTGTTCAGGCATAGACAGCACCAACGAGCTGGAACAAACAAGCAGCTGTGATTCTAGAGGGGCCCAGGCTGCCTTTTTGAAAACTGGGGTGCTCTGTGTGTCTGAGAACCTGGGAATGCTGTAACAACAGCAGCCTGCATGTAACACAGTGCAAACTGTGGATTTTCTGCCCATGCTTTGTGATTCTTCCTACCCTCTTACCTGTACTTCAGAGCCCTTGTGGGCACCGCTAGGCTTTCAGGACTCTGTCACCCTCGCTTGCTCTCTGAGGCAAAACTTTTTTGTGTTAAGAGCTGGAGACTGGGTGACACAACCATGCCATCTGTGCCAGGCTTCGGGAAGTCTGCACAGATTACAAAACAGGCTCAAGAATGGAGTATCTTGCTGCACTCTAAGATGATTTAACACTGCGCTGGTGCCTTTCCACTTTAATTGAATCAGATCCCATGGCTTCTGTGATTCCCAAATCCTCCATAAAGTCTCTGCAACTGGCTCCCTGATCCCACCCTCTAAAGCCCCCTCATCTCCCCTGCCTGGGAACCTGCCCTTTAAATTTGACATGGCTGGGATTTTAATCACTTCTCAAAGGCACAGTGACAATTTCACAACAAAGCAGGGAGGGGGGAGTTTTGTTTTCTGCTCTGATTAAGAGAGCAACTGTTCTCTCCTTGTCCCCCAGGGCCAAGTCTTGGCACCAGGCTGGGGAGACCTCGAACTTAGTGTTGCAACATCCATCAGATGCAATGAGTCTGGGGCCCTCAAAGGTGAATTGCAGCTGTTTGAAGAAAACTCTACAGTCTTGTTTAGAAGATTCTCAGCCCTTGTTTTATGTCTTTTCTTCCTAGCAGAGAAACCAGGAAGTTTTCCTTTCCCAGGATCCCGGGCAGGTCATGTTCTTACCCAAACTCTACTTTAATCTGATGCAAATAGCCATTCTTTGCTTTGAGAACATTTGCCCATGTCCCTAAACTGTCTCCACTTTGCACATTGGAGACGTGACTGCAGAATTTCCCCCTCCTCCCAGGCACATTTCCAACTCTAGTTACAATTTAGGGTCACTTTCACTTCTCAACAGCCCTTATAGACCTTTGGTCGTTTAGCACCTCGGAACAGCTTCCTGTCATGTGACTGGCCATGACCGTGTAGTGGCTAATGTTTTGATGATGACAATTGGCAACTCCTCTTATTCAGTACCATTATTTATTCATTATTTTATTTATTTTTATGTGTATGTGTGTTTCGCCTGTGTGTGTGTAGCTACATTATGGACATGCCCAGGGCCATAAAGGCCAGGACCCTTGGGACTGGAATTTACTGACAGTTGTAAACTTGAACTGTAACTAGCTAATAATTTCTCTTACAACCAAGCTTGTGTGACTCCTGGACTCTGATTTTTTATCACAAGGGATCTTGGCCTGGGTGTTGTTGGCTCACTGGGACTTTGTATTTAGGGAAGTGGCTGATGAGCAAGTGTCTTTTCCTGTTGGGCTTAGCTTACATCCTATGCCGACTGTGTTGGAGAGAGTGTGGTTGAGTTGATTCTTTGATCTGAAGAGGAGAATATATGAGGGGCACTTTCCCAACACCTTCATGAGTTATTGAAGTGAATATTAGAGATTGGCTTAGAAGCCAACAAGGCCTTAACTCAACTCCTTAAAAGACCCTCATTACTTTCTTCTTGCTCTAGACTTGGGGTTCTGTGTTTTCTGGGGGTCCCTAAAAATGCTAAAGCAAAGACATTTAAAGAGGAAAAGTCTAACTTGCTAAAATGTCTTTGTTATATATCAACAACACTAATTTGTTAATACTTATACTAGATTCCCTGACTCTGGAAAAGTAACTGTCAATTTAAACATGGGCAAAGATTCCAGTTAAAGGCATCAGTTGTCATTAAATATGGGGGAGGCTACTGAAATGTGAATGGGTCCCCCAGGAGTCTGTGGGGTGGTCTCTGGAGTGACAGTATGAAGGGGAAGGGTCTTTAAGATGAAAGGTGCAGGGAAGGCCATTGTACCACTGGAAGCCTGCCCTGCAAGGATCCTAATGAAACTCACTCTAGGAGTGAGCCAGTTCTCATGAGAGTGGGTTATTATAAAAACAGGAAGTGACTTCCTCATTTGCCATGTTATCCCCCTCCCAAATGTGACACCACCAATGTCACAACACCCACCATACCCTCGTCACTGGAGACCAAACTGAAAAGGATGCCCAGTCATGGAGTTTTAACCTCAGAACCTGTCCCTTCGAGGAGCCTTCATCCTAGCAGCAGAAAACAGTGATAGGGCTGTGGTGTACAGCACCCAGGTGACCTGTCGTAGGAGGCCACTTGTCTGTTCCCAACTGCTCAGCCCCAAAATAACCACACAGAAACCATACTATTTGCAATACTGTTTGGCCAATAGCTTAAGATAGCTTAAGTGTATTTCTGGCTAACTCATATCTTAAATCAACCCATCTCCATTAATCTGTGTATCACCATGAGGCTGTGGCTCACCGGGTAAAGTTCTGGCATCTGTCTCTAGCCAGGCTACATGGCATCTCACTGACTCTGCCTTCTTTCTTCCAGCATTCGGGTTAATCCCCCCCTCCCACCTATATTCTGCCCCGTGCAGGCCTAACACAGTTTCTTTATTAACCAATGGTATTCACAGCATACAGAGGGGAATCCCACTTCAGTGACCCAAGAGGAACATCCTCCCAGATCAGCCTAGATTTGGCTGAAGTTAATCTCATGGCAGGCATACAGAGTACTACAGTGAAACCCTTGACGTAGCACCCTGTAGAAGACTTGTCTCTTTAGCCAGATGTTTTGTGTTTTAAGAATTCCTTCTGTTGTTTTCCCTTTGTAGATTTGAATCCATAAACTGCACAGAGGCTTGGTTGCATAGTTTGCCCTTCCCCAGGTTTTAGGAAAAACATTTTTGAAACATTCTGCCAAAGGGGACCAGCAACTTAAGATGACTGTAGTTGCTCATGTCTACTTCGTCACACTCCTGCACCTCGATCACATGTCTCCCTTATCCACTAACATGTTCAGTCATTGCTTTATTTCTTCATCCATTCACTCATCAACTAGGGAAGGGTTTATCAACAAGCTCTGACGGTCCACTGGAGAGCACCAAGCAGCTGAGCATCTCATCTTGAATGCACAGCAGGCGGGTGTGGTTCCCCAGTGCTGCCCAGGTACCTGACCACATGCATTGACTTTCCTGCACTTGTCTGCTCCTACCCAGTGCATCCCTAGAATCCAAACTGAATAGAGAGAGAAGGAGAGATATACTAGTTTCTTGGGCCAGGTCTCATCATTGTAGAAAACACTTGGCTAATCTGCAAATGAGCTTATCCCATGGGTTCCCAAACACTAATTTCCATCCTGCCCCTACTCCCTGACTTAATAAAATCTTAGCCTGTCAGTAGCCTGTGCAGAATACTGACTGGTGATCTTCTAGGAAATGCACAACCAAATGCATTGGCAGGAGCTTGAGTTGAGACCATTTCTTGGATTTAGCTTTGCTTGAAAATGCCACCCCCAGTTTTCACCTTCCTTCCCTGATGTGGGGTTGCTACTGTTGTAAAGCTGTTCTGAGAAGGGCAGCATTCAGACAGCTCAGAGCCAGATGCAGTCCATCCCACAGGCTTTTTTTTTTTTGAATCTTTTTTTTAAGATTTTTTTTGCTTGCATGTATGTAAGTGCACTGTATGCATGTCTGGGGCCTGTGGAGGCCAGAAGATGTCACTAGATCCCTGTAACCAGATTTAAAGAGGGCCATAAGCCAGCATATGGATGCCAGGAACTGAACATTGGTCCTTTGCAAGAACATCAAGTTTTCTTAATGGCTGAGCCATCTGTCTAGCCTCAAGGTTGCTGTGACTCTTAGAGTGGGTCTCAGATTATCTCTGGATCCTAATAGCTTTACTGCCTGATGTAAGTAGGGGCTCTGAGTTGCATTTTGGATAGTGGGAAGAAGAGCCAGAGGGGTTGGAAAACCTGAATCTCACACCTAGCCAACACCAGTTTCCTGGACCAGACCACCTATCAAGCTCCCTCACCTTAGGATTGCCACTTCTGCCCATGGGTGACACAAGGCCACCAACATACTGTTGGCTGGCATGCTTGCTGTGCCAGCTTTTACTGCAGTACAAATATAGTCTGCTTTACCTGGAGGCATGCCATGCTGGTTTTAAATATTTTGAGTATGACTCTTGGAAATAATATAAAGCAGTTTGCTGATGAAACAACACACCACTAGACATTTGAGTAACTGCAACCTCCATGTCAGACTGAAAGTATGTCTCTTATATATATTTTTATCAACTAATAAGTGAAGTTAGTTTTCAAATATGCTTATATGTTCAAAGTTCAGCAAAGGATAGATAGTCCCATATTGTGTCTCATCACTGATATTTAGCGCCCTGAGCTTCTGGAGAATGAACTATATCTGGACCTTACAAAATGACTAAAGGACCACACATGGTGGCCTTGTTGAGGAAGATAATATTTAAGGAAGGTAACTTTTAGCAAAATATGAGTCTCAAAACAGATGTCTTCAATCTTGCTGTGGGATGGGTGAAAGGACAGCTTAGGTGACAGCACTCATCAGTGTTCTAAAGGGTGTGTTGTATGCTCTTAGAAGAGGTTCACGAACACCAGTGTTTGGGTGCAGACAGTCGAGATGCATTCGCGCTGAGGAAGGACCACAGCCTCTCTAGGCTATGATAGGATCATGAATGTCCTCATTCTTCAGTGGAGTCTGGGGAAAGAAAAGCCTGAGGCTATGAAATGACAGAAAATCCAGCCACATGTAGAAGAGTGGGGAGGCTAAACCCAAAACGCAAGCCCAGACATCCACTTCTGTTTCTTAGTGAGCGGTGACTCAGCTTCATGATTTCAGCTTGGTCCCTCAGCATTTAGTAAATAATTGATGATCTAGGAAATAAGTGACTTGATTTCTAGCTATTGAATGGCATATATACCTTCTAGACCTCAAAGAATTATCTATAAAATGGGAATCAAAATAATCCTTATTTCAAAGATTTATATGATTACATATAAATTACAAGAATTACATGATTGTACAAAAATACACATCTATGTACATATCTGACTATATTAACATATAAGATTAACAAACATATAGTATATCTTTTGGGAATGAAAATGGCATACCTCAATCCAAGAAAACTTCATAAGCATAGTATACTTAGCCTAATATTGTTAGAGAATTTAAGAATTACCCCAAACAAAATAAAGAATTCTTTTATCCAAGAGGAAAACCCTTTCTATGAAAAAATTTCATGCTTGTGTTTTTCCTTTAAAGGTCACAGTCATTATTCTATAGTAAATGGCTCTTCATGCTCACCAGTCCCTAAGACTTCTAAGCTCAGTCATGTCAGGAATATGCCTGATGAGAAGCCTGCTGCAAACAGGGGGGTCTCATATGGTTACTATAACTCTCAGTAATGGAACTGGGCCCATAACAATTGGGAAATGGCTATGTGATCATATACTAACTTTTCTAAGCTTAGCTCCGCATGAGGAGTAACTTGCTATTCCTCACTTGTGCGAACTAAAAATGTACCTTTCTCTTCCACTTTGCCCACCTAACTCTATTTAGAGCAACCGAGCTAGGAGAGCGACTCCACGGGTTCTGAGACACTCTTCCTCCGTCCATTTTCTGGACTCCGTTTTGGATCCCAGGATTCTAACTCGTTAAACATGTTATTTATTTTTATTTTAGTTTAAATGTCCCCTTCAAAAGCACCAGGGGAAAACATTTTAGTCCCACTGAGAAAACAAACATGTTTAAACAAATAATATTCAAAATGTTCAGGTAGAGTTGGGGTTTTCTGATGTGGCTGTATTTTAACAGCCCAGGAAAATGCACCCTGGAAATAGATTCTTTTTCTTCATCTTCAGTGTTTCAGTCTTTCTGGAATAAAACAAAGATGTTCAAAGAATACAGCTTCTACACCAGAGTTTTTTTCTTAGTCTCCAATATTATTCCAAAGTAGGCAAGGTAGTGCCACTTCTGTTTCTAACCACTGCTTCTAGACACGCTGTGCAGAGTCTGTGGAAATGCCGATAGCATTGTGTTATAGCGTGGCCTCTTTGTCTCTGCACAACACTTTCACCTATTACAGAGCACCGACTGCCTTGGCCCAGCAGCTGTAGCAATTAACCACTCTGATGGTCGCACCTATGGTAAAAGGAAGAGGAAATGGTCATAGAATCCACACCTGGGATTTGGTCCACTACCTCCTTTCTCCTGCAAAGCCACAGTGATCTTAGTAGGTGCTAGAAGGAATATAAGAAATGGAAGGTGAGCTTGAATGGGAACTCCATGATGGAATAAGGCTTTGTGGTGATGTAACTGTTCGGTGACACCCATGCTCCTGTAAGTAACCCCTCAAGCATGAGCTGTACAAGTAACACCAAGAAGCTCACTGGTTGGCCAATCTGGGCTTCAGTGGAATGCTATGTTGGCCTGTTGTTAGTGTCCTACTTGGGTGAACAGATGTTTGTTTGTGACGCTCCAGAAAAAGTGCATGCAGCATAGTCCAGGGCAGAAAGGTCGGCTGTGAAGGGGAATGAATCCGGACTAGAGACTCGCTAGTTCCCTTAGGCATGAGTGTTTTCCTGCTCTCAAGACCATTTTAGATTGAATTTGGTCATTTTAAGCACATTGCTTCCTATTTTGATCTTTGATTCCTCAAAGATCCAAGGTGGGGAAATAGATTTTGATTTAGAAGCAAGATTTATCGCATGAGTTCTTTGGGCCAAGCGTGCATTATTCTTGCTCACAGGTGGGGAGTGTTGCGAGGTAACTGCCATCGGATGAGTGAGTTAATGCTGGCAGGACCCAGAAGCAATCGCCAGGCTACGGCTCTACCCATCTCTGGTATCGTCCTCCAGCCTCCAGCAATGCTTTCCTTCACTGGGGTTCTGCTACTCAGACTTCAGTATTCCAGTGTGCACTGCATTTTGGAAGTCAGCTTGAACAGCCTGTACCTTCTGTTTATTATTAAGCCAGGCATATATCAAGTGGATGCTTCATCCCTAACAAAATGCCTTTATCTACTATGGCGTGAGGCAGGTTTACCATCCAGAATCGGCCAGTTTCCTTCCGCAAGGCTCTCCAGTTTCACTTTACCCTTGGTGTGGCAAGGCTGTCTCGTAAGTTCACTTAACAGAATCTTAAAAGACCAAATGTTATCAATTGGTTGGTTATCATCGCCTACATCCCTTCTCATCTTCTACCTGCAAGTACTCTGTGTTCTCAAGCTTCCTGCACCCTTAGGCCATCGGTCGCTAAGCATTTTCCTTATACTGCATGTGAATTTATCAGGATGTACTAGCCTCTCTGCTTCCAAAAGTGAACTGCCTTTATTCACTCTGTGCTAGTAGAAACCAAACGGTAGACACTTAGGATGTAACTGTTGACTATGTAAATCCTCTCATTTCCTAAAAGGTTTAGGGTCAAAGAGTAGAAGAGAAGGTTTGGGATCTCTTCTTTTTCTCTATCAAGCTTGGGATCTCTTCTTTTTACCTATCAAGCTTGTTTCAAATGTCAAAGATTTACGGTAAACTCTGACATCACCAGATGAGAAACACACATCACATATGGCTTGCGAATACTTAGGGAAATGCTTATGTCTCATTCGGTGTAGAATAAAACATTAATAATTATTATGAGAAAACTCCACTCAAGCCCAGTTTATAATATTCCACTAACATAATTTCAAATATGACTCTTCCCAGTCTTCAAAAAGTGTCTACTTACTAAGCGTCCTAGTGAAAGGATGTTTTCCTGGCGTCTCTGGCAGAAGGCCTCACCTTGCTATAATTGCCTTGTTGGTAGTTGGCAGCCAGTTACCAAAACAGCAGGAGGAAGGCCTGTGCCATGAGCCCCGCAGCTGCCAGTGAGCAGCCAGTTAATGCAGTCATTGTCTTATTGTTTACACCCTCGTCCTACCTCATGTGCGCTCTGAAATTCTTAGGATTAGAAACATTTTAGATATGTTTGATTTTTGGAAAGTTTGCATATTCAAAATTACATATCTTGGGCATCTGACACAATTCTGAGATAAAATTTATCATGGTTTCATATGCAGCTTATACATCTGAGCTGAAGTTAATTTCATGTGTTGACTATGAGCCATCCCATGAGGTCAGTACTAGTGGTGTCTTGTTGATGCTCAGATGTTCTTGGTTTCAGGGTAGTTTAGACTTGAGGTCTTCACACTTTCAACTTATACTAGGGGATGACATTCTAAGGGTTGTATATGACCCCAAAATTTGAACACTCAATTATAAAGAGAAATGGAGAAGGTAAATAAGAAAGGGATGTTGGATGGGAAAACTTAAATGTGACCAACCTACTAGCCATGTGTCAAAATGACCTATGAACTCCCACTGAGACAGGTATTGGGTCTTTTTGTCCTGCCTGACAGAAGTGAAAAAGTCAAGGTCAGTTAAAAACTGGCTTCCCAGTTAATGAACTCTTGTTATGGACTAGACAACGTTCAGACGTCTCTGCTGTGTCCGTGTAAAACTGAGGTTCCCAGAGGCTGCTTTGTCTGCATGGTGTGAACTAATGATTTATTCATTTATTGTTATGGAAGCTAGCAGAGTATTGACCATGAGCGTTCACTCTGTTAAGCATATCACATTTAGTAATTCATTTAGCCCTCGTAAGAACCTACTGTGGTATATACTATCACTATCCCATTTTATAAATGAAGACATTAAAGATATAGGCAAATTGTCCATGATCACACAGTGATAAGTGTCCAAACCAAGGCTGAATGGCTTGATGCAGTGGTCCTGATGGGGATGCTGACACTATCAGACTAGTTGTTCTATTACAATGAAAAAACAAAACTACATTCATGGAGCATCTTGGTTCTTCTCCTTAAATAAAACATTCAGATACAGCCAGGCAGTAATGGCACATGCCTTTTATCCCAGTACTTGGGAAGCAAAGTAGGTGGATCTCTGTGAGTTCAAGGTCAGCCTGGGCTACAGAGCTATTTCCAGGACAGCCAAAGCTACACAAAGAAACCCTGTCTCAACACCCCACCCCACCCCACCCACTGCTGCCACAAAAGAAATTGCAAGCTATATAATGAAGAATTTTATTCATTTGGGGCTCTTGATGCCAGTTATGGGTGATATAACTCTTGGTACAAAGTTGGTTTCTCTATTAGGATTGTAGCTAGTGTCAGCAGTGACATGTAACCGCAGGAATGAACCCTCTAGGGTTGCTATGCCAGCTTGTGACATGGGAAGTCAGGTCCAGCATTAAAAGGGAATCAATTGCCCATGACTCAAAAGGATTTAACTGTTCTTGGCAATGCAAGGGGGAAAAGACACATGGGAGCCCTTGAAAAGTCTTGGGTAGGCCCCTCCACTCTTCAGTAGAGCCACCCAGTCATCACATGCAGGTGAGAACAATCTTGTTATCAAAGACCGCAGGAAGGAAATCTGGTGCCCCCATTATCTTTTAACTTGGTGAATGGCATTTGGTAGCTGGGAGCAAGACTTTACCTAAGAAGAGAGTCTGTCTTTAAAAAGGAAGTTATGTATTTAAGACAGATAGGTAGGTAGATAGATGGATGTGTGGATAATAGGTTAGGCAAGTAGATAGATAGATAGGTAGATAGATAGATAGATAGATAGATAGATAGATAGATAGATAGATAGATGGATGGATGGATGGATGGATAGATAGATAGGTAGATAGATAGATAGATTTAAATGGATTAGACAATAACAAAGAGAGGGGGAATGGAAGGGAGAAAGTAGATGGCCATGAGAGCCAGTTGAACGCTTTTCCATGTGACATATTTATGGAAGCTCTAAGAGCCATTCAAAACAGATACCGCATCCATCACCTTCCCCTACCACATATTTTCCACATTCCACAGCTGTAATGCCTCATTGTGTTGCCTTGTCCAAATCTGTAGCTGTTGGTGTCCCCAGTTTAAGTGTGAGAAGGCAAGGATTATGTCTTTTCCTTTCGTGTAGCCTCAACACTGCCCACTGTGCAGCATTTGTAAGTGCTCCCTAGCAGGAAGGACAGAAGGAAAGACGGTGGGAGAAAGAAGGAAAAATAAACTCATAAATTACTGCTGTCCGGCGTGACACATACACTGAGTACAGCTTCCATGGCCTGCAGGCTGTTGCGTGGCCCCAGCCTGCTGCCGTGACCTGCAGGGGCTCATTCCCTCACTTTGGCTACTGTCTTACTTAAACACCTTCCTTTGCAAGTTACTGTTAACGTTAATATTATTGTTATAGGGACATGCATCATTATCCCCCACTCTCGGAGGCCCCGGCCACTCACCTCAGCCAGAATACTTCACACTACACCCCAAGTGCAAACCCTTGCATTTTCAAGCCTCACCCCTTGATGATCAGGTTCCTTCCTTCCACAATATATCCTGTTCTTGGCTTCAGTGAGGCCTTCCTCCCTCCCCCACCCACATCTCTCTCTTTCCCTTGGCTTTTGCTGGGATCTTGTACACATATGAAGTCCTGAGGACTTTCAGTGTCCACAGCCAGCAAACAGCTCCTGACTCTCAACCCGGGACTTGTAGCAAATGTGGGTCTCACCTGGTTTAACAAGGCCTCGATGGACTTGTTCTACAGTAGAGAGCACGGCTGAAAGTGATAAGACCAAGCCCCGTGGCCCTGGGGCACTGATTTCAACCCCATGCTGGACTGTTTCTATTACTGCCTATTTTCAACACTGCCATGAAGCGCGTTTGGTGCTTGGAGCTTTATATATTTCTCTAGAGCGCAAGGCCTTTGAGGACACTCTTTACTTATTCTTCTTTGTCACCCACTCCATATCTGGGTCACTGTCATTCAGTAAATGCTTTTTGAACAGGTGAGCACTAATGGCTGGACTGTTAACCCAAACCTGCAGTGTTTTGGACTTGACCCTGACTGGAGTGCTGAGGACTGGTGGAATGAAAAGCTGGACCTGGTGGATGTGTGCTCTGATGGAGGCACACAGCAACAGATTAGAAAATCGGTGACTTTATTTTCAGTGTGTGGTTCAGAGAGATGGGACTACTATATAGAGATGAGTGGGGGGTAGTTTAACTAACCTCGGCAGGGGGTCTCTGTGGGATAGCATTTTAGTCTGTAAAGATCTGAGAGGAGGGAGGTGAGGTGGACATTTTGTTCGTATGCTGACAACATCTGCGCATGACCCAGGGTCTGAAGCATGGGGGTCCTTAGCATGGCTGTGCTCATGTTAAATGACACACATTCACTCAGGACTTCCTCCACTCCCCACAACCCTTTGCCTTGATCCTAACTCTTCCCTGGGCCTTCCAAATGTACCATAGGGGAGATCTGAGATCAGAGCACTCTCTCTACCTCACTGACATGTGGATTAAACGCTGAGCAGGGCAACAGGGGCAGGAACAGGTGCCAGTGAGGATATTGTTGGAAAGATGAAAACAGGAGGTCCTTTGCCTGGAAGGTGGGAGGTCTTCTGTGAGGTGTCCGGGAGATGGAGATGAACCCATCTGAGGACAATGAAACCAGAGCCAAAGACATGGAAGGGGAGAGCTTCGAGCTGGGGAAGAGATACAGATACCCAGAGTTACACCAAGTGATGTCCATCTGAACCCAACACTGTACCGATGGTGGCCCCCTCCTCAGGGTTGCATATAACCCACTCCCCAGAAGAGTTACATGTTGTCCTTCTTTGTATCCTGAGACCCACTCCTGCTTCCTAATAATGGTGTCTAACCCAACTGAATTAATGAAAGCAGGCTCTGCAGCCTCTCTTGACAATCTAGCCAATGGGCTAAGAAAGTTTGGATCACCTTGAACATTATAAAGTTGCCTACCCCAGAACCAACAGTGCTGTCTTGACACAGTTAAAGACTGCTTCTCCTCAAAGGTTTTCTAATGCATGAGGTGGCTTTTCAGTCACAGGAAGAAGGAATGCTTCATCCAGAGCCTGGATTCAATAAGAGCAGATTTTTCAAAACAGCTCTTAGCATCTTCTACTACAGACACTGGTCTGGGCAGAGCTTTTTATTTTATTGAATCCAGCTGAATAGCTTGACTACATTAATAATGGGGCTTCGTTTCCAACCACTGCCTCCCAGTCTTTCCTGCTAAAAGCCTTATGGTTAGCTTAAGCAACTGCTAATATATGAGTGATTGTTGGTGGCACAATTTCCTGCCGTGATCTTACCACCAGGATAAGGTTGCTTTGCTTTCGGTTTTTTCCTTGTTCATAATCTGGAGCTCTATATGTATAGCTGAATAGAACCATTTTCAAAGAATAGCCAAAAGCTCTAACTGTGGTCATGATTTGAGTTGCATTCAGTTTTTTTATATTGAGAAATTAAAAATTTGGAAATATATTAGATGTGTAGTCATTGAAAGAGAACTTCTAAAGACTTGCTCAGATTAATGAATCTGGCATCTGGATGCCCAGGGTGGACAAGCAGATTCTTTTTAAACCTTGTACATTTCAAAGGAAGATTCTGTTAACTGGGATCTCGCAATGCCTTCCTTCTTCATGAAGATAGAAATCTGTTCGCTCTCAGTTTCTTTTCCCTGGCCGGGAGTTCGAGGGTGCCAGCTCTTGGGTGTTTGTGTGGAACAGCCTCTTCTTTGCTGAGGTGAGTGAGAGCAGGACATACACCTTATAAACAATAGCATAACATGGCTGCAGCAAGCCCAGCTGGGGTCCAGTCCCCACAGGACACTTTCTTCCTTGTGACTTTACATCAGTTACTTCCTGTGCTTCAATTTCCTCCTGCATAGAATGGGGGTAACTACAGTACCTGCAATTACCTGGATCGGGATGAAGATTAATGGGTTGATATTCCCAAAATATCTGCTTGCCATGCTACTTACATGACTCTTATTTGTCGTTGGTTGAATATTCACTATATTTATTCTTCCACTTAGTTCCTGCTGGGATTAAAAAGTAAAGATTGCCTTTGGATGACAGGCAATCAGATTTAACAGAGGGCTAATATTTCACAAAGACCTTTCGTATTATACCCTTCAGGCAAAACTCAAGTATTTATCTTCATCTGGAGCTTGATTTGACTATGGCTATGAGTCTAGAGAGGAGTAAAGTCCCTATGCTATCAAACAGCAACAGAGTACCCTGCAATCCAACATGATCATATTGTGTAGCGACCAAACAGGAAGAGACACAGTAAAGCACTGGGAGGGTGAGCAGAGATAGGTATTCAGGACAGTGTGAACGGTTGGGTAAGGAGAGCCTCATGGCGGGCTTTCAGGTAGAGTAGCAGGCTGCCTGCACTGAGGAGGTGGTTAAGAATTAGGTTCTGAGTGGCATGGGGCACCAGGAGTGTGAAGATATAGAGATTAGTGAAGAAGTGGGAGGTGAGGTTGAGGGAGCAGGGGTGGGGTGTCAGGGTGCTGGGGTGGGGCTGAAGGCCCCTTTGTCCTCATTAAAGGTTCAGGTGAAGATGCCGCTCTGACATCCACTTGAGAGAAACTGTAGGACTAACCTAGAAGATAAGGAGAGAGGGGCCAAAGAGTGACGGTCTTCATGAAGCAGGCAAATGAGGTAGGATCTGCTTCAGCAGAAAATAGGAACTGAGAAAGAGGTAGGAAGTACTCTCGAGAGTGCTTGGCAGCTGTGTCCTTGCGTGTCCTCAGTCGGTCCCCTGATTTGGGTCTGACACCAAGCTCTAGTAAAGGGAGGCTAAGACAAGTTGGGAGATAGAATCATTGGAATACACCTGAACTGCCCAAATGACAGCGGATCCCAGGAGTGGGCTTTGCATGAAAGCGAAGGCACATTCTTTGCTGGGTCTATTTTTGGTATGGGGCTGCATAGCAACTCTATCCCATTAGATCTACATTTTTACTAATGTAGAAATGGGCAATACTTAATTTTTATTTTCTTGGATCTTTATCCTGCTAGATTTGGGGGCATTTTCTAAAGGTATCCGATGACTACGAAAGCTAAATGTCTTTCTTATTTTCTGTCGTTGAGTGATGTCCTTTGCTTCTTCTCCTGGGAACTTTCCAAGATCTCAATGTAGAGTGGCAGCCCTGGGCAGCTCTTCTCTGTCATTGCTCCCTCTTGTTCAGCAAAAGGAAATAAACAACATGTGTGAAGGGGAATCTGTGTTCTAAGAATTGCTCTGGTCACACATCTACACTCAAGAAGTTCTGCGGGTCACATGTACCAGCCAGGGGAACAGGATGAGTCACTTTTCAGTTACTCATAAAGAAGCATGTCTCTGAAATTCAGCATTGTTGGCTGACACTTGGAGCCTCCCCTGCCAGCTGCATGTGCCGCGTTTTAGGTGGGGAGAACGGGCATCTATACGTACACTGAGCAATAGCATTCAGTATATGGGCTTCAGTCTGTCTAGTCGTGCCCCCAGTGACAGTGGGTGCTGGGGACAACTTTTTATAGCAGTCCAGTAAACCTCCTGCACCTAAAACATGGCGAGTGTCAGCTGACCAGGAGATTAGGTTCAGGGAGGGACACAGAGAGAGAAAGACAGAGACAAAGACAGAGAGAGAAGAGATGGAGCAAGAGCTCTGGAAGCATCTAGAAGCAAGGAATTTGCTTAAGTCTAAGACTTAGTCTATTACAAAGAGGAGAGAATGCTATCTCTGGGCCAGTGGGCAGGGGACTGCATGACTATAACCGCAGGCTCAGGAATCTGAGGTAGGGGGATTTGGAGTTCAAGACCAGCAAGATCCTAGGAAGGATGGAAAAGCCACCACCTAAGCAAAAGAAAGCACAAATGCCAAAGGCAGCAACCGCATTCAATCTGTTGGGCATTAAAGTTGGCAGCAAATGTCTGCACGTATCTAGACTACAGGAGACGACCAGCAAGCCCAAGGCAGTGCTCGCCAAAGTGGTCCAAGGGAGGGATTTCACCAAATGCAAATGAACAGAGAACAATATATGTTCTCTGAAAATAACCGTTGTGCTCTGAGCTGGGGAGGGTGTGAGGCAGGCAGGTGACCTTTTTAAGGGTTGAAAGCTGTAAACTTTTCAAGCACATTGTTTTGGTTGCTGGGTGAAAGGATTGCCCTGGGTACCATTTTGGAAGAGACTTTAACAGAACTACTTCCTGCAGAATATTTGGTGACATATTCCATCTGGGTTTGGCTTCAAAGACATACATGTCACATGTCTGTCATTTATCTCACAACCTTTATGAGAAATGAATGTCACAGAGTCTAGAAGTACCTGGTTCCCACTTTCATAGTAGTTTAATAATGACAAGAGGATAGCAAGTTTGGCCAGTAGCACCAGAAGGCCCTCACTGTACCCCAAAGGAGGTATATATCCTCCCAGCCCTGCCCCATGCTGCTGACAGACCGCAAGCACAGCAACACCCTGCCAAAATGGAGAAACGCCGGTGGTGGGAGTAGCCTGAAGGTGCCCATTTTCCCAGCTACTCTGGGCCAGACATCCCCTGAAGGGATCCTCTGAAATCTGGGAAACAGGAAATGCTAAGAAACGTTCCTGTGTGCCTGGTCATGTGAGCTCATCTTTCAGTGTTGCAATAGACTTTTGGAAGAGTCTCAGAGTTGTGCTTAGCCTTCATAGGCACACCGCCTTCGCTCCTGTGAGAACATGGCCAATATGACTGTTCAGCCTCAACTTCCCTCTTTCTAGACATGGCAACCCCAATGCTCAAACCAGGAAAGAGAGGTACCCATCACAGTGTTGAGGCCAGGTGTCAGCAGGGCTGCCGAGAAGGGACTAGGCTTCTTCAGCCTTGTTTACACACATCTCCATGGCCTTTTATTATACCGTGTGTGGTTGGTTAATAGCTGGTCACCTCCTCCCCCTCCGCCTACCTCTGAATGCATACTTGGCTTTGATAATCTCCACTCAAAAATATTTGGATGTAAATAATTTTAGGACACAATGGCTTTGAGAGATTTCTTTTGCCTGCCTGCCTGTTTTTCTTCCCTCCTTCATTTCTTCCTTCCTTCTTTCTTCTTTCTTCCTTCTTTTCTTACTTCCTTTCTTCTGGGAGTGTTTGGAGAAGAGTGAGTTCCTGGATTGTACATGTTTGCCAGTATTTGTGAAAATATAACATAGATAGTTTTTATTTTGCTCAAAGCATATCATTCCTAAGTGAAAAATTTTAAGACAAAGTGGTTCGAGTTTGGAAAATAGAAAAAGTAGACAGGAGGTAGACAGCCCCATTTAAAGGGATTTGAAAGCATAAAAATTGGCCAGCAAACATTGAATAATGATACTTTTTTATGTGCAGGCAGTGCCGGTTGCATGGGAAGTCTCTTGGAACGTGAGCAGCAGTAGTACGACCTAGCAGCAGCTGTGCATGCGCACTTGTGCAGGCTTGTGGGGTTCTATCTTTTTGTCCTGTTTTCATTCGGCTCATTTCCTCATTCAGTTGGATTTTTCTTCCTATTTTGTTAGTACAATTCCCCACAGTTCTTAGAATCCCAGGCCTGTAAACAGTGAATGCCCAATAAATGTTCAGTTTGCCACAGGGATGAACTGATTCCTTTCTCTCTAGAATATTCTATAGAAATTAGGAATGGCACATTGGCTTGGCATGAATCTATAAAAGCAGAAAGAGAAAGGAGACATGTCCTTTCATCCATTTTGGGAAAATTCTCAGATATCTCTGCTTCTAAAAGAAATCTCTTCATTTTTGGAAAAATAAAATATTTTTGGAAAAGTAAAATATGCAATCAAAATGCAGTTGTGTTTGTTTTAAAATATGAAGATAATACCAAAGACTATGGAAGCATGGGAAGCAGTAATGACAGCAAAAGCTGTTCTCTCTCTCTCTCTCCCCTTCCCTTCCTCTTCCTCTCTTCCTCACGCCTTCCCTACTTCGCTTCCCTCCTCCTTTTCTCCCCCAACCCCCTGAGACAAACCAGAACACTGGGTGTGGAGATCTCTGCAAGCTGCAGAGAGGTTTGCACTTTTGTACATTCAGATGCCGGTACCTGCTGTTCTGTGGTTGGATGTTATTGTTTCTGACAAGTCAGTCTCTGTCATGGTCTCATCTTGAAACTAGAGAGGAAGGGACTGGAAGGCTGAATTGCTAATATCAGAGGCCTGGAAACCCCCCTTTGTGGTACACAAGTCTGTAAGAATAGCTCTCTTTCAGCTGTGTTTCTGTGATATGGGTAACCATCCCTGTGTGCAGCAGAACCACTTATGATGCCCCTGTTTATGTGAGCACATTGCTGCCTGTCTTCAGGATGCTGGCTGGAGACGGGAAGAAGGGCAGGTTGAAATGACTTTTTAGGAGAAAAGCCCCAGGACAAGGGCTTTTTGTTTGTTTGTTTTTGATGTCTTTTGTTATTGTTCTAAAGAACATAACCCAGGCACCAATCTATACTCACATGATTTTCAGTAGCGAAGTTATTTATATAGTATCTTTAATAAGCTGAATTTGTAAGATAAATCTCATGTGAATTAATGACCTACTTTGACTTAAATATGCAGACAGACAAGAATTTCTGTACATTTCTATTGGCATTTTATGTGTTAATATACACAGTCAGTTCCAGTAACAGACAGCTTAACTGACACTGTCTTCAGGTCAACAGAATGAGAGTGTTTTAAATTAAACTGCCATGCTGAGGATGCACACATCTGCGATTCCAGAGTGGACCTGGGAGACGGTGCTGGCTGAGCAAGCCTCTCACACAGCTCACACCCTGGATGGCTGCCTGGGGTCTTAGTGCAGACTGCTGGTGGGAACATAGGAGAGCTCGTGACACAGTCACCAGCCTGGAGGCTGAGGAATATGCTAATTAGTGATGTCTCTGCTTGGGTTAGGTAGGCCAGGTTACCAGTATCAGGTTCTATCTGAGTGGGCAGCAGGGCCAGGCTAAACGCTCTCACTGTGGGGCTGCTCTGGGCAGCATCTTATTAACTGCACCTTCAGGCATCAGGTTAGACAAGAAAAACACTTCCTTCATGGACACTGTACCCCCACTCTCTCCTCATTGCTCCAACATCCTCGGTCTAGCCTGGGAAACCCAGCTGGAGACTCAGTCAGGAGCAATGTGGCCTCTAGGCCAGGGTGGGGACAGGCCAGGGTGAGGAGAGGCCAGGTGGGGACGGGCTGCCTGTTTCCTATCCAGTCAGAACTTCCAAGGTTCTGGGCCAGGTGAGTGTAGAGCTAGACAAAGTTTTTCATAAGAAATGTTTTGACTTTTGAGTTTCTTCCTCCTGCTGCAATAAGCCCCATAAATGTTTGTTTTTGTTCTAATTTTGGCTTAAGAAAAGAAAAAAGAATATTTGGGTACAGTGTAAAAATTTTCTCGTATCCAGACTGGAAACTCCCTAGTTGCTCTGAAACCGGACAGGCTGAGAGTATTTGTTTCTCTGTCAATAAACAGTACATGGCCAGTCTCGACTTGACCTCAGCCAGGTAGAACAGGGTGCCTAGGCCTTTCTCAGGGTTCCAGGGGGGTCTAGAGGCCTGTGTTTAAGAGCAAAGACTTCTCACCATTCTTCTTTGATCTTCTAATTGGGACCGCACCGTGCTCCCTTCACGGTATTTTGATAGCATAGGACATAAACACAGGTGTGGCCTCTACACGGTGTACTGTGCCGCAATTAGAATAAGCAAGACAAGATAAAGCCAGCTGGAGCTTAAAGTTGAAGCCAAAAACAGCCAATGTTGATTTCTACTAAAAATAATGTCAAGAGAAGGGAGGCATAGGTACCCTTCCTAGGACCCTGTTCAGTAGCCTCTGGTGTAGCTTTGTGTGAAGGGCTTGCCTGAAGTAAGCCATCGTTTGAGTCTTACCTAGTGACAAATTCTTGAAGGAAATCCATCCACGCACCCCTCCCAGGAGCCTGTCCCTGGTCCCTGGCTGAATGGAAGGGGAATTCTGAGTGACATAAACATTTAGATTAAGGTATTGTGACAGATTTGGTCCCGGCATGCCACCTCTTTGGGGTTAAAGTCCTGGGAGACTGACCATATTCCTTCATTTTCTTGCCTTCTGGTGTTCAGCCTGGAAACCTAACCCCAAATGGTACTTAATTCCTCAGGGGGAAAGTATTTGTCAAGCCCACAATTAACTTAATTGTTGATTTGTGCAGAAGCTGTCTTGTTTAGCACCAGGACATGAAGGAGGGCGGCTCCAGGGCTGTGTTCATGTGCTGGCTCTTGCTCACTACACAGCAGCTTAGCAGAGGCAAAATGGAGGGGAAGGGGGAAGGAGAGAAAATGGAAGACAGTTCTGAGGGGTTTGTGTGTCCACTGTATGCTGCCAATGGCAAATATTTCTCCCTGGACCTCTGCTTGTCTAAGAAGTCAGACTTTGAGTGTGGAGTCCCCTTTGTAGTTATGGCTGCACTTGTTTGTAGTTTTGGGGCAGAGCAGGAGATGCCCCTCAAACTTAGACTTTGGAAGAGAATCTTGGGTTTCTGAAGACACTGGTGTTGCTGTCTATGTGAACATCTACTGGATGTGTGTGGCTCTGGCTCATGGTATTGTACGGACCAAACAAAGGCAGATGGGAAAGGGATGGAACAACTTTGAGCTTTTGTAGAAGTCTTATCAGTCTCAGTGGGTATTACTTTGCCTTCTGGGAGACATTTGGAAATATATGTCTGTGTGTGCATAGTACATATACATATTATGTGTACTATGTAGATGTTGTTTCTTAGTAGCTATCTACCTCTTTTTGAGACAAGGTTTGTCTGTAGCTTTGGAGGCTGTCCTGGAACTAGCTCTTGTAGATCAGGCTGGTCTCGAACTCACAGAGATCCACCTGCCTCTTCCTCCTTAGTTCTGGGATTAAAGGCCACCACCGCCCAACGAGCTATCTCCCCTTTTAAGGACAGAGTCTATCAGGTTCCTGGAGCTCACAAATAGGCTTGATAGGTTGGCCAGTTCACCCCTCTGACTCGCCAGCACTGGGAATATAAGCCTGTGCCATCGTGCTCTAGCTCTTGAAAATATGAAGTCTAGGGAGCAAACTCAAATCATTGTGCTTGCATCACAAGCGCTTCACTGATTGAGCCATCATTTCCAGTTGTCACTGCTAGACAAGAGTTTGTATTGGCATTTAAAGTAGGTTGAAGCCAAGACTACTGCTAGCCACACAGGACAGCTCCTCTCCCTGTTGAAGAGTCACCTGACTCCGAACAGCACTAATGCAAGCCCTTAGTCTGGCAGGAGCACTGGACTGACACACATGGGAAAGTGACTTGTATTTTCCTTTTGGGACGTTCTGCTGATACTTATGCTGTTCCTGCATGGCTGGAGAAGACTCGGTGTCAACTCCTGCCCTCTTCACCTCTCTATCCTTCCTAGTTTGATGCCTTCTCAGCTTTGCTGTTGTTGCTTGCTTCTCAACAAGCCTGTGGGTATTGACTGGGTTCTTGAGGCTAAAGTGGCTTCGGATCTTACTTGAGAAATATCTTCAAGCAATAAATAGAAGAGTGTCAATAAGACCTAGTGCTTAGGGCAATAAGACCCTGAACTCAGGACAATGGCTTACAATTTAGAGTGCTCAGAGTCTGACTAAACTAGCCTTCACTTTCTAACCTCCACCACTTACTCAGAAGATGTAACTGCATTTCTTGGTCACCTGGTTGGCCTGGCCCCCACCCCCTTACCTATCGCTGCTCTCCCCCCTCCACACCAAAAGGGGGCAGCAGAGAGCAGTAGGCTATTCTCAGACATGCTAACCACCTTTTAGCCATTGTCTCCCAGACCCTAGAAGGCTGATCCCTAAATACCTCCCTTTCCACCCAACTCTCCATCACTCAGTGCGCAGCATGCTTGTATGGAAATCCTGTTTGACTCCCTTGAGGCCCTCCAACACGACACACCTATTGCGTGGTTTCTCAGCTCTGGCTGAGGCAGTTGGCTGTCACTGAGGCAGGAGTTATACTGTGCCCTACTCTGGTACCTTTCTCAGAATCTATTTAATTGACTGTTGTTATTGATAGAGTAACCACAGTGCCACTCGGTTTCTGTCTCATCTGTGCTGACTCCTTGGGATGCTCAACTCGTGACATTCTTACCTTTTACCTGTATGTCATCCTCTTATCTTTGTAGCGTGCACTGAGGGTCAGGGGTGTTTTGTAGCTTGGCCAAGGTGGAGCTGTACTGTGCTGAATTTGGAACTCAGCTCTGCATCCCAGACTTAAAGTCCCGGGAAGTATTGAGCTTCTTTTAAACTGTGTAACACATTGGAGCACTGGACTGAGCTCCCAAGGTCCTGATGAGGAGCAGAAGGAGAGAGAACATGAGAAAGAAAGTCAGGAACGTGAGGGGTGCGTTCACTCATGGAGACGGTGGGACAGAACTAATGGGAGATCACCAACTCCAGTTGGAATGGGACTGATGGATCATGCGACCAAACCTGTCTCTCTGAATGTGGCCAACAGTGGGGACTGACTGAGAAGCAAAGGACAATGGCACTGGGCTCTGATTCTTCTGCATGGACGGGCTCTGTGGGAGCCTTCTCAGCTTGGTCGATCACCTTCCTGGACCTGGGGGGAGTTGGGAGGACCTTGATCTTAGCATAGAGTAGGGAACCCTGATGGCTCCTTGGCCTTGAGAGGGAGGGAGGGGAGGCATGGGTGGAGGGGAGGGGAGGGAAGGGGGAGAAGGAGGGGAGGGAAGAAGGAAGAGGAGGGGAGGGAAGGGGGAGGAGGAGGGGAGGAGATGGAAATTTTTAAATATAAAAAAATAAACCATGACAAGGAAAAAAAAATAAACTGTGTAACATACTCATTTTCCTTGAGCACAGCACACTTGTTATGGACCTAGTTAAGAAATTTTCATCTGTATTCATTCACCTATTGTGCAAAGACATGGCTTTACCAGGTGCCAGGCCCCGTTAGAACCCAGAAAAGCAGACAATCAAATTCAGACCCTGCCCCAAGGAGGGGACAGGCAGGCAGCTGTGCATGCCTGCTCATTTGAGACAGTGAGTTTGAGGCCAAGCCGGAAAAGACCATGACTCAGTGTGATGGCAGGCAGGCCTTGGTCAGAAAGGGCTTTGCAGCAGAAGTGCCCTGAAGGGAAAGGCGGTGACTCAGTTGGAGGATGACCTCAGCAGGTGACCCGGTGGTCATACTAAATGTAAGGCACACAACGAGGCTAAGCATATTCCCACTCCTGTAACCCCACACTCAGAAAACTGAGACAGAGGATTGCTTACAGATTAGAGAGCAGCCTTAGCTTGGCATAGTGGGTGACACCCATCTCAGCTGTACTGGGGACAGGCTGGCCAAGTGATAATGAGCCATTATTTTTTTTCTTCAATTCGTTTCCTTCTCTTTGATAATTGTACCTTCAGCCAAGAATACAAGAGGCAAGTTTACTTAGGAATGCCAAGTTCAAGATCAAATGTGACTGGTTCTGATCTTGTTCTCTGTTTCTCTTTTTGCCTCTCCATCCCTCTCTTCCTCCTTCTCTCCTTCTACCCCTCTCCTCTCCCTCCTTCCTTCCCTCTGTAGAGTAGGAAGGTAGAAATACACTGTCAAAGGCCAAGTAAAATAGTTTCTCATTGAAAGGAATAAGCAGGCAGTGGATCTTTGCACTGCGTCTTAGAGAGTTAACAAAACAATCTTTCATTTGAGAATTTTCTTAAAACAGGAATGTTTTTAAATTTTTGAGTGCCTCAAATTGGGCAAAAAAGTGTTACCAGTGAGCAGTGACCACATCAAAACACCTATTGGGTGAGGTGTACAGATTCTATGCTCAGAATAGTTGCAATGGTTCCATGTCAAATGTATGTTTCTAAGCACTCAACCCTTATTTTCTCTTAGACAAACAAACAACCTGAAATCTATTTATAACTATTGGTTAGGGGTAGGGGGAACTGTCACTTGCAAGTAATACAAAGTAATCAGAACATGAAGATGAAGTTTTGCAGATTGGCTGCAAACAGAGCCTGTTTTGATTACAGTCTCAGGGTTCCCTACCCAAGCTTCTGCTTGGAGTTCTGAATTAGTATTTCTTCTGATTGTCATCCAAACTGCCCTGCCAACTTTTGTAAATTCCATATCTAAACAACAACTGCGTTGGCTGCTTCCTGTGAGAAAGAGCCCTGCCTTGACATTAGCCAGTGAGTCCATTTAGCCATTTTCTAGCTCACTTGCCCAAGGACTGGTGCACTATGAAAGCCTCCATCTAACAGAAAGCCAGTGTTCAGTGGGCATTTGGTTTCAGCTTACTTGTGTTTGAACATTTATATTTATAATAGTGCTAATCTCCCAGGGACTCAAATCACATTAAGAGCTTTATCTGGGGCTGCCAAGGAAATTAGCATGTATCCACATGACTGGGAACAATGAGAAACTGGGGTTTACTGACAGAAATTTAATAAGTGCCAACTTTCATTTCAATTATATTTTCCATGAGAATTTGTTTGGAAACTCACGAAGCCAGGTCAGGTCATCAGCACTCCCTGCACATACAGGTACCCCTGCCCCTCTACACAACTCCCCTGCTGAATGGCCTGGCCCCTCTCCCAACCCTTACAGTTGTGTGTCTGGAGCACATACATGGCAGGTTGCTCTTCCTTCCGTTGCGTCCTGACTTCCCACAGAGGAGGAATGGTTATTTCCCTCCTGTGTCCTCCCTGGAGACTGGTCTGTATACGCCGTGCCCATCAGATGCGGCCCAGTCAGTGAAGACTGGATGGTGTGGAACTGTGGAGGACGTAGCTTAGGGAAACATATTCCCCATCAGTGTGGGGATGGGAGGTTTGAGGGGGAAATCTGTGTAGTTTAATTTGACTAATATATGTAGCTAATTTATAGAAAATGCGCTTGCATGGGGGAAAGCCTTCTTGGCAATTTGAGAGAAGGAAGAGAAGCAGGGACTGCCCCCAGCTGCATTGCAGAAGGGGAAACCAAGATGACTGAAGAAGTAATTTATGGAAACTGCAGCGAGGGCTTGGTGTCGTCAGGATGAAAAGCAGCCTGTTTATATGCTTGGTGACCTCGGTTAGCCTGTCAGACTGAAAGACTGAAAAGAGGACAAGCAGTACCCAGGGCAGGCTGGGAGCCAGTGCCCCTCCCACCCCCACCTGGATAACTCCTCCAGAGAAGCATCGCATTTTGAATTTCAGTCTCTCCCAGAAGCACTTTCTAAACATGTATTACCTAAGCTTCACAGCCCTTTTGACTGCATTTACTTTTCTGTGTGTAAGGACGGGGTTGTCGCTCAGAGGCCACAGTGGAGGTCAGAGCACTGTGGCCTTGTGAGAGCTGGTTCTCTCCTCCCACCCTGTGGGCCCCAGGCATCATACACAGGCCTTGGGCATCATGATAAGCAGTATGCCTGCTGAGCCATCTTGCTGGCTCAGATTCAACTTCTTTTAGGAATTTTTATTTTTAAAAATTATTAAAATTTTAGGAATTTTAATCTATTTCTTTAACCTCGCATGAAACTGTGGGTGCATGTGACTCTGACAGCTCACAAGAAGGCTGAGCAGGAGTTTGGTTCTAGAATACCTGGCAGACTTTGGGGTGGGGACAAACAGAAGATGGGAAGGCCTACCTGGTAGTGATGGTTTCATGGGTTAGGGAGGAATCTAACTCCAGAAATGAAAGACAGGAACAAAGAGGAATGCTAAGAGGAGGGAAGACAAACTCAGAGAAATAATGAGCCAAACAACAAAGATGGACATTGCAATAAAAGAGGAAAAATTACCACATTGCCCAATGGGCAAAAAAAATTGAGTTTTCTCCTGCCTTGGGCCTTACTAGCTATACAGCATTCCTTTTATTGCCTTTGTCTTTTAATTTTTCCTTCTTTCTCTCTACAACAAGTGCTGAGAAATGAGAACACACTGCTTTCTGAGAGGGTGTTCTTGTTTGTTTGGCTTTTTTGTTTTGTTTTGGTTTTAGTTTTGTGGTTTTTTTTTTTTTGAGACAGGGTTTCTCTGTGCAAGAGCCCTAGCTTGCCTTGGAACTAGCTCTGTAGACCAGGCTGGCCTGGAATTCACAGACATCCACCTGCCTCTGCCTGCTGATTGTGTGTAAGGGATTAAAGGCCTGCATCACCACTGCCTGATGAGAGGCCATTGTTGATGCGGTCCCATCAACAGCAAAGAGCAGAGCTTACATCTCCACCCCTTTCAGGGTCAACCGGATCTGCACACAGGGAACCTCTCTTCCTAAAGCTGAAGTCCTATGTCAAAGGAGTTCTTTCCACAGACAACATTTAGTAGTAGTAACTAACACTGGGCTGTGTTCCAAAGAGAAACTAGATCAAAGGCTGGAAGTTAGAACTGCTGGTTCCCTCCCTCCTTACCGTCCAAACACCAGGTCATGGTCATAACTGTGATTTCTCATGCCTGGAAGGAAAATTGGAGATCCCATCAAGAAAAGGCTCTTAAGAGAAGGCTGAGTTATCAACATGATGTTGTTTGGACACTCAGTGTTGTCTATAAAGGATTCTAGTTACTTTCCACATGGCTTGAGGCGGCAGATGACCTGATAGCGAGCCAGAAGAATGCCTTAGGCAGAAACAAGTATAAAATCTGCAATAGTGTCCGACACTTAGAAGTGAGTTTTCTTTTTCTTCATAATTCAGGCTTATCAAACAGAGATGTTCCATGCAATAATACCTTTGTATTCAAGGTATCCACAATCCCTTGGCTCCAGACATTTACCTGGAAGGTATGTTTAGGAAGGCCTTGGGACAGAGTGACTTACATAACAGAGATTATGTCAAGACTTTGAGTTCGGTTCTGGGTCCCCTATTAACATGGTCTTTGAGAAGGACGGTCGCTCTGCTGATAGATCTGACCATGCCTTATCAACTCCAGCATGGCTTGTGTCTCTTTCCATTTACAATAAGTACTCTCTACCCACACGAAGGAGATGGTTATTGGCTCACCCTCAGTGTCTGTTCACTTTTTGTTTAATGGTCATTTTGGAGTCCTATGTTTTAGGCAACAGGCCTGAGGCCTAGGAGCTCCGCAGTCACCTAGGAGGAAAGCATTACATCGTCGCGGAGTTGGTCCAGTGCCAAATGTTGATTTGGGGCAGTAAAATCAATAGATCAGATATGGTGGTGTACACCTTTAACCCCCACACTGCAGACACAAAATCAGGCAGATTGTTGTGAGTTTAAGACCATTCTGGTCTACATATTTCATTCCAAGCCAATCAGGACTACATAGTAAAATCCTATCTAAAAAAATAAAAATAAAATTTAGGATGAAAGTCCAGTAGCCAGAAAGATTAAAGAGCAAGCTAATTTCTAAAATAGCAAGTCTTTTCTTACATTCTCTTTTCATTTATGTGGTACTGATCATCTTAAAAGTAGATTTTCCCCTGGGCATTTCACACTAAAAATGATACAATTTCTCATCCTTTATAATTATATTTCTTTTTCATTTTCTTTTATTATGACTTTCATATCACAGACACTTTTTTTCCCGGAATGTTAAAAGTGCATATCATCCAACCAGAAGGAAAAAATAACTGTCTTAATAAAAATGGAAGGGGGGGGGGTAGATCATCTTTTTTTTTTGGTTCCAAACTAGGGACGCCTGGTTTGCTTGTTCTACATACTGGCCAAGGTTGATGTAATGAATCACGAATAGTTTTGAGTTATCTGAAATGGAACAAAAGACAGTCCAACAATCTTCTGAAGCCCGAAAAAGCAAATTGTTCCCTGATCTGAAAACCCAAAGACAACAGATGGATTTTTCTCGGCAGTGCTAAGGTGGGGTAGGACAGACATGGGCGGCCCATTGAGAACACTGCATGTGTGCAGTTCCAACAGAGCAGGGTGTTCTAGTGGACCTAAGAATGTCCTTCCTGGAGAGACCACAAAAAGGACTCTGGGGGGGGGGGCGGGGAGGATTGGAGATTTTGACATTGTCTAGTTCTGCTGCTGAGGAGCAGGGAAGAATCCAGACAGCATCTCTAGTGGGTGCAGGGATTTACCACCAGAAGTTCCCAGCAATGAACTTATTTATGCCTGATAAGAACAGCATGTCAGGGGACGGTCCTTCAGGTTTTCATGAACTCACCTGAGAGCCGTTGAATACTCCTTTCCCTTCCATTTGAACTGGGGCTTTGCATAGCTGTGGTGTGGATTTCTCATGCAGAAGTGGGCAAGAGGTACTCTGACTGCCCTGCCAGGGTCCTTTGAAACTGCATTCTCTTAGAATTAATTACGGTCTTTAGAAAGCAGCCGAAAAGGCAGTGATCTCCAGTCACACCAGTGGAGTCGTTATGTGGGGTGCAGAATAGCTGGGGACATCCGGGTGGCAGCTAAGATCGTCTACCTGGGATAGTTTAAAGACTGCACACCAGGAGTACAGCACCATGGAGAGCCAGTGCAGAGGGGTGGGTGTGGTGACTCAAACCTGTAATTTCAGTACTCGGGAGGCTGGGGCAGGAGGACTGCTGCCAGACCAGGACACACAGGTAAACCCTGTCCAAAAAGCTTAACCGATGAATCAAAAGTTAGAAGAGAAAGCTCTTCTTGCTGACATTGAAACTTTGGGTTTCTTGCTTTCCCAACAAAATGCACTATAGACACAATGGCAGTGAAATTATATGTTTTTTAACATTTAGAATAACTTTTAGGAAAATAATTACCTTTTCCAAATGACATACCAAGTAAATGTAGACAGGTTTAAATCTGTAGTCATCAGCCACGGTCTTATGCCCCAAAGGTAGGTGTGTGTGTGTGTGTGTGTGTGTGTGTGTGTGTGTGTAACTATCACTTGGAACCATATCACACACACACACACTCACACACACAAACACACACACACACTCATTTATTAGTTTTCAGGTATTTCAGAAGGTTAGGATTTTTTTCAAAGACGTTTAAATTATGCTGCAGGTTCAAACAGAAATAAAAAGCATATAAAATTATAAGATTTACAATTTCAAAAATATAACAGGAATGAAAACATACTAAGAAAACATGAGATTTAGCCCCTTTGTTACTTTCCTTTATCCAACACAGATCCTTATCCATTGCTGGGTAATTACAGTAGCAATACTTAGCTCTGTGAGGGCTGAAGGGGTTACAGAATAAGCCTCTCTCTAGTGAACTAAACTTGGATCACAGGCTCAGCATCATGTCAGGCTTCTATTGTCAGATGGTCTCCATGGTGCCTAGCATGACATGCATTACAGGGCACCATTTTCTGGGCTGTCAGGAGTGGAGGCATCAAGCACAGCCCAAGTTCTACATCAGTTCCCACTGCCAGGGTCCTCTCATCTGAAAGAGGGATGGAGTCCTAGGAAGGCAGGATTCAGCTTTTCTTGGGTCTAGAGTGATCATAGTCCTTCCAAGTAACCAGCATTTTATTCTTTTAAATGAGTGAGGGGTGGCATATTGCTACCTGCTAATGCCAGAGAAGATCCAAATAGAAAATAGATGGGAAAATCAAATGGAGAAACAAACATTTGCTGATAAAACTTGAGGCGTGGAAGGAATGGAGAAACAAGGCAAGACAGAAAGGGACTAGGTGGAGAGAGATGGGGTGTAATGACGTATCTGAGTGCTGGTGGACTGGGATAGCCATGTCAGGGGACCTCAGAGGTCCCACCTGGGTCTTTTTATCCAGCCTCCTAGTGTCCCCTGGCTGTTGGGATGAGAACAGCCCACAGAGGAGGACTGAGGCCCCACATGCAGAGGTGAAGTGGAACTCATGGCCAATGTCTACTCACGAGTATGTGCTGGACCCAAACTCAGTTTCCCATTCTTCTCCTCAGTTGGGTGTATTAGAGAGCTTGGGCTGACATGTTCTCTCGCACATGTGACTGTGGAAATGGCTTATTAGGTCTCATTGCTTGAATCTCAGATTGGCTCAACAAGATCTCAGCCTTCCAGAAACAAAGCGAAAGAACTAATCCATGTGCATAGGTGGTCCTTGTGAAATGCTGTGTGCCTAGGTCAATCCATGAGTATGGATGGATGGGTCTGTGAGAAGCTGTGCACCTAGGCCAAATCCATGGGTATGGATGGGTCTGTAAGAAGCTGTGCACCTAGGTTAATCCATGAGTATGGATGGGTCTGTGAGAAGCTGTGCACCTAAGTCAAATCCATGGGTATGGATGGGTCTGTGAGAAGCTGCATGCCTATGGTCTTAGCAATTTAAAGATCTTTGTGTAACAATGAAGAATACAGCAGGCTTCCCCATCTGGGGCTACCGCTGCAGAAGGAAGGCTGCTGGCTGAGTTATGGGCCAACGAGCAAGAGAGTGTCAGGACTGTGGCTCACTGCAGCCCCCCATATGCCCCTGTGAGCCCTACAGTGTGGAAGTTGTCATTCTCCACTCATATGGTAGATAAAATTCATTTTCGTTCTGCAGAATAGCTGAAGAAATCTCCAGAAAGGAACAAAGTCCAGTTGTGAATTTGGAGGCCCTTGGGCCTGTTGTTTTAATATTCTAAACAAGTCTCAGGTGGGATTTGTTTTTGTGACTCAGGGAAATTTTATTCTCTTTCACATTCCAGAACTCCCGGTGAAGCAGCCCTGTGACGGGGAGGGCTTTCCCTGAATTACAGGGGAAAATGTCTCCTTTGGGATTGGAGTCTATCACACAGCGTAACACGCATGAGGTAGAGAGATGGCACATGGAGTGTCAGCCAGCAGGACCAGACCACAGACTCGGAGGAGTCCCGAGTTCACCACGCACATGCCCCTGAGACCTAGTTCTGTAGTATGTAGGGCCACCCTGTGACTTGTGATTTCCCGTGCTCACAGGGTCCTTTATCCGACAATGGAGCTTAAGGATTGACTACCCATGCCTGCGTTCACCAGCAGAATAAACCTCCTATTTACCCCTTCTCGATTCGTCTTAAAATCTCCTGAATACACTCACTCTGTCTTCTTTGGGCAGTCTTGAGTGCCTCTAGTTTCATGGCTTTTTTGTTATGTGTCTCCCAAAGGGCCGGGTTTTATATGTAATTTTTATCTCCAACAGGAGAAGCAAAGTATAGTTGAAGAAGCACATGTGTAGGCTTTTGTGGCCTTAAATTCAAATTTTACCACAACTGAGGGGTCTTTCCGATATTAGTCTCTTGTCTCGTATTGTTTAGGAAAGCTATCCCACGGGTCCTGGCGCAGTTAGCTCTCACTCCTCAGCTCAGCTTTAGCGTCTGGCCAGAAGTAGACACTACATAAATGCTTTGATGAGTGGTCTCACTCCCTTTGGGTCGCTTGACTCAGACTCCAAAGATAGATCAAAGGGAGTAGAAAAGCCTCCACAAAACAGGAATTCATGAAGTTCGCACTAGTTTTGTTAGGAAAATGATGTTGCACATGGATCTAAAATTAGCCAAGGTGCTCCTTGGGAAAAATAGCAGTTCGCTGGTTCCCCCACTAAAGCCTTCACCTATCCAAATTTGAACTTCTTATGCACTCAGGAGAAGCTTAAATTAGCATTTGTGGAATACTTGATTTGTGTGATGAGTGTAGCCTTGTTATAGGCTCGTTGTCATACAAAGCCGGGTTACTGGCTCCCTGGAGCAGTGATGCAGTGCTGTGCACACAGGCGGCTAGCATACATTGCTTCCTTAGCTTCTGCCTCCGCAGTCCCACATCACGGGTTCAGCGCATGGGTTGCTGGAAAGTCATAGGTAGAGACTCTGTGTTGCCCTCTGACATGCCAGTCCAGCTCAAGAACTTCCACATGCCCCCCACCTTGGGAATCTCCAGTGCACATGGGCCCAGAGACATGACTCAACTCTCATTCTCAGTTCAATAAGCAAATATACACAGACCTTTTGCAGGCATTGCCCAGCAGGCTCCATGCTACAAGTTACAAGATGACAGTCAGGCAGACAGTCACCTTGGAAGTTAAGCACCAAGAACATTGGTGGGCTTTGGACAGTAGGTGGACTCATGTGGTTTCCTGGCTTTGTTCCTGTCCAAAGCAGACTCACTTCACTGTAGGACAGTGGCTTTAAGTCAAGTCAGCCAGCTGTCAACGTGCCCTGAGATTCTGCCGATGGATGACATCTCAGCCCCCCTCTCCGTTCCTCCATCCCTCTCTCTACCTCTCCATATATGGCCATCTAGTTCTGGCACCAGACACACACTGACTGGGATCCTCTCAGTATCATCTATTTGGACAAGTGGCCACGCCAGCATAGCTCATCCCTGCGTTAATGAGGTTGAATCCAGAATGCTAGCCTTGACCCTGCTCAGTGTTCACATGCTCCATTACTAACAGCTGTTGTCAGTGTTGGAGCCCGTGTTGTCCTCTCTGGGCTCAGGAAGACCATCTGAGAAAGGAGGAGGTTTGTCAAAGAGCCAGCCAGTGTGCCTTGAAATGCATCTGGTTTTATTCATGCTGAGTCTTTCCAGGTGAAGTGAGCTAAATCATAAACTACAAAATGAAAGCAGATTTTCCTGAGCACACCCACATGGAACACATCGAGTTTACCACCATGTACTAGGCTCTGCTGGAGACAGAGAAAGAAGATGTAATCGTTCTTCTTTACTGATGGCTGGACTGATGGTGTGGATAGGAAGCCTCTCCTCTTCTATGGTTGCTCCAAGAACCGCCTCCATCATTTTGACTGTGGCAGAATTCCCTAATGGCTCCCTGGGCTTCAAAGTAGGGGGCTTGGAGCAGGTTGAGACTTGTTATGTCTTAGAGGTGTTTTGGGGGTGGGATATTAGTAGGCTATGAGCTATCAGTAGAGTGTGGGACTTATTTGTCCCTGACCAAAAGCAGTAGGAAGGACCCACCCTGCGGAGGCCAAAGCTCCTCTTTGACAGATGCTAGAGTTTGCTGCAGGGCATCGGACAAGCACTCTTGAGCCAATATAGCATGGAGCTTCCAGGAAAGATGCCGAGTCTCAGAAGGTACTTGTCAGGCAAGCATGGTTGGAAGCTGCCAATTCCCAGCACATGTCACCCCTGGGAACATCTTCCCCTTTGTGTTCCTTACTTCAACATACCCCCTCCAGGGTCATTCTCATTTTCAGCAAATCCCCATTAGGAGACTCAGGTTCTCTGTCCCCTCCTCTCATCCTCCTCAGCCAATACTTACTGATTTAAACAAATCAAGCATTTGGCTCCCAGCTCTTGTCTTCCCTGTTTAATCGATGAAGAGCCGCACCCTCCCCACCCCACCCCACCCCACCCCCACCCAGCAGCACTGCACTGATGACAGCGATTAGGCAGAACTTAATAGGCATGCGCTTTCAGTTCCCATTTTTGGCATGTTTTCATGAATTAACTCTTGCAGTGACATGCTGGGCCATGCCGCATGTACAGACCACATGGCAGACACAGTGGGCCGCTGTGTGTATGGCCCAAGTTTTGACGTGCTGGATGAGTGTGATCAGCTGCGCTGGTCCTGGGAGCCTTGGTACTTATGTCCATACTCCTCATATGCAGCATGGGCAGGACACTGGGGCAGGTGGAGTAATAACAGAAGCAAGGAGCTGAGTGACCACACAGCAGCCCCAGCTCCCAAGTACGACAGTGGTGTGTCTATCTAAATGCTGAGTGCACGGGAAGCATGAAGAATCCCATCTGGCACCCAGGACAAGCTGAGCTTCACACTCTTCTCCCAATCTGAGGCACACAATTGGCATGAAAGCCAGGCACTGGAGAGCTGAGGTGGGAGAATCACTCAGACCAGGCTTGAGACCAGCCTAGGCAATAAAGCAGAGGTATTCTAGGTGCTAGGTGGAAAGTCGGGGTATGGGAGCCTGGGGAAGGGCTTCCGGGACAAACAACGGCCTTACGCCTCTGAAGGCAGAGCCATCGGAGCCCAGAGAGAAAGCAGTGCCAACGCGCTTTTCCTACCTAGAGAGAAGAGGGACACGAACACAGGCCCAGTGGAGGGACCTGCTCCCTGGGAGTTCCGAGGCCATTGAGATGGGCCACTCTGAGGGGAATCCGGAGGTCGCCATCTGCAACAGTTAGGCTAACAGGTATTCTGGCATGCACCAGCACATTCCAAGGCATATCCCCAGGGACGCATGAGAAACAGAGAACAAGACCATAACAGCCCAGGCCCAAACAGTTTGCAGAGAAAAGAACGGAAGACCTGCAGGTATGTGAGCTTCTCACCTCCCAGTGTGGGATGCTCGGCTGGCCTCAGTCCTCACTCAGAAAATGTCTT